>NW_008825611.1:213917-224907 GCF_000699105.1 Pygoscelis adeliae
CTTTCCCAGAGGCAGCCCCGGCCGCTCTGTTTTCCCCATTATCATCGATGCTGACGAAGACATCCTCCTCCGATTTCTATAACACGCCGATCCCCGTCCCCCACCAACCCCTCTGCTTCGCTCACCCCTCAAGCAAACAGCTTGGCTGGAAAGACGATCCACCACACGGAGACCCTGGAGCCGTGGTTGCAGTGATAGCCCCCGAGGGACTTCTCCTCTGCTCCTGAAGCTGGACCCCCATGCCCCGTGCAACACCCTGAGGAAGGTACCCCACACAAGAGATGGAGGAAAGGCAAGAGGCTGAGGGGATGCAGATGTGAATCACCCCACGGTTCCACTTCGCACTTGCTTTCTTAATCAAATTCCAGGAGTGTCTAGAGACCACCACTGAGATCAAAGCCTTGTACGTAGAGCCTACCCCAAAGAACTGCTTGATCTGAGCTGGGAAAAGAATAGGGGAAGGGGGGCTTCAGAGACAAATTGTCTCGCCCCGGGTCCAAAGGCTGAGGTACAGCCAGGACATCTCCATCCTTTCTTCTGAATCATCTCCCAGGGTTTCTCCTGAGGAACGAGTGAATTTTACTGGCAAACGTAGGAGACGTCAGAAGGAGTTTTACAAGATATGGTGTGGAGAAACCATATCTATTGCTCTATACCTGCTGCACGCCTCTGATGAGATGTCGCCGGATGGCTTGCAGGACTTGGGCTTGAATTGGCTGCTGCATTGTAATATGTGGACTGCTGCGGCTGGAGCTGCGAGAGTTGATGTGTCAGTGCTATAAAGAATGCATCAGCTGCTAGCACAGTCACCGTGAAGGGTGATGGAGCTGTGCTGAATAGGTGACCTTCCCAGACCTGAAGCAGGCTGGAAAGCAGGTCTTATGGAAGCACAGACCTCCCAAAGGCTATTTCGTACAGCATTCTGTGTTGTAACAGGATTCTGCTAAGATTTTATGTCTTCCTCATAAATTTACAGAGTCCCTTTTCTACTCTTCTCTCTCCCACATGAAAATTACCTTCTCAGCACAACCCAACTGAGATCCCAGAGGGAAACAGCTCCACTAACACCTGCCAACTTGCCATGGGTTGGCCAACTCTGACTCTGAGGAAAAAAAAGCCACCTAGAATGGCCCAGAGCTGATATCCATGAGGGATTTTCGTTCAGAGTGGTTAGACTAAAAGAGGTGCAAATACTGATAAATGATCCTCTTCATTTTTTTTCTCTCTCACAAAGCAGAGAAAAATGGCACAGACTCAATTTCTATAATGTTCTGTTTTCATCTGTAAGAAGAAAATTTTCAAGCTTAGGTGCCAAAAGCAGGAAAATTAAATCTGTATTTAGACAGTTAAATAAGAGGTTCAATTTTCAAAGGCACCAATACCCTGTATTCCTAATTGCTACCAGAAGAGACTGAAATCTTACTTTACTTTTAAAAGGGTATTTTCCAACTCCATAAAGAAAACTTTTTTTATTTGCAAAGCATTTCCAGAGGAAAAGTCCATCAGGGAACGAGGGAGAGAAGTCCACTGAAAAACAACACACATGTTTTTTTCTTTTAGAGTTCAACTCCTGGCAATAGGCAACTTAGATGGATTCAGTAGCGATGGAGTTACAGTGATCAAAGGTCCCATGCTCAGCTGTTCTTCCATTCCCCTGCACTGCAGGGTTGAACCCAAGGTACTGTCAGTGGAAATTAGGAAATTATGGGAATTATGGGACTCTTAATGCTTATGTTTGCTCTTAAGCCTATTTCTCCACTTTGCTTTATGGTATGAGATCCTGGCTCTGGGCAACGGTCTTTACTCCCAGTCTTAACCCACTCTCTGACAGTAATTCAACCTTACACATACTGGTCCAACTCCATTTATCATTCCATCCAAACCAGGAGGCACTGTCTGCAAGACTGGACCCCATGCAGAAGCTGCAGTGTCTGTGAGGGGATAAGGTTATGCCCCACGCTGGGCCAGCAAGAACATTGTGTCCCAAGGAGAAGCTTTCATGGCAGATGCTCCCAAATCCCAGCAAAAGGATAAGAAAATCTTAGCTTAAACTTGCTTTCAAATTCATTCTTCCCCGCATACAACCTATCTTCTGCTGGCACCTAGTCCTCTTCCTGAGCTTAGTACATCCCTACCTGCTCCATGTGTTGGAAGTATAAATCCATTATTATATAGCCCTTATTATAACAGTGATGTCTTTAGCCCTCAGCACAGAAAGGGAGCTCTCTAAGTAGATGGGCGTTTCACTGGAGTGTGAGCTTCAGGATTTGACCTTGACTGGACCAAATCATGAGAGATGTTGAATTATGTCTAGCGTGAAGAACTTCCCATCATTTCCCCCCAAATGCCAAGACTCAGGATTGACACTGATGGAAGATCAGATGCTCTTAGATAACTTAATGCATGGTGGAATGGCTATCAGTGTCAGAAGGCAAAAGAAAATACAACCCAAAATTCTGAGGGAAAATGGAGATTTGTCGTGAACCACTGAAAAACAGCTTGGTGCTGGAATGAAGAATAACACTGTTTGGAGAAGAGCTGTCATTTAAAGATGGGTGAACTTCGTCCTTTTGTCCTTCTGAGAAAGCTCTGAGACATGCTGACAAAGCCGTGTGGGAAATATTTCCAGTGTCAACCCTCCGTGCCAGTGGATAAACAGAGGACTCTGGTCCCAAAGGGCTGTCCATCAGCTTTGAGGCCATTCCACCAGCCCTATGATTTACTAAAAGAAAAACAAGTTTGGAAACCAAATGCACAGGCTTTCCAAGAGGGCCCCCAACCACAGGGAAGATGGTTCTTTGCCCCAGGTTATATTTTGTGCTGTGTTTATGCTCATGCCGACTCCGAGAGGACAGCCTCAATGTGCGCGATATTGTGCAGACACTGAACAGGAGAAATTCCTTTCTCAGAAAAGGTGGGCAGCTGGATCAAGGGCACCAAACCCACTTTGCAGGATGAAAGTTATTCAGGCAGCTGCTGTTTCTGGAAATGCAAACAAATTGACACTGGTGTATAGCTGTTTTCATAGCGTCGTGGTTGTTCTTTAGTATCTGGTACCTCTTATATCTTCAGGAGATGAACCATGGGTCATTTGGCGTGTTGAACATTAAAGGGACTAAGGTGGCGTTCAGGACATCTGAATGAGGTTGTTTGCCTTTGAAGATCCTCTTGCATTACACGAGTCAATGATAGCATAGCTCAGTTACAAAACATGGTCACCTTGATTATGCAGCAGGACACAGGCTGCTCTCCTTGTTATTAGAAAAAGTTTAGAAATGAACACAATGTCACCATTTTATTAAGAAAAGGAGGAGGGAAGGAAAGCATTTCAGCAATAAAAATGTCAATCTCTGGTTTATTTAAAAAATACTAAAACAATGAGCTGAAAACAGTTAATCTAGAAAACTCCTTTGATAAATGTCAGTACTTTTAAATTAGGACAAAGGAATTAGAAAAATGGAGGCTTATGTTTAATTCACTTGAAAGCAAATTAAAGGGTTCGGCTTATGGATGAAAGAGAAAATTAGGTTATTTTTTTCCCTGAGAGTTACCAAGGCTACTGCAGCCCAGAGAAAGCCACAGTTCAGCACACAGCTTGGCGAGCTGCTATTGACAGGGCTGTTCGCACATCTTAAGTGGATTTAGGAGAAGTGGCTCCATCTCAGGAGTCAGAAGCTGGACCAGACACTGTGTCACATCCTGGCAGGGACAGCACTCAGTTGGGTCTGTCTAATTCCACGATTTTTCCCAAAACAGTCCTTCCTCCCCCACCCTTTGCAAGGGAGGTGATGGTATGATGAGTATGAAGCACCCAGCAGCAGGTTGTTGGATTTTTGAGGTACTCATGCGCTAGTTAAAGTCACCTTCTGCACCTTGGCGTGGTACCTCCAGCATTTTCACCTGGGCTAAATGCCTGGTTTTAGTCAGGCACTCAGAAATGTTGCCCCTCAGTCTATGTGTGTATGTCCATTACCAGTTTATATTGCCATGGCTCAAGCTGGGAATGATTTCCAATGGATAAATGGCTTATCAAGTGCCCTGTTTAAGGAAACATTTACTTTCAGGTTCACGACTTTACATTTTGTACTGTGTCATCCTGTTTCTGCTCCTTCTCGAGGTCTTCTCTGTGACATTCATCTCCTCCTACATTTCACGGAGGTTTCTCAGCTTTGTTCCATCAACAGACTTCATTAGCACTTCATTTCCACCTTGGGGGCCAAAATTGTTATTGCAAACCTTAAACAAATCAATCGCAAGACAGACCTAGGAGAGACTCCACTAATAGATGGGCTCCCCCATCCAGCACTGTTCAATGTCATTTCCCCGTTAGCCACTTCCTTACTTTTGACATGGTTCCCTCATCAAACTCCATTTTCTCCCGCTGGAGTAACAAGTTACCCCATGGCACTGTTTCGATTTAAAATCCGAAGAAAGGAGATTTTTCACATGCCCATTTTTTTCCTACAATACTTTTTTTTATCCAAGAAAATACCAGGTTTGCATGCTACAACCTCTTAGCCATTCCCTATGTCTTTAGTGGCCCCTTCCCTCCATATTATAAAGCCCAGCAAAGTTTGGGGCAGCAACAAGCATCTCTGATGTCTCTTGTATTACCTCTCTCTGTCAGATGTAAGCCCTGTTTTTGCTGGTGCCCAGCCCAGAGGCTGCACCTTGACTCAATAGGGTTTTTTTGCACCCTTGCCTCCAGATCCGAAGTTGTGTGTGCTGGTCCTTGGAGATCTGGTGATGGAGAGTAGCCAGTCCTTCCGATAGATGCTTTTTGGGATAGAGCTTCTCTGTAGTTCTCATTTCTCAGTGCATTTCCATGACCCACTTTGCTTTTGCCACCCTCTTCAATGGTTCATCTTAACTGAAAGCAAAGGTGAATTTTCCTCCCTCCCCCAAGGGATCTTAGCTGCATTATGGCAAAACATATACCTGGATATCAGCCATAATCTCTTCCCTCCTTTCACTGTACAATGTCTGCCCATCTTCTGTGTTTTCTTTTCAATGTGACCCATGAATGGACACATAAAGAGTACAGGGGGATTGGGGTCATTACATCACTCAGATTCCCTTTTCCTTTTGTTCACCTCAAAATAACTGCAAACTGGGCAGATTAATCCTGCTGTGTCCCATCCGAGGGTCGGCTGCACTCCAGCGAGGTGAGGAGCGTGATTTGCTGTGTTTATTGATGGCGTAACTCTGCAAGGCGGTGTGGTCCCTTGATTGACCTGGCTGGGAGCTCAGGCTTCCCAGGATCTTAAAGGAGGCTTATTAAAAAGATGGGGGCAAACTTTTAAGCAGGGCCTGTAGTGACAGGACAAGGGGGGATGGCTTTAAACTAAAGGGGGGGAGACTGAGACTAGATAGAAGAAAGAAATTTTTGATGCTGAGGGTGGTGAAGCACTGGGACAGGTTGCCCAGAGAGGTGGTGGATGCCCCATCCCTGGAAACATTCCAGGTCAGGCTGGACGGGGCTCTGAGCGACCTGATCTAGTTGAAGCTGTCCCTGCCCACGGCAGGGGGGTTGGACTAGATGGCCTTGAGAGGTCCCTTCCAACCCAAACTCTTCTATGATTCTATCTCACTAAAAGTGCAGAGTTTGCAAAATGCACAAGGGTTCCCAGCATCCTTGCATTTTCCTGGAAAGTGAAACCTGCTTGTCAATGAGATTAAACACCCTACGGGTGCTGAGAGACTCTGGAGTCCTTGGAATAATGAAGATCTTCCTAGAAAGGTTTGACAGCAGCCACAGTTATTGGGGTTTTTTGTTTTGTTTTTGGTTTTTTTATTTGCTCCTAAATGGCAGCAAGTAACTCTCCTACTCTCCTGCCAGCCCAATTTCCTAGGTTTGTGTGACATTATCGCAGAAGTTCAGCAACCAGAGAGTCCCGTAACAACACGTCTGCAAGCAATAGAGAGGAGCAAGGGGAACACTTCCTAAACTGGCAAAACCCAGCCAAATTTCCAATTCACAGCTCTTACACTCTCACAAACAGCTGATAAGACAGAGCCAAGCTCTTCCTCCTGCCCTCTCCTTCTCAAAACCAGCAGAGACAACACCTGACTGGGGAGGTGATGCAGATAATGCAAGCTGGTGCCCAAGCACAGCAGACGAGGATGAACATCACAGCAGCTTTTCTAGATCGGGAAAAGGTTAATCTCTTTCTGACAGTGGCCAGTAATGGATATCTAAGGAAGAGGAGAAGAATGGGGACAGCATGGGGCAAACCCTTTTGAAAATACTCCCCTAACCTCCAACCTTGCAGGTCTGGGAGTTCCTGAGCCACAGATGATCTCTCTGTACTTAACTTACCCTTGCTGGAGTGCTCTTCTGTGAAATTGTCCAGGTTTTTTTTTTTTTTTTTGGAACCATGTTAGCTTTTAACAGTCACAAAATCCTATGTCAAGGCAACAACAGACCAAAGATCCACTTTTTCCAATCAGTTTTGGATCTGCTTCCTTCTCGTTTAATTTCCTGGTATGGGATGAGGCAGAAGACAGGTGATGTCCATCCACCTTGCCCAAATAGATCTCTGTCCTCTCTGCCTGCACCTGCATCTTCTCCAGGCTGAAGAGACAACATAGTCAGGCTAAAGTCACTCCATCTACAGAAGCTGATCCACATCTTGGATCATATGGTATAGATGAAGTGAGTGAGAACAACCTCTCGCCTGACTCTGCAAGTGGAAATGGCTTTTGAAGGAAGTTAGGAAAAGGTCTAGCAGCATCAAAATCCTAGTGGCAAGTGTGCTGTCGACTCTCATTGGAAACTGCTACTCCTGCTCCATGTTGTCCCCCTGAAGGGCGTCAAATGAGGGTCCTACAGGTGTATGTGCATAGGGAGGGGTGTCACCTGAGAACCTGTCCAGTAACCATCCTACTGCAGAGCATCCCATGCCGGCTGACTCAGAAACATCCTCCTGTGCCTGCAGGCAAGGTGCCAGCCATCCCTTGGGCCCTTGAGTTCATCCTTCTCACTCCCTGAGCTTTAACACGTCCAGCAAAACCCTCCTGTGCCTGTTCTACATCCTTTGGGTGACCTCCTCATTTTTGCTCATATAGAACGAAGTTTGGCCTGCCTTCACCTTTCTTTGAAGCCCATCACTCCTTCCTCCCTCCCTAGGGCTGTCCAACTGGATTTGCCTCCACTGGATTTTCTTCCTGGGCTAGACTGCCAAATATTTCTGGTGAAGGAGAGACAGTTCATCCTTTTTCCTCCTGTTTCTGAACATCCTTGGCACAGCAGGTAGAGTATTCCTGCGCTGTTCCGCAGGTCGCTTTGGTAAATATTTCTCTTTGCACACAAACTTTTGCTTAGGGCCACAGTTTTGACCCCAAGAGGCAAACCAGAATCCAGTGCTAAAGTGAAGAAGGACTGGGTTTCTGGGTTTCTGGGTTTCTGCAGTCATTGAGTTTATACACAGCTGATGTGAGGCTGGAGGGGTTTCAAGAAGCTTTGAGCAATTATAACACAAGCCTGTCAATCATATCAACACGGTCAGCTCATCGGCAGGTTTTTCTGAAGCCACATCAAGGATGTTTGCAGAGCTGACCTAAAAGTGTGTTGCCTTCTTCTTTAGGCCTATCTTAGTCCAAATTTTGAGATTTTCCAAATGGTACCAAACAGTGAGGTCTAGAAACATTTGAGGCAGGAAGTACTCTGGTCGTCCCAGTTTTGGAGATCAAGATAGTCAGTGCGTGGGGCTTCTATGCTGCCTCATACTGCCTGGTGCATCCTCCCCGCATCTGCCTGGCTTTTTCTGCCACCCCAGCGGGTTCCACAGATTCTCACATTCCCCACCACTCTTCTCCAGACAGTTTTTTTCTTAGGCTAAACCTCCCTGTGTCTCCTGGCCAGCAGTTGTTTGTCTTGTCCCCTGTCTGTCATGGGCCAAGGGGCTGCCACTGTTTCCCTGAGAGTCATTTTGAAGCAAGAAACATTTGTGCATGGGTGCTGTCCTGGGATGGATGGATGGATGGATGGATGGATGGATGGATGGATGGATGGATGGATGGATGTTCTGGAATGGTCCCAGCTCAACTTTCCTGAGTTGCTTGAATCCCTTAATCTCTCAGTTATCACGTCACCATTCATAAAAAGAGATGGCTACAGTTCTCCCACCTTGTTTCTATGGCTATTTTTGGATTAGGGACCATCTATTGTCATGTGAGTGTGCGTGGTAGGGCCCTCCACAGCAATCTTACTTGGGGAAGACAGACAAAAGTTCCGTTCCAGTTTCCATTGTAACCGGTTTCACTCTCACAAATGCGTTTCTTTTAATCAGCATATTTTATGTGCCTTCCCCGCCCAGGGATTTCTCCACGGACCTACCCAAACAATTCTTTCTTTGCTAAATCTGTTGTCCGGAGCTCTGGGGAGGAGCTTTTTGGGATAGGTCTAACATAAGTAACAATGGGATTTTTTTACACCTGACTGATCAATACCTTGATTCATTTGTAAGGAAAGGTAGCAGGTAATTTTAGGAGGGGTGTGTGTATGTGTGTGAAAATACCGAACTCTATTCATCTCAGCATCCACCCAGCAATCAGGAGGAAGCCCGGATCTGATAGCAAGGAACAATGATCCCTCTCTCTTCGCGGGATTTGCAGCGTGTCTCTTCTGGGTGGCTTTTCTCAGTGCATGGGTTCTCCCTGCTCCCCCCCCTCCCCCCCCCCATGCAAGTAGTTACACAAAAGGCAGGAAATTCCTCCCTGTTGGGACGAACGGTGGGGGTTGTCTATGCCTAGACTTTCCCCGTCCCTGAAACCCCCTGCTACTTTTTTTTTTTTTCTTCAAACTTCGGAAGAAATGTAGCCTTCCTAGCACTGATTCCTCGACAGATTCTCCTTGTTTAAAGGGAGAGGTTGTATCCTGTCCTTCCCCCAAGAGGGGACAGCAAGGCTGCCTGAGCATTGCCTCCTCCAGCTCCAGCTGTGCAGATGGAGGAGGTCGATGCAGCTTCGCTGATTTGACCAGAAGGAAGGTTTTCCTGCAGCTCAGACCTCAACAAGGGGACGAGACACAGTGCCAGGGAGAGCAAGCCCCCACGTCCCCGCTCTCAGCACCCTTGTGTGAGGTGGGACACCGAGCCAAACCCATCCTTTCTTTAACGCATGGGGCAATGGGGCTCAGGTCACCTCTTTCGGTGCAAGGGCATCGGAATATCTCATTCCTGAGAGGAGGGCAAACGGTTTCCAAGGAAAATATTTTTTTCATCTGTTAAAAAACCCACAAAAACTCACATATGTTCCAGTGATATTATTTTTCCTGGGCAAATAGCTACTTCAAAAATAGAACACTAGAAAAGAAACTGCAAAATAATTAAAAATAATAATAAGCAGAAAAATCCAATCATTTCCCCAGTTTCCCAGCTAGATGTTTCAATTGCATCTCATTGCTCTTTCATTTTGAAATTTGCTTAAACATAATCATACTCTTCTTTAAGAAGTCAAAAACCCAGCTGAAGAATAATGCTTTTTTACTCCAAATAAGGTTTTTTTAACACTTTCTTTTTCCCCGCTGAGTAGTTCAGGAAATGCTCATTTTGGATGTGAAATACAGTTATTAGAGACATTCATTTATTTATGACTTTTCAATCCTGACAGAGGACTAGGAAACTCCCTAAATGAACAGCTCCAGAGTGGAGCACGGTAGAAGCTTTCAGAAGGAGAGGAAGGCCAGGGATCACACTTCCCTTTTGATTTGCCAAGAGGGAAAAAAAAAAAAAAAAAGAAAAGTATTTTCTCAAATTCTTCATGCTTTATATATACCACCTAGAAATGGCTGTATGAATTATTTCCCTTCTCTATTTTGCTCATGAAAAATAAAAACGTGCAATTGCTCTGGTTTCCTAAGAGAACTTGCTGGAGGATTAATGAGGTGATGCCACGAGGAAACGCAATTTAAGAACCCTGAACAGCTCCAGCAAAAAAACCTTCCCAGAGCGTTTAAATACCCGTTTAGCTAAAATACCGGACCCAGCAGTCGAGAAAACTCTCGCTGCAAATGTTCAAAAGCACTGCCTGAGCTTTCAGTGGGGAAGAAGTGCCCTGGTGCTTCTCTGAATCATCAGAGGAGCCTCCGTGTTAAGATAAGATTCAGGGAAGGAGGGAAGGAAGGAGAGAGGAGAGGAGAGGAGAGGAGAGGAGAGGAGAGAAGAGAAGAGAAGAGAAGAGAAGAGAAGAGAAGAGAAGAGAAGAGAAGAGAAGAGAAGAGAAGAGAAGAGACCGGACCTTTGAAAGGGCAAGCCTGCACTAGGAGGAAGAACACAGGCGGCTGTGTTTACAGGGTACTGAATGAGGCTTCTTACTCTGTCAGTCAGTTAATTACTGGGTGAACCTGAAGACACCACTTCACATTTTGTGTCTCAGCTACTCCATGCATGAAATAGAAGTAGTGGAAAATGATGCTCACTCATCATCATAAAGATTAAGGAGCCAGGCTCTGCTGCTTGGCTTCCTAAAAGAGGGTCACCCGCTGGGACATGTAGATTAAAGGTTGGGGAGGCTGGGGAGTGGGAGAAGCACCAGGGGACAGTGGTGAAGGACCTCTTGCAGGGGCTGGATGGGCTCAGTGCACCATGGGAAGGAGGTGTGGGGACTTGGATGGAGGGTTATGGAAGCGCATAACCTGAATTTACAGAGGTGTTTTTTGGAGGAGATTTGGAAGGTAATCATGTTGCAGAGGATTAATGGAAGCTATCATGGCTGGGAGGGGTGGTAGGATGCGGCCCAAGACTTCAGAGCTGTGACTCTGCTAGAAGTCAAGACCAGGACACAGGTTCCGAGGGGATGGGGCTGGTGCTGTCATCCTGAGCGAGCGCCCTGTCTGAGGCTGCAATGAGATGAGGGTTTGGGGGTGTGGGGGATGCCGGCACCCACCAGGAGGGCAGCGGGGGAGAAAGAAGACATCCTGGGGCTGGAAGGGGTGAAAGGGGACATGCCCCGGGGTGCTCGGGGCTCGCCCAAGACACAGATCCACAAG
>NW_008825611.1:225565-226103 GCF_000699105.1 Pygoscelis adeliae
GGCGGGTTGTGGCGGGGCCGTGGCTGGCGGTAGGAGGAGGGGCATCCTCTACTTCTGCACGCTGATCCTCCTGGGTGAGTAGCGCGGCGGCAAGGGGAGCGGGAGGGGGGGGGGACGGGACACACACACACACAACTTTCTGCTGGGGTTTGCTTGCGGGGGCATTTCGGCCACCCCCGGGTACGGGAGGTCTCCCCCTCCCCAGCACCCCAGGAGCAGTGGCAAGCCCCGGGGGAGCATCACCCAGCTTTCTGTTGTCTCGTTTTGCTCTGGAACCCAAGCGCTGGGATCTTTCCTACTGTCACTCCGGATAGTCCTGTTTGCCGCCGAAATGGCTAAATTTACCCAGGGGATTAAGGCACTTCTTGCTGGGCAAGAGGAGCTTGGAGGGATGTGTTGGGGGGGGGAGGCAGATTTTGCACAGCGCCGGGAGCCCCGCGGTGATGGTGAAGCTGGAAAATGTCGGGGGTTCGGGGCCGGTGGGAGTGGGCTGGCAGCCCCAGCTCCGCCGCCGCGCTGGGGAGCACCGGGGCACGCG
>NW_008825611.1:226578-243107 GCF_000699105.1 Pygoscelis adeliae
CGCCCGGGGGGCGCACCCCCCCGGGAAAGGGGGCAGCCACGGCTGGGAGCCGCCCCGCTGCCTGCCTTTGCCTGGATGCAACCCCGCCAGCTCCCCTTAGGGTATTTCTCCCCCTTCCCCCCCCGCCCCGTGCTCCTTTGAAATAGCAAACCCAAGAATGAGTCTGTGCTTAAATAGACCGGGAAAGGCTGTGGGGAGGCTGGGGGTAGGATGAGCCGGTCCTTTTCGGGTGGCTACTAGGGGAGGAAAAGGTCTTGGGATGTATCGAAGTGGCTGGGACATTCCGGCCCGCCCGGCATGACCCGGCACTGCCTCCTCCGCACCCCGAGCATCCCTGCTGTGAGACCACCTCCTGGGGAAGGCCCCGAGTAGGTTTTTCCCTCGGTAGGAAAGGCTTTGTGAGAGCTCCAGGTAACTCCTCTTGCCGGCTCTCCCTGTCACTAGATGTCAGCAGCAGCAACTCTTGCAAGTCCCAAATGCAGGGGATGGATTTCGACCCCCCAAGAGGGGCCACCTCCAGCCAGGGAGTGCTTTGCTCCAGGGGTTTGGAGGAGCACCGGGACCTGGACATACCCCAGGCTGGGACAGCTTCTGCCTCGCAGGGGCTGGAGCTGTGCCCTGGGCTGGGGAAGGTCTCAGCCTCCCTCGGAGCTGGTGATTTTTCCTGCAAGGCTCACAGGGCCTCTGGGTGGGAGTCCAGGTCTCTGCAGGATCCGTTTTCCAAGTGGTTCAGATTGACTGACTCACTGATTGACTGCCTGATTGACTGACTGGTGGACAGATTGATTTTTCTCTAGAGAAAGTGGACTTAAAGAAAAGAGCAAATGGCCAGCCCTCCATTGTCAGCAATGCAATTGGGAATAGCGGGCGGGTTTTAAGGGTACACTCATCGCCTCTGGTCCAAGCCAGAGCAAAGCCATCAGCCAGTATTCACCTTTTGGCCTTCTGATCTTGGGGTCTCCAGAAGGACCTTTTCATCTCTGAACTGGTATTTGACCCCTGCAGGCTCAGCACTTTCCCAGCAGATGCCATTCAATGCCCTCAGCCTGCTCTCTAGATATTTTCTGTATGTTTGTGGTATGGATGGACGAGGGCTGCTCGTTTAGATGTACCTGGGGAGATCTCCTGCAGGGATTGGGGGTGCCAGGGTACCGGGCTGGAGACAGCGACCTCTGCAAACTGCAAGCATGGAAATGCCCAGCTTCATCCATTCTGGCTGCAAACCACATGGCCTGCTGTGTGAGCGCCTTGCTTTTTGTGTGTGTCCCCCCTGCCATTTTCAGGACGCTCCTGGGTGGAGGACGCAGGGCTTGGAGAAATTGCAGCTCTCCAAGGTGGGACTAGGCAGCGTCACCATCATCCAGCCTGGGTGGAGAGTTCCTGCTGTCACTTCATACCCAGCTCCCTGGTGGCACAGGCACACAGGGTGACCCAGACCAGGCAACTTATATAGTCGAACACAATTTTTTTCCCCCTCAACCACTTTTCAGCCAGATCAGCTCCCTGATCTGTCTCACCAGCAGCCACATGAATGCCAGTGCCAGCGGCAAGGACAGAACAGGAGCTCACAGCTGGGGACAGGGACATGGCTTTGGAGAAGTTCATTGCTGTCTTGGTGTCCCCTGATACTTATGTGCACCTGTGGTACTGGCTAGAAATCCCACCCATAAGACAGTGGTGAGGCATTCAAGAAGACTTTATGGAAAATCAATGCTCTAGAAAGCACTGATATAATTAAGTATAAAGACTATAATTAATTTTAGCAGGACACTGGATTACACCTGTAACCAGCCCCCAAAGCATTGCCTATCCCTTGTGCACCTTTCAGAGGTCACATCAGTCCCTGAGCTAACAAAATAATAATTAAAGAATGAGAGTGAAGATTTGGGCTAGAGTTGAAAGCAGCAGTTTGTTGTGAAGTCCCCATGGGACCAAGAGTAATTTCTGGACCATTGCGATGGAGGGCAGGATCCCAAAATGGCATCTGCGCTGTCTTCTGCCAACAACTGCCGTGTTTACCTGGCAAGTTTTACTGCCCTTAGTAGTTAGCATAATTTCTGGCATATGTTTCCCACAGGCTCTTCACAGATGCAGTCAAACACAAGAGATCATCTGGCAGATTTTCACCTGGTTTGGGAACTCAGATCCCAGGGGGAGAGCAAAAATCTCTTGAAAAATGTGTCTGTGTGTATGAGAGAGAGAAACGCTCCTTAAATTAGTGCCTTTGTCAGTTCTGACAGGAGCAATCCGTTATTTGCATCAATAAGAATGTGATATTTATGTCTCTCAGTGCGGAGGAGAAATAAAACTTCTCCCTCAACATGCTGTCCTCAAACACTGTGCAAATTCCTCTGCAAGGATCTCACCACACCCAGAAAGTATTTTTTCCAGAGCTCTGGAGCCTTAAATAGTAATTACTGCTGGGTAAAAATTAGTCCTAGTTAAGTCTAATAATTAATATTAATTACTGTGAATAGTGTTTTATTTTGCTTTTGGAGACAGAAATGTCTTCTCTGCTCTCCTGGCAATTTTCACAGAAGACTTCTATTGTGCCCGAAATTTCCTTCATCATTTTCACACAAGACTTGTTCATTTTTATAACTTTCCACTTGGCCATTTTTAAACATGACTTTTAGTGTCACTAGTTTGCTACCTTTCAATAAAAAATGCTCAGTTACCAAGATATCCATGATTTCTTTTTCCTTCCAGTGGACTTTATATTCCTTCTGCTTCCTTAAAAAAAAAAAAAAAAAGACCTCTTTCTTTGCAACCTAAAAGTGGAAGAGGACCAATTCAAAGGAAGTTCTCCTGCTAAAACAATTTTTTAGAAGGAAACATTTCACTGAAAAAACCAAAAAGGAACAAAACTATGAAAAGCTTGTTCCTGTCAATCTTCAGTTCAGTACAGCTCCCTTGTTTCAAGTGCATCTGTCAAAATTCCCTCTGGTAACATCTCCCGGCAGTGGACTTCAAGCCTGAATGGACTGATGGTGACAGCTATGCGATAGGAGGTGGGAGAGAAGGGCTGGGAAGACACTTCCACCACGCCATGTGGACTGCCTTCATCTCTTTTGGCCATTACAGCTTTAAAGGTTCAAATATGGGCGTATTGGGGCTGGTAAAATCAGAGTGGAAAATCAGGGTTGAGAGGAAGAGTTTGAAGAGGTGGATGGGAAGTAGAGCCACGGATGGGCATTGTGTCTTGGAGATGGACAAGGAGGAAAACCAAGTTTGGTGTGACTGGGGGGGGGAGTGTGTCCAGGTGTGTACGGGAGGGGGTTGTGGTGATGAAGGTGATGGAGGACAAGGACTCAGGACTCTTGTATGGAAAGCAGGAAGGATTTCCAGAAGGGGAAGCCACCATTTTTCCTGGGTAAGGAGATCCTGGGACTGCCACAGGGAAGAAAAAAGAGTGTGCAGGAAGGATAGGTACCTTCTAAGGTCACACCACATTTAAATCAACCATGACTCCTCCAAGATTTTGGTCTAATAACAGGTGACGCCACAGCTGGCTGCTGCTGAGCTGTAGTGAGCTTGATAGCTGTTAAGAAAGGTTGTTATCTTCCTGAACATCTCCAAGCATCTCCCTGCATCTTACAGGAGCTGAGCTGGTAAGAAACCCTACCCCAGCTGCAGAACTTCCTCGGGGGTCCTTCAGTCACCCAGCAGTGACACATCTTTCCCTGCCACTGGGAATGGCAGCCATGCAAGGTGCAGGGCATGGCCAGACCTCCAGTGTGTTCTCGGAGCCTGGTCGTCTCCTGCACTCTCTGGTCCATCTGACTGGAGCTGTTGTGGGGACCAGGATTTAGCTACCTGCAGCAGGTGGCTTGAAGGAATGAATGACCCCCAGAGATGGAGACTGAATAAACCTCTCTGGGCCCCTGGTCCACTGACTGTCCTCATGGGGAAAAAGTGTTTCCCTGTATCCCATTGGACTAGATATGTATTCCCCAGCTCAAAACTGCCTTGGCCATATCCTGTCACTCTTGAGTCTCATCTCTTTTCACCTCCTTTCATGTGAATCCCTCTTCTTCCTCCACAGGCAGCTCCTCAGTGCACATGTTCCTCTTTCTGTCCAAAGCCATCTGGGAAGCAGTTTGCATGAAAGAGGCAGTAAAAATAGTTGTGCTGTGGTTTTGATTTATTGAATCCAACTGGAAAATCTTCTCTGCGATATCTGCTCTCGCTAAGTGCTTTGACAGAGTTATTAGCAGCACTCCCCACGCTACTGCTGACATATGGGTTGGGGGTTTTTTTTGACACACAAGTGCAGGCAGACGGTTTCAAGTTCATGGGTCCAGTTTATTGAGGAGAAAGGAATGGGACAGGTTTTCTGGTGCTTCTTCCAAAAGCAGGATCAAATTGCTCACCTTTCATACATCGCCAGGCTAAGCCATCTATTCTTTGCCCCCAAGGGGATGGCGGTTCACTTTGGGATGGGATTTTAAACAGGTCCAGATGCTGAAGGGCTGCGAGTTAAGACCTGAGAAACTGGTGGGTTTTGCTTTCCTCCTGTCTTCCTGTTACCTGTACACATAATTTGAGTCAAGACTCAACGTTAATGCAGGTCTTTAACTGCAAGCGGTCCGTGCTGCAGGCTGCCTTGCAGGACACATTGCACACATGTGTTTCGGATCTCTTCTGCCTCGAGGGAGTTTAGCTGCTAATGGCTGCAAAACCCATGAGGAGCGGAGGTGCCTGTGGGAAGTGGGCTCTCTTCAGACAGGCAGCAATGGGAGCATCTTTGGGAATCCCTGTCTGCGTGATTTGAGGTCTCTGGAGGCTCAGAGCTGTACTGGACCTGGCAAATGCTCAGGACAGGTCTTGGGAGAGCTCCAGGGTGCCTTCAGAGAGGGCGAATTGAACACAATCTCTGCAAAATAATCAGGCTTTGCTTCAAGCTTTGCATCAAACGAGGCTGGCTGATGCCTCTGCAGCAGCCACCTGGGAAATCCCATCATCCTTGATTAATCAGAGCAAAGGAAACACAGGGCAGCTACAGCCTCATGGGAAGGGAGCGTACGCTTGGATGATGGCTGTGAATTTTTTGGAGCAAACCTGGTGTCTGGGCCACCACTCATACAGGGTTCATGTGGTCTTGTCTGTGAGAGTTTTACATAAACAGTCAAATCAATCGTAAAGGATTTAGAATTTCTCAATTCATCTTTGTTTACTGTGGCAGCCTTTATTGAATGCTTCGCTCTATTTTTTTTTTATCTCCATACTGGACCCTCAATATGTCTCAGCTCCACCATGATTATAACTTGCCTTTTCTTTCTGTCCATTGCTCATCTGCATCACCCCTAACTGGTGTCCAGGACCTGCAAACTGGGTCCCAGGCGTTGGTTGTAGACGCAATGATCTGGCTTGCAGCCAGCCTGGCCCCTTCTTCAGACTTGCCCCAGAGAGAAAAGCCAGAAGGAAACTCATAGCTTCTCAGAGCTACCTGTCTCCGTGACTTTGGATAAACAAGTCTCAATAACAGGCTAGGTATTTCTTCTGAGATTTTAACTTCTGTGCATGCGAAAAAAAATGCATCTCCCCATGACAGCCTTCACAGCAATATCTCTCAGATATTATACAGCTGACTTGGTTATCTGCAATCTGGAAATAGGTAGCAGATGTCTCCTGTAGCACCGCGCATTTTTTTCTTTGTTGCTGTCTGTGTTTTCCTTTGATGTTCGGTATGTACAGCAGAAGGCACCTTAAAAAGATGTCACAAGGCATGCGGCGACATAAATCCATGCACACTGAATCTTCTGTAATAAAGGCTGCAGGTTAGGACGGTGTGTTTGCCATCTGCTAATGGAGAGGAGAGCAAACCAGCATGCTGAATTATTAGACGGGGCTTGAAATGAATCAAAGCCATTTGACCTGTTTGTGTAAAGCCCCAGACAAGGCTGAGTTTGCCTAAGTGTTTCCTCTGCACGGTGAGGAATTACACTCCTGCTTGCGAGGGTTAGTTGATTTATGCCCTGGGTTTGACACATGAGTTATAGCAATTTCATGGTAGGTTTTGGGGTTTTTTTTGTCCCCTTCCAATCTGTTTGTTTTGTTTCTTCCTCTTGGTAAGAGAACATAACCCGTCGAGGCTGCTTGAGAAACAAACTGCCTGTCACAGCCGCATCATCTTTTGGAGAGAGAGGGCACAGGCAGAGTTATCTTAGCTGAGCTTTCCTTCCAGTGTGGGAAAAAGTGCTCAGGGGTCGTGGTGCTCACAGCCTATAAACACCTTCAGGGTAATGTGAAGGAGTTGTTCTCCGCCTTGCAAGGAGCTGGAGTGAGGAGGAACTCCAGTTAGGAATAAAAGCTTTGCTTTCAACCAGGACAACATCTGATTAGTTGATTAGGGAGGGAAAAGAGCAGGGTTCCCTTTGGGAAGACGATGGGATCATTTGGGGGTTGTCAGGCTTTGTAGGCATTAGCAAACCTAATTAGCAAAGCCACAAGTTGTGCTGGCCCAAGGAACTCCTGAAAGGTGGTTGGGTGCCCTGTTCCCAGAGAATTTCCTGGTTTTCCCTATTTGACTGGAAAGCTCGTCTCCTTTTTGTTAATTGCAGGGAAAAACTAAAGGAAATGTCCTGAGACCCAGATGAGGAACCTCCTCTAGGATCCAGCCTTATGGGGCTCTCCTGCTGTTTTGGGAAAAAGATCAGGAACTGCGCTAAACTTGCAACACGAGACTTCTCCATCAGGGCCAGAAGGTGTGGGAAGGGAACAGCGGAGAAGATCCTGAGCTGATTCTGGTCTGGAGGTGGGAAGCGGAGGAGAAAGGGCTCCTGAGAGGTTGGACAGAAGGTGCAGATGAACCTTAGTAGGGAATCCAGGAGCTGGGAGGATGAAAGTGTAGGACCGTAAAGGTCTGAGAGCCGTTCCGGAGCCGGGGAAGCCGCAGAGGTTGGATTCCCCCATCTGCGAAAGGTGATGTGCGTCCCCGCAGGCGAAGTGAATGCGAAGTGACAGCTCGGGAACCCATCCGTCAGCGTGGAGTGTGGAGGCATACGCGCTGGGTAAAGCAGCTTCAGAGTTACCACGCTCCTGGGACTCATGCAAGGAAATTTATCTCCCTTTCCTGATACTGCTTCATTCTTCCTCCCTGCAGACCCAGCCAGGCCAATCTCTAATGTGTGCTGGAAAGCCTGTTAGTAATTAAGTACCTGACTCAAGGGGGTCCAGATCTCTAGTGGAGTTTGTTATACGCTATCGCATTACCAATAAGTATTAATTATAATCGGAAGGGCTAGAGCAAAAAACAAAGTAACAAACAAATGAACAAAAAAACCCCAAATAACAAAATGAATTCCAGTGAACTCTCCCAAAGGTGCCTAATCTGCAGGGTGAATGCTGTCCTGCAGGATAAGGAATTATGGCATCAGCTTCTGGCTGTCTCTCAGGTTTTGGAAAATGATGCAAACTCACTGCATCACAGTGTAAAACAAGGATTTTTTAAGGTAGGGGAATTATTGTGAGGCAGAACCAGGTGACAGTGCAGCGTTTGACCTGGGATGTTTGTGCTTGTGTGAAGCGGCTAACTACAAGCTGGGATCAAAATTTCTCATCAACGTATCAGGAACAATGTGACTTTTAGCAGCACCTGCTGTGCACACAATCTAGCGAGCTCTTATTTTGGTACTCAGGCAGGAACTGAATTCAAGTGCGGTAGTTGACTAATCTGCTCTGAAAATCTTCCCATATCCCCTACACGGGGATCACTGAACCTGCTTTGCCGCCGGGATTAGAGATGTGCACTGCTAAAGAGAAGGGGCTGAATTCAGCGATGTGCCACAGAGACGGGAGCAGCCGTCGGGTGCAAAAAAAAAAAAAGCCTCCAATAGAAAGGCAGGCTGGAAAACAGAAACTCATTCCCCCAGAAAAATACTGAGCTTTTGGTACAATTTGGCTTCTGAACAACAGTGACAAATCAGGAGTAATAAAAATTGCAATAAAAGATAGCGAGTGGAAAATAAAATGCTTATTGAGGATAATTCCAGGGGAAGAAAAATGACAACTAAAATAAAGTCTCAGATGTCCCTGTTCTGTTTTATCTGCTTTTATTAAGAAAACAGGAATTGGTCTTCCTGGAGGGACACTGGACAGGAAGAGAAACGGACCCTGTTGCTCCCTTGTCCCCTGCCTGCGCACCAGACAGGGATGGTCCCAGCAGGTTGCAGGACATGGGTTTCATCCCACCTGGTTTTCACCTGGTCTTCTGAGCTTTTCCTTTAAATCAGTGGAGAGAGGTTGACAGGTCCAGAGGGACACTTACCCTCTCTACAGATCAGTGTTATCTCCAAGGACTACGAAGCAAATCAAGAGGACAATTTTAGGCCTTTTCCTGATTTTTAGGTGCTTTAAGTTCCATGAGATGAACTTCACCTAAGCCACCAAGGTTTCTTATCCTCCAAGAGAGCAGCTGGATGGAAGGAGCAGTCACGGAGCTGTCATTTCAATGTACTCAACTCAAAAAAAAAAAAAAAAAAGAAGAAAAAAGGAAAAAAAAGAAAGAAATATTAAGAAAGTAATATTAAAAAATTTAGCACTTTGTTTTTCTACTTGCAAACCCCAACTTTTCCCAGGGAACACATTTTCACATGGAAAGAAAGAAATCCAATGGAAAATTTCTAACTGTTTCACAGACCTGGTGGCTGCGGTCACAGTGATGATTGGAAGTATCTGGAGTTGGTGATTCTTCTGGGGCCACTCATAAATCACACAGTGCCCAAGAGCCTTTGGAGCCATGGGAATTTGATTGTCAAACTTATTAAAATCCCTGAAGTGGTTTTGGCCATGGCCAGCTAGCCATCTCCCAGGCATTGGTCAGGAGCTCGCCCAAGCCAAGGACCATTCCCAGTTGGTTTGCAAGTGGTTGCTCTGTTTTGAAGGGGAAGAGAGTTTAATAGCACAGATGAGGCAGTTCTGGGTCATTTGGACCAGCACCGTGAGCCTCCTTAATTAACTAACCTAGGGACAGCCCGAGAGTCCACCCTTTCCCTCCCAGACACTGTCCGTTTCTCAGACAGCCTGCAGATGTTGTTGGACAAACGTGGTTCAGCTTAATCTCTTTCAACTCCCTGCATTCATCTTCCTTTCTGCTGCTTCCAGCTCAGAGGGCAGAACACTAACAATGACATGAGATAATATAAAATAAACGATAGCGCTGCCTAGTTTGATCGGGAACAGATAAATCCCCCTGTTTCTAAAGAACGCAGGTGCATGCGAACCCACATGCATGCAGACCCTGCAAGGGGCCGGGGATGCGCATACGCAAAGCGAGTCCATCGGAAGTTTCTTGCAGAGCCTGTGCAGCGGCTGTATCAGCTCTGAAGTGTCCTCTCCAACAGGCAAAGCCTTTCTTGGCTTGCCATTGCAGTTAGCATGACCTCGTGAAAGATAAGACACATAAGAAAAGTCTGAGGAAGCTTGATTTATCCAGAGTTGAAAAGGGAAGAAAGACACAGGAGAGAACATGATCACACTCTATAAATACCTTCAAGGTAACAGAGCAGGGGAAGGAAGAGGATTAGTCACACTTCTGTAAGGCAGGGAGGGGAGGAGAGAGAGCAACAGCATGAAGCAGAGAAAGAAAAAGTTTTAAGTTATTAGGAGCAAAATGTTTAGGCTGGTTTTCTTTCTCATTTTTACTGGAAAAAGAAATTGAAGGGCTTCCGTTTGGGCTAGGCTTGAGGCTTGATGCAATTTTATTAGGAGAGTTGTGGGTTGTGGACATGAGGATTAAACGGTGCATCTGTGAGTAGGATCTGCAGGTCCTAGGTGCATCCATGAGCTAAACAAGGGACCTGCGTAGCCTCCAAGACAGCAACAGTGTCACTAGGTGCAGGGTCACCCTGCTGCCTGGTACACTTGGAAGTGAGAGTTGGCCAAAGTTCTTTTATGCCCCCTTTGCGCTGCACTCCATATATCTCACACTCATGTTGAAGGTATCATGGAAAGATGGTGCTGCTCAACCAAGGGTCTTAATGGTCATTTGGTGGTAGATCTGGGGGGTGGCTCAGTGATGGATGATGAGTCTGGGTCAGCCAAGAGGCTTGGCTAACCCTGAGCTCTGCCTCTTGTCAATGGGTGATGAGGTGGCTTTTCCTCCTCTCCATTAAAACCACCTTGCTCTTGATGCCTTACACCTGCTCTCAAACTCTCCACCTCTCCCAGGCCCTTCCTGCCCCCAGGACATGATGCTTCCTGCCCTCAGACCTGGTCCCATCCTCCCTGGAAATGGAGCTGAGGAAGGCAGGAGCTTGGATGCGACCTCCTTGAGGGACTGGCTCCAAGTCAGGCTTGGACAATTATTCTTATTGTCACATTCCATTATTCTGGGAATCAAAAGTAAGTGTTTTCCAAAAAATGCAGGTAGCTGCTGCCAAGATTTTTCCCTGTCTCCTCAAGCAAGTGCCAAGAACTCTTTCTTCTCATAACAAATCAATGAGCCAAATATAGGTGTCCCTGGAGAAAATCCTTCAGGCTAGTAAGAATTAGCAAGTTGATTCAACCAAAGGTAAACAAGCTAACTATGCTGTTCTTCAGCCTGTGGTTTCCTGAGAAAATGAATCTTGTGTATGTGTGTCAGTCTGTCCACCCCCAATAAATTTTGGGCCCCCTGGCCAGGTTAGATAGGTTTGATAGAAGTCTCAGCAGATGACCAGATCCCACAGGTTGATGTGAAATTGGCTGTGGAAACGGGAATGAGCTCCTAGCATTGCCCACCGGGGGAAAAGTTAGTGAAGTTCATAGCAGAAAAGGTGCATGTGAAAGGAGATGTAGAAATCCTTTCATACCGCTACTAATTTTTTCCCAGCTAAGCAGTGAAGTGTCTGACGCAGATCTGTGTAGAGCCAAAGAAACGTCTTCCTGGGACCATAAAGGCCATCCATGCAGCCTGAAAGTCCAGGGGTAAAAGGCAAAGTGAGAACTTTACGTGGGTTCAGGACTGCTCCTTGGAGGATAAAGCAGCTGAGCAATGTCAAAGGAGAAGTATGGTCCTGTGGACATTAACCATCGCAAAGTAGCATAGCTGTGATGTTAATACGATGTGCCCTCTCTCGGGCAATGCCCAGGACCTTAGTCCTGTGCCATCTGTACCTTTCAAGGAGGGCTACATTTTCCAAAGAGATGGATATTAGCATGGAAATTTGCAGGAACTCCGCCAGGTTGGGTTTGCTTGACGTGGTGTCACCTTGAACACGCCAAGGATGCAGGAAAACCGCTCAGGGGGCAGCGGGTAACTGTGGGTGATGAAGAGAATTGGGGCAAGAGTAGGCTGGTCTTCAGAGTGTGCATGTGGCAGTGTCCATGGGGTCAGGGTAAAGCCTCCCAAGATGAAGTCCACCTCGTTGGACAAAGCATGGACAACAGGGAACACCTGGTGGAAATAAGACTTTTCAGCAGCTTCACTGCCCGGTTCAGCGTGTGCGGCTGCTCTGCTTGCACCTCCCACGTGCTGCTCGGCTCAGATGTGACACACAGCTTTCTCGATCTCCGTCATCTGACATGTTGGGTGGCAAAGGTTAATGGCATGGCATGCAATGGTCGATAGCCGTTGACTACAATAGATGCTGTGACAGCTTGCAGCAAGGAAGGGACAGGGATTAAGTGAATTCGCTGGTGCTTTCTCTGCTTCTGTGGATATGATTTGTGTGCACCCATCTGAACCTCACTGCTCGTTCCCGTCGTCCCATGTCCTGCTGCCCCACAAATTCAGGGGCTGGTCCAGAGGCGCAGAGCATTGGACCTGCCCCATAGTATTTTGTACAGAAACCACAAGGTAAAAGATCAGAAGGAAAAAAAGGTGAAAGAGAGGGAGGGGGAAAAAAATGTTCCTTCATGGTGCTTTTGTTTTCTAACAATGTTGACATTATGTGGAGTAACCGAGTATAAAATCTGCCTATCGTTTGGGAGCTGGTGTGCAAAAAAGATGCTATTATCTGAGCTTTTTATGCCTCTTTACCCTGTCTGGATCAGAGGAGATAAATGCGTAGATAGGAGCTGAGGCTCCTATCTTTATTTAAGCTGTCAGATACTGCTACGTTATTTTATGCTGTTTGTTATAGAAAGCCTCCACAAAGAGATATATGTTTCTATATTCCCCCATGTTTCCTATTTTAATCTATAATTTAATAATAAAAGAGATGTATTTCCCTATATTATTTTATTTGTAGTGTCAGTGCTTCTCTTTCACTCTTATTTTTCAAATAAACATTCACAGACACAAAGCACTTAAAATATGCACATAATCAATCTTCTCTGTTCTCTTTTGGGCTCCCTTTTGACTATTATTACAGTCATATTTTAATTTATGCATTAATGCAAAAACATTTTTAGTATAAAACAGGTTCCCCATGGGGATGGCAGACTTGCAATGAGCACATACGCATGAATGCACGGCCATAGTTACATCCAAGCACGTTCCCACACCACTCCCGCATCCACATGGCTCACGCGTCTAAAGTGAAGCACGTGTACACGTGAAATGAGGCGCAAGTCACATCTGTCGATGTGAAATAGTCAATAAAGCCAGGAACAGGTTGGACCAGGTTGCCCAGAGAGGTGGTGGATGCCCCATCCCTGGAAACGTTCCAGGTCAGGCTGGACGGGGCTCTGAGCAACCTGATCTAGTTGAAGATGTCCCTGCTCACGGCAGGGGGGTTGGACTAGATGACCTTTGGAGGTCCCTTCCAACCCAACCCATTCTATGATTCCATGATTCCTAGCATCCTTAAGCCCTGTCCTACTGTTGTCCAATCTGGTTATCTATCAGCTCACTGGCACAGTTTTGGCTCCTCCTGACCAAACAGTGCCTTGGCACACTTAGGAGGTGTCATAGACACAGGACACATGGGTAAAGGGGTCTCTGCTGGTGGGGGAAGGTTTAAGCATGTGGGCACAGGCAAGCCAGAATGTACCTTTTGACCCCAGGGCCACAGATTTTGCCCAGGCTTGTTTTACGTGGTAGTACGGTTAAAACCCAAGATGCCATCAGAAGCAAGGGGCTGACCTCGGTTTCCAAGGAAACGCTTCCCACCAGGAGTTAGCCATTTCTCAGCTATTCCTCAGAACAATGTGGACATTCTGAGGCCAAGTTACAGCTGGGTCAGCAGTCAACAAATGTGAATAGGAAATATATGGGGCACAGAGCTTTGCTTGGGTAAGTCTGTGTTTGACCTCCTGCTTCTTCACAAGCATTGACAAGGACAGGGACTTTCTCTTCCTTTCTTCTGGCTGAACTTCTATTGGTTTTACCTGTACATACCCCCATGCAGCCAACTATCCAGCAAGCCCGATGCTGGTGAAAGGGGTTGCTGGAAAAACAAGTGATTGACATATCAAAGGATAGGGAGAGCATTGATGCCCAAGACTGAAACGTGGGGGCCAGGAGGATGGAGATGCCATTCTGGGTAACTAACCGAAAGTGCTCCATTTCTAATCACAAAACTTTCAGAGGTAAACCAATCACTTTGATGTTACATGAGATTATTAACAGATGCTGGGGTTGACTTACCCATCAAGGCTTGGACAATATCTTCCAAAATACTGGCATGTCTTCATCATATTAGGGCATCGAGCTTCCCATAGGTTTCTGGGAGTGTTAGGTACCTTAGAAAGAGGTAGGTCATGAATGCCTATGGGTCTGGAGCCAGCTATCTAGTGTACGTCTAGATCTTGCGTGAGTTTGCTTGAGTTGAGCCCATAACCATAATTTCTCTGCATCTGGGTCTCTCTAAGGTTTGTGACCTTACCTGCTTGAGACATCAGTATAGACAGCAGTTAAATGGCTCCGGACAACACTGTAGGAACCACCGATGGTTGAAGCAAGCCAAGGGGTTGTGAGCTGCCTTTCTCTTGAGTTTAACAAAGGTCCTTGAAAACATTTCATCTCACTTCTTCCTCTGCAAAAATATCTCTTTCAATCATCTGAAGCCACTTAGAATCATTTGTCTTTTGGGGGAAAGTATCTGCCTTCTGCTTTGTTTTCAGTTTGAGGTTTAAAAAAAGGTAATAGCCCTTACCGACCTCAAAATTTTCAACAGGCAGATAGCACCGCAGCACTTGGGAGCATCAGTTTGATTGACTTGAGGCTGTAGCTGCGCTGGGCTGTGTGACCAGACTATACCGCCTGAGGTGCACGATGACCACCTGGTGTGCAAAAGTCCTACTGGGGAGCCTGGCCTTCAGGAGAGAAGGGTAGCTAAAGCTGTTTGAACAATTCCCAAGCAGCAACTTGGCAGCTTTTCAGGTTTAAAACAGTGAGACAATTAGTGGAAGTAGTTTCAGTCTCAATTATTTCCCTCTTATGGCAGAAAAAGAATCTGTGGAAAACTGGGACAGTTTCTTTCCAAGTGTGTTGAAATTGTATCCGAAGGGAAAATGAGGGAATCCCAACACTGGCCCAGCATCTCTTATTCCTGCACATCTGAACCCCGTGCCATCCAGTACCCACCCCTGTCCAGCATCTTCTCAAGTCCTGCCTATAGAAACTATGGTAGGAGTTACAAGGGTTGTTAGCAGCATTTTTACTCTACCTAGTCTAAACCCAGCCCCTAATATCCAAGCCATAGGAGTTACTTTTTTTAGAAAAAAAATAGGAAAGGAGAACAGCTATATAAGGGATTCCTTCTGCTCCCATGTAAAAACTTCCGAGAAAAAATTACATGAAAAAGCAACCAGGAGTCACTGAGTCTAATACAGACATGTCTCTATTCTAGTGATTTTTTTTGTTTGGGTCAATATTACTGTGTTTAAACCTCAGATCGTGCTACTGCTGTCAGGTCAACAGGGCCGCAGGATGTTTCTCAACCTCCATCACTTCTCATGGCAGCAGTGGGAGGGTTGTTCCCGGAGGCGTACGGGAGTCCAGATTCACAGAGGGACCGAGGGCACAAAGACTACCTGCTGATTCCTCCACACTGTGTTCAAAGCAAGGAGCAAAGTTTCTCTGCATCACAGAAAAGCAAAGTTGGAAAGGACTGTTTTGTCCTCTCCCTGTCAGTTCATAACTGGCATTTAGATTGGAAAGATGCACAGACCATCTTTTCCAGCACCTTTCCCAAGACCTAGGAAAACTGTAGTGCAAGCTACAAACACATGCTCCCTGCACCCCCTGACACATGGTGACTATTCCTGACGCGTGCTGCATGTCCCCTGGGATATGAGCTCGGCCACACATGCCCAACCATGCACACCAATGCTCTGTGTCCTTCAAGGACGCGGCCACAGTGCAAAGTGCAGGATAGGCTCAATAGACTGAAGCATTTTCTTCCCTGGCGACCTTGCACCCACGTTGCCCACGTTGCTGCCCGGCACCCAACTGGAGCGCAGGTCCACAATATCTACATGGTGTTTTGGAAGAGCTTAGTTGAGACCGGGAGGTCACCTTTCGTGGTCCTGGTCCATCCAGTCCACCAATGTCTCTGCCTCCCAGAGGGGTCCACGGGGGAATTGTTATTGGGACTGACAGCATGGACAATGGGTGTGCAAGGACTCAAGAGTAGTCTTAGTCCTACCAATGACCTGAACCTCTGCTGAATGACACATATCCTTATTTATGTTTTTCTTCCTACACAGACAGGGAAAATACATGCATTTTGGCTTCATGTAGGAAATGAATCAAAAGCTTATGCGAAGGAACGACCCAGCTCGGTCCCACTGCAAAGCTTTGTCCTCCTCCACCCCTGGCCACCTCCCTTGGCAGTTCATGACAACCAATTTCTACCTGTGGCTGTGTCACAGGCCCTGAAAGGCTGCCATCTCCCCAAAGACTGCCACAATGAACTGCAGAGGTCTGGTCTAATCAGCAGGTTTGCAGAGAAAATGAGATTTTTTTCTTCCTGGCTGACTTCCAGCAGCAGCAGCTCCAGCTCTCCAAGGCACATCTCAATTAATTAATACAGTCAAACCTTATTAGAGACAATCGTTGGCCAGAAATTACCCACTCCTGAGTTCTCTTCGCTGTTCTCCTTGTTGTTTCTCACTGTTGCTTTCCTCCACGCTGCCTTTCTTACCAGCAAAGCATGTCCTGGCAAAGCCTGATGTAGAGCGGGAGCTTCTTTAGTGTGCAGTGGAAGTTCAACCCTCCTCCTAGCCCAAAGCCCTGCTGCAGTCAAGGTTCCCGAGCAGGTCTCAGCACAGCCTGGCCAGAAACTGTGCAGTCAGCCGAGGCTGGGCGGCAGCATGTTACAGCAGTTGGGGTCCCAGGGGCTCTTCTGTCACCTCAAACTTGATGTTGGTGGAATAGCAGTGAGCTATTTCTGTGAGGCAAGTGAGAAAGTAAACCAGAAAGCCTCTGTGATGGGGGCTACTGAATCCTGGAAGTAGTGAAAGCCCTCTAGGCAGATTGAGATTTGTCCTGAGAGCCTCTGAGGGAAGGAAGGAAGGAAGGAAGGAAGGAAGGAAGGAAGGAGGGAAGGAAGGAGGGAAGGAAGGAGGGAAGGAAGGAGGGAAGGAAGGAGGGAAGGAAGGAGGGAAGGAAGGAGGGAAGGAAGGAGGGAAGGAAGGAGGGAAGGAAGGAGGGAAGGAAG
>NW_008825611.1:243437-274186 GCF_000699105.1 Pygoscelis adeliae
TGTTGGGTTTTGTATCCCCAGCCACAGCTGCTGCAGAATTCCTCACCCAATTTTTTTGATGCTTTGGAAAATACTACAGTGCAGGCAGGACAGGGTATAGTCCTTAGGGGCAGCACGCGATGCTGAGGGAGGAAGGGCTGGGGCAATGCTGTGAAGATGGAGGCAGCAAGATCCCCTGCCTGCTCTGCCTGTCATGAGATGCTGCTTAATTGAGAGCATGTGCTGGGGCTGGGGTTTGCTCCCCGGCTTAGCAGGAAGGGCCCAGGATACCCCAAGACCAGGAAGGTCCCCTTGCCTCAGCTCCCACCCTACAGCTGCCCCATGCATGAGCCATGGCCATGAGTCAGTGGTGTAGCAACGTCTGGGCACGCAGCTTGCAAGACCCTCGGCTGCCCCTGAGCCCGGGAAATGAGGCTGCAGGTGGCAGAGACATGGGTTGGAGGGTGGTCTGGGGTTCATCCTCAGCCGGGAGCAACTGTGTCCAAAACCAGGCTGATCTCTCTCAAAACAGTGGTGGCACAGCAGGAGCAGAGGCTGTTTTGTGTCTGTGGGTAAATGAGAGGCATTCTCCGGGGCTGTCAGAGCAGCACTTTTCAACAGCCTCAAATTATTATTATTATTTTCTTTTAACATGAATGCAAATACGTCAGCCTTTCTAGGTGGCTTCATTAACTACCCAGCACATCACTCAGAGCCTCACAATTCTTGTCAAGTACCGACATCCCTGTCCCATGTTCATTGCAGAGTCTGAATTCCTCTAACTCCATCTCGTGATGGAAAAGAGATTCAGGGTAGGATTTAAAAAAATATCCAAAAGATAATAACAATTATTCTTCTTCCTTACAATCACTAAATAACAGGGCGGATACCTGCCAGAGTCACCGCAGCTTACACCCAGAGTAACTCAGTGCTATATCATGGTGATAGAGGCAAAAACTGAGTCCCATCCTGGATTTTAGTGGGTTTGAGTTGAAAAGACTAGTGGGGCAATGCCTCATCCCCTCTGTGTGTGGGAAGAAGAAATCCCTACCTTCCCCATTTTGCTGCTTCTTGACTGAACAGGAAGAAAACAAGAAAAGTGCTGCAGGGTCATTATTAAAGCTGATCAAACTTAAAACAAAATAAATTGACTAACAACAGAAAAAGCCTTTTATTACATAAAGGTCTTGATTTGTCTGTTTATTTTCATAAATGCATCAGGCTGTTTCTTTGAGCCTCGGTTCATGCCATTCCATTTCCCAGGAATTTCACCCACCTTTTCCCCCAAAATATTATCAAACAGGGGATGTGCATCACTCTGCCATGTATCTCATGGTCAGAGACCACCGCAAGCCTCACCCGTGCCTGCTGCACCGTTTGTTGGGCTGCCCCAGTGTCTCGATGTGTTCCCCCTTCTCAAGCCTGGCCTTGAGACTCAGCATTTCTCCTTGAAAGCTTCAGCTCCTAGAATCAGGTGCTTATAGGAGAATTTAATTTCTTTTCCCTGAGCAGCCATCTGTCATGCACAGGGTGAGATGCTAGAAAGCAAAATGTAGAAGACTGTGTCCTCCTATTCCTTTTGGGATGCTGTCCGGGTTAAACCACGACAGATGCAAACAGCCCTTCCCTTGTGCTGATCCCTTTCAAGGTATGTCCAGGCTGACTCTGCTTCTCCCACTGCATCCCTGCTGTCCTATAAGAAGATCCTTCTCCTCTCAGCCGCATGCCATTGAGAAGACCTCCTCCAAAGCCCTCAAAACATTGGACAGCACAATATATTTCCTAAATAAGTGAAGCATGGAGAGGTGGTTTCTACATCTACTTTGAGGCTGGGGAGCTCAGCTGAGAGATTTTTCAATGTACTGTAAGAAAACACAGTTGAAGAGGCAAGTTTGAGGAAGGGAAATGGCAGCAGCCACCCCTTGTCCTGCTGCATTTCAAAATGCGTTAAGGATTTGAGCAGAAGGCACAGCACACAGACTGGCTCAAAGATGTTGGGAGAGGATCTAAACCATTGCTTCAGACGGGGATGGAGAAGACCATGCTGACTGATACACAGGGAGAGCCAGTTTTAAGTATGTTTTAGCAGCAGTATGTCTAAAATGCCTGAGCCTTGATCTTCAGCTATACAAAAACGAAGTTGCAGCCTCCCAAGTCTTTGAGACTTTTTATTTTAATGCAGGATAGGTATTCCAAAAATTACAGACTGAACTGGCAAATGAAATTAAGGAAATCTGAGGCACTAATTAGAACACCACAGTCGCTGTTTTGTTACTCATACAGCCATGAAAGCTGTAGAACGCTCAAACCAAGCTTTACATTTGATGATGCAGTGATATTTTATAGCTGAAGTAACTTTGGCTGCACTGGCTTATTATCAGCCTTCGCAGAACCATACCTGCCTCCTGGAGGCTGTGAACCCTCTTGGTCCCTGGAGGGACAAAGGGCCATTTCTGGTGACGCTTTTCAAATCAAAGACACTTGCAGAGGGGAGGTATCAGGGTGTCTGAAAGCAAAGGCTTCTTTGGAGAGGTTCAGAGCACATGTTTACAGATGAAATTTTCTTAGTGCACTGGTTGGGAGCAGAGAAATGTGAATAGGATAACAGATTGCCAGCTTTTAAAAGCAAGGCTGGGAGCTGTAAAACTGGCTGTATGTGGAAAAGGAAGCAGAAGTCACGGAGGAAGAAAGAGCAGTCTCCTGAGGTTAAACTCTTTCAACTTGAACCATTGCAACGTTCAATACTTACAACTTTCAATACTTAAAGGGGGTTTATGAGAAAGAGGGAGGCAGACTTTTTAATAGGGCCTGTAGCAACAGGACAAGGGGGAATGGCTTTAAACTAAAGGGGGGTAGATTCAGACTAGATAGAAGGAAGAAATGTTTCACGCTGAGGGTGGTGAAGCACTGGCACAGGTTGCCCAGAGGGGTGGTGGATGCCCCATCCCTGGAAACATTCCAGGTCAGGTTGGACGGGGCTCTGAGCGACCTGATCGAGTTGAAGCTGTCCCTGCCCACGGCAGGGGGGTTGGACTAGATGGCCTTGAGAGGTCCCTTCCAACCCAAACGATCCTATGATTCTATGATTCTATAACATCCATTTGGTTGCACTGGGCTCTGGGGAGAGCAACCCCCCGCCAAGTCCCCACAGCCAGGCTTGGCGAGGGGACCCGCGACCAGATCCTCGTGGCTGCCACGGGGCTTACGATGGATCAATATGGCAAAGTGCAGGCTCTGCTCACTAATCACCAGGATTTTACCCAGGGATAGATGCTGTTTGCCTTTGACTTGACTCTCAAGCTCTACTTGTGGATTTGAACTGGAAGAGAAATGGGCATTGGGAGGGCTTGGCCAAATTGTTGTTGACATGCCTGGGTGTGGAGGTGTTGACAGCTCTGTGGGGAGAAGCAGAGGAGGGTGTTATTGCTCCTCTCTGGTGCTATCATGGTTTGGCTGGAAATTTTTCAGACCCTCACCTCTCCCCACAGCCTGAAGTTGTTGTCTTTGGTTTTTCTCAACAAAAAATTAGAGCCTGTCTAATTTCCAGAGGTAGCCAGCTGTGTGCCTCTCACCATCCCCGAGATGATCTGCTTCATGCCCCCCTTTTCTGCCCTACTCTGCTCCCCACTACCAGCACTCAACTCCCACCCTGCACCCTCAGCACCTGCACCTCCCCACAGCCCCCCAAACCAACAGCTCCCTCCCGAACCACCCCAAACCATCACGTCCCTCACACAGAGGTAAGAGCTCAGCCACAGCGTTTGCTGAAGCATTCAGCAAAGGCGATGCCAAGGTGGGAGGAGAGGAGGAACATGACTTGGCACAAGTCAGGGGTGTTACAAAAAGCCTTTAACTTTCCCCAGCCCACTTGCTACTAAACCCATGTGTTGCTTGGAGAGAACCCACAAAACCTGCTTTGGACCACCAGTGCTCACACCATCTGTATAAAACTCTTCTTTTTCATCAGTCTGAAAGAAAACAAAGAATTTTTCCTTTTAGAAGCATTTTTGTTTTAAGTTTATTAATACTCAGAAGTGCTTCTGGTGTTGCTGTCACAGTAAAGATGAATTATTCCAAATCAATTAAAATTACCATGTAAATTATCAGCATAAAATTTAATGAAGTCATGAGTTTTCCTTTAAAACACACAGCTCCTTCCCACCAAAGCCCCAAATAGCAGAAGAAACCTTGAACACTCCTGACTTACCTGATACAAACACCCGTGCGTGTTTGTAGGAACTGTATCTCTTAATGCAGGATCCGAGGCAGGTGGCCTCCGGCTTTGTGGGTTTTCTTTGCTTGTATTTAGACCTTAATGTGCAAATATATCATTCTTTGGGTTTGGAATAGTTTGCAATGTTCTTCGTAGGACCCCAAAATACTTTGAGAAATGCTGCCATGCACAATTCCTTGCAAGCTACTGCTAAAGGAGGTTTTTACCTGCTCTGTAAGCAAAGATAGGAACTTTGGTTAGCAGAGGCAATCCATGCGAAAACCAAGTGCTGCATGTGCAAACTGAGCTATAATAATGGTTATAGCTATTCCAGGGCTGTAGCAGGAGCTGCTGTTCACTCTGGGAGGTTCAGGTTGGGCAGAGGAACAAATGAGTTGAAAGCAGGGATTTTAAGCTCGGCAACTAAACTAAACTGAAAACCCAAGTCAAGCTAATACCCAGTAGTTAATGGGCAAAAATGGGCACGGGCTGTGCGGACACCTGTGGTTCTCGGGGGACATCTCAGTGACCCCTCATCTCCCATCCATTTCTTAGCATCTGGGAAAGCATCACCCCCTCGGTTTAAAAAAATGAACCCTTCACACTCCTTTAACAGCAAGTAAATGCTGGGGAGAAGCCACCGTTTTCAAGGTTATACCCGGGGGGCCTGTCAGAGTGTGTTTAACGCAGATTTTCCCAGCCATCCTGAGAGAGAAACTGAATGATATTTGAAAGGAAAAGGAACGTCCCTACGCTCCAGCAGTGAGGAAACCCTTTTTAATACTGCTGGTCCCTCCGCACTGGGGACCAAGGTGGTGGTAGTCAGCAGTCACCGGGATCTCTAACCTCGGTGAAGGCAGTGATGAGGGGGTGAGCGGGGTGAAGGACTCTCACGGTTCCCTGTTTAAGGGTCTGGGTCTGATGTCGCTTGTGCCAGTGCATGAACGTGACTGCTGGCAGTTTTCCTCGGGGCTCTTTGAGTTTGGGGTCTTGCTCTCCAGGTTGTTTTCTTGTCCGTTTGTCCCCAGGTCTCCATGTCCCGATGGGAAGCAGAGGCTGCTCTAGGCCAGTCTCTCCTCAAGTCCAAAAGCAAACAGCTAAAAAACATTATGTGGCTTACATATTTGCAATGTATTCCCTCATACTTGCACTCTCATTTTCACTCTTTTTCCCCTCAAAGGTCTGATCTTAGGGCAGAGAGAGTGATACTGAAAATTTTACTCATGGTTGCAGTGGTCCTGTTGTCCAGGGCTGTTGTTATATGGCCGTTCCAAATATCTCTTGATTTTTTCCCCTGTAAGTTCATTTTTTCCAAAATTTTGCAGACAAGATCCAGTAACCAAAGCCAAGTAGTTAAATCATCTGACTCTTTTTTCCCCCCTTTTCCTCTTGTTTGCACAGGACAAGTCTGTTGGCATCACAAAATGTTATTTCCTTTTTCAGCCTTTCCATATTTTTTTCTTTATTTAAAACCTTTTAAGGAGGATTTTACAGTCTCCATTACACAGCATTTGTTTTGCACATTGTATCAAATGCCCATCAGTATCATATTTATATTACTTAAAAAGTCAGGGGAACTTTTATCTTCCTGAACAACCTTTCAATAGGGACAGCCCTGGGGTCAGATGATTTTGAGTTTAATATGAACAGTGTGTTGTGTATCTGAAAGTGGCAGTGGTGTTGATGAGGCTGAGCATGCTTTCTGGTCATAGTCCTGCCTTGTACTCGAGTTTTTCCATGTCGTGCAACGATATTTGTCCTGGTTGGGGACATTTGTCCCACAATCTTCATTGTCTTCTGAAGACCTTGCTTTTAGCTAGAGGTGAAGCACACTATCAGAAGATATCTCAGATTGCAGATACCTCTGCAGTGCCTATGGAGAGAGGGGCAGAGGCTCTTGCAATGTTGCTTTCACAAGAGTGACCCTGCACCTGAAAAACCCTCTTTATTTAACCCCTGCCCAGGGAGAAGGTTTGCAGGCTGGTAAGCCATCCCTCTGGGTGCTGGGTGGCATAGGACAGACAGAGGAAAGACATGGTAGCTGACACCCTGCTGCAATAACAGGACCCCCGGGGACCCAGGGTGGAAGCTCCCTGATGTGAATTTCAGTATAAAACACCTGTCAAAAATAAAGTTGTAGGGATGGGATCCCCCTCCTGTGTCTTTAATTGATGCTTCTCCTCCTTCTTACTCCATGGAGGATCACTTTCTAAGTGTTTTAAGGCCCACTGGGTCTTCTGGAGTAGTACAAGATGGCATCATGCAGTTATCAGGTAGACAACCTGCGGAACTCCTCACGGCAGGACACTGTGGGCATTTACGTGGGTCTGTGGGGAAAGCGGACAGGTTCCCCAAAGAGAAATCTGGTGAGAGCCACTGCCTTGCGTAGAAACCACTTTTTGCTCAGGATGTCCACAGGAAGAAAGTAGCTGAAGGCTTGAAAGGCGTCGGAGGGTAGTATCATGCGCTGGTCCCATTTTTGTAGTCTTTCCCAGGCATCTTCTGTTGGTCACTGCTGCACACAAGGCTGCTGGGTGAGATGCACCTTTGAACAGCTGCTGCTATGTAAATCTGGGTCAAAGGAGGTTCAAAGCCACTTTATGGGGTCAACGTGTGATTTAAGGACTACAGAGCAAAGGTCTGTCCAGCACGATCCTTCCCTGTGCTCCCAGCTTAACATTATCAGCAGCTTAAAAACTTCCTTACTCGGAGGTTGTATCCAGTCCCTCCCGTTCAATAGCCCCAGTGGATGCTGCGGCTTCATCCCACCAGGACAGGCATCTGATCCAGGACTCCTGCTTTGCTGTTCATTTTCTGTGCACTTCCAGTCCAAGCTCCAAGGATGGACAGAGTTAAGGCTGCAATTTGGTTATGGGGGAGCTGCAACAGCAAACCCCAAAGCAGTGAACAGAAAGCATCAGCCTCCCCGGACTCATAATTCCTCTGCGGCCGCCGCTCTGACTTTATAAGAAATCAATTGCAAGCGGCAATGCACCCACGCTCCCCAGAGCAGATGCTGGGGGAAGAGGGGCTCGGTGATGCTGGCGGGATAGGCTCGGTTTGAGCACAAGCCCGGTCTTGTGCCGCAACCCTACAGCGTCTTCCCAGCCCAGCAGGGAGGGAAAACGGATGGACAACAGATGGAGAGACGAACCCAGCAGGAGGAGAAAATGTTTTGAGAAGAGGGAGGAGGAAGGGAGAAGAAAAATGCAAACAAGGGGGAGGGTGTCAGCATATTAGAAGACACAGGTTTGCCAGGATTAGTCCTTGCGGGTATTCATGCCCAGGGTGCTTTCTGATGCTAATCAGGCAGGTGAGGGAAGAAGGAAGATATAAGCCTCTCTCCTAGGGTAAGAAGGGATGCGATATCTTTGCTAAGTGAGGAGGGAGAAAAAGCACTGCTACCTGAAGTCCATGGCAGCAGCTCACAGCACGGAGCCCTGAGTCAATAACTCGGGGCAGGAGGGATGGAGGGGCAGGTTTTAAAAAGCTCATTTATAAGCCTGAAGTCAAAATCCTTCTTAGTCACTCTGATCAAAGTTAAGGATGAGCTTTTCACCCATTCCTCTGGGGCAAAGCTAATGACTCCTCTCTGAATCCACCAGCCCCATGCTGTCCCCCTCCCACCCCACTCCGGCTGCTCAGTCCCCACCGAGGTGGACGGACCGGTCCTTGCTGGGCTGTCTCAGGTCTATGCAAGGATGGAGGTGAAAAGGCGGAGGAATCCAGTTCTGCGGACATGCTTAGGGTGGAGAGATGCCGCAGGACTTCATAGCAGCAACGGGAAGGACTTTTCCCAGCATGTGTGTGCAGGGATGGATGCGATAGTGCTTGAATGGTTGAGACTGGGGTGAATTTAAACGGGCTTTTATAAACTTCTGTAGAATTATTTTGTTAGGACTGGTTTAATTTTGGTACCAGATGGGGGAAGATTACTATTTTGTTTCCAAAAAAGCTTTGTCAGCTTACCTCTGAAGCCTTTGAAATCCAACAGGGAGCAAGTGCATCATAACAAGTTACTCCTGGTTTCTTCTACGGTGTTCAAAATGATGATAGGTCTTGCAGGAGATCAAGAGCACCAGTTTCTACCCCCAAATAACTAATTTTCTCAGGACCCAAATGTCATCTGTGTTTGCTGACTCAAACAGGGGAAATAGTAGCAACTTTGCAAGACCCCAACTTTGCAAAACTGCCTCATGTAGTGGTTTGTGTTTGATAACAAGTTTTCCTTCAATCACTGAATCTGCAGGGAATTAACCCATCTCAGGATGAGACCGTGGACCTCAAACAGGCCCCGAGGCTGAGATCCAGTTGTGAGATAATGGAATAAGGAAGGGTGAGAGGGAAAGCAGGAAAGGGAGGTGGTCTGGAAAGTCTAACTGAGCACAAACAAGAAAAATAAAGTGAGTCTGGAGTTTGTGCTTGTGCAAAGAGCAGCAGTGCAGGACCTATGCACACCTGGCAAGGGTGGAAGGAAGGAGTGTTTGCCGTCCTGGGATTAATTTAACTCATAGAAATGTGATCTCAAGCAGACCAGTTGATTTCCAATGTCCTGGGGAAAAGAAAAAAAAAGCAAAAAAGTACAAACCCCAAATACACCCACTAAAGAGAATTGCAGTGATATATAAATAAACATAGGCGTATCCACACCCAAAACCCCAGATTCCCAGCTAAATTCTTAGCTCTTCATCGCTGTATTTATGAAGGATCTCTGCTGATTCATGTCTGCTGAAGTTCTGGTTCAACAATTTTAAATGGCCAGCGTTCCTTTAAAAGATAATCGGCACCTCCAAAGGCTTTTCTTCCTTCTATCCACCTTCCCAGCAGGATAAAAGATTCCCCCACATAATAATTGGCCAAAATGGAAATTTCACACGTTTTTCCCTAAGGTATACACAGCTGAGCATCTGCAGTCTCAGCTGGGAAGTTCAATTTTATTCAGTCATTCAGCCCAGGTGCCCAAAAAAAAAAATCAAAAATCAAAGGGCAAAGGAAGGTAATATTGCTGCCAGCTAACCAGCTCCTTTTAATCTGGCTCTGTCCTCCTCCTTCTGAGGGGGAATGGTGGTATTAAAGTCAGATGAGAGGGAGAGATGGGATCCTAGGTGTGCGGAGCTGGAGTGGTTTGAGGAGATAAGATTTAATTTTCAGAGGCAGAAGCTGGAGATTCGTTGCTGCAGAAGTGTGTGTGTTAGGGAGAGGCTATGGCGAGCAGGAGAGACATTTAAACTTCACTCAGTATCAGCACGGGGCGGTGCGGGGCTCGATCTGTGTGGTCAGCCAGAGGCAGACCCAGCTGGAAAAAAAGATAACTACTTCTGTGTTATTTTGGATGGCGATTTGGTCTGAAAGCTTCCTTTCCTTATTGGGAAGAGGTGGGAGCTCCTAATGATATAGCCCCTTCATCCTTTATGGCATCCCAAGGCATGGAGCACCTCTGTTTGGGCATGTGGATCCTGCCCAGTCTCTCCACCGGTTACAATGGGAGCTGAGACAGCTGCCAGCGACACGTTACTGCCTTCCAGATCCGTTCTGTGACACTGAGCTCCATGCTCCAACCCCAAACTGGTTAAAGAAGTCCCTTCTTGCTTGTGACACTGGGCTTTCCCTCTCCTGGTCCCTGTGGCTGGTGGTGGCTGGAGGGGCCTTCTGCCGCTGATGAAATGCTCAAGGACATTTGGCTGGTTAGCGAGTTTTGGAGGCAGGTTGGAGATACACAATGCAGCGCAAACCCAACTTTTCCAGACATAGCAGCCCAGATTGAATCCCTGGACACCAAATAATCAGCCTGATTTGGAGAGGTGCTGACTTCCCCGCTTCGATGCCTTGATTTTGGAGGAACACAGACAACGTTTGGCACCTCTGACAGGCAGACCACTGTCATGCCAGGAGTGGTGGCAGTCAGCCACTTTCAGGATGCCAGATATCCTGGAGTTACAAGAGAACCTGTGTGGCTCCTTCACAGTCTCCATCCTTTCAACCTCTGCTCAGATCCTTCATTTTCCAGCCCATTCTGGGAAATTCTCCATTATTATTAGAGATAATGCTATGGCATTGCACAGAATCACTGAGGTTGGAAAGGACCTCTGGAGATCATCTAGTCCAACCCCTGTTCTCAAGCAGGGTCACCTAGAGCCAGTTGCCCAGGACAGTGTCCAGTTGGGATTTGAATGTCTACAAGGATGGAGACTCCACAACCTCTGTGGGCAACCTGTTCCAGTCGTCAGCCACCCTCACAGTAAAAAATGTTTTTTCTCTGTTTAGTGGAAATTCCTGTGTTGCAGTTTCTGCCCATTACCTCCAGTCCTGTCACTGGGCACCACTGGGAAGAGTCTGTCTCTGTCTTCCTTCATCCTCCCAATAGATTTTTATCTGAAGGCAGAGCAGCAGCCACAAAGCAGAGGCAGACTGGATCCAAGCCCAGGGCTCGGCTGAATTTCTCAGGTCAGGAGTGTGTGAAAATTTGAAGCCACAGGACTGGTCTGGGGTTCAGGGGAGTTTGGGCTGTCCGTTCTCTGCCACTGATTTTTTGTGTTCCCTGGGGAAGCCACCTCATCCTGTCAGGTGCATGCCTGCCTTGTCTCTTTGCATTAAAACCCCCACAGTGATGGATGAATGGCTCCTCCTTTTTATTATTTCAAAAAGGCTTTTGAGTACAAAAACTACCCTCAACGCAAGGAATTCCACTTTTTAGCACTGAAATGGAGCAAAATTTCAGCAATAACCTCAGCTTGATGAGAACTGGGTGTTTTCCTGTGTTCCAAAATGCCTGTTTTTTTGTCCCAAGGTGCTTATGTGGTGCTGGGAAAAAAGGAGAGAGAAAAGGGGAGGATTTCTTTGTTATATGAAATTGTAAGAATCTGTGCATCATGACTGCTAAGGAAGAAAGGGGAAAAGCAGGTCAGACGTGTTTTTTGCAAATTCCAGCTGGATTTGCCACTGAATCTGCTCTTGTAGTCACTGCTTAAAGGCCCAGCAGGGGTAAGTTCAGTCCCTCTTTTTGTAACTCACCCCAGATGCAGTCTCAGAAGTGTGGTGATTTGGGTTATGCCCCTGTAGCCCCATCCAGAACCTCTTCAAAGAGCTATTCCAGATGCCTGCTGGTGGTCAGAGAGAAGGACCCGAGTGTTAGTCAGGGCAGGTGGGTTTGGAGGACTTGTTTGCTGGTGCTCAGCAGTCAGATGTTGGTACAGTAGCTCCCTGCTGCTTCCCTTTCCCCAGCTTTATTCTGGTTGGTATTGCTCTGGGATTGCTGGACGATGGGCACCAGAAAAGTCCCATGATCACCTACTGTTGATTGAGATCCATTTAATGAGTTGCCAGAAAAGCAACAGTAGAGTCAACCAAATCTCTATGGCAAGAATTAGGCATGAGTGGTTTGCAACTGTGAACTGTGGCTCAGAATACCCATGTCCTAATATCAGCTTTCAAATTATCCTTTTTGTTAGGATCAGGGCTCTCTGCCTTGGTCTTGAAGACCTTCATGGCAGGGGCCATCTCTCCCTATGCTTTAGAGAGAGGTGGTGACATGGAGGGGGACTTCACAGCCTCCTGTGCTACATAAATCGTGATGCCACCACCATCAGACCCAGAGTGAAATAACAGAGGAGTGAAGTAACTTGCCCAGGACTGTGCCACCAGCCTGCTTCAGAATTGGGAACAACCCTGAGAATCCCCGGTTGTGTTTGATGTTTATCAACATGCCAGCAGGCTTTTCAGTGAGAAACTCAACCTTAATCCTCACTATCTTGATGGGCTTTTTTTTGTGTTAACTAGTTGCCAGACACTTGATCAGAAAAGCGTCTGTGAGCTTTAGGGGAGTGAGAAAAAAACCCCACGCTTTCACAGAAAGGTAGGGATGTGAGCTCCCAGAGCAGACACTGGTGTGAGACAGTGAGAACCCTCTGGATACCTGAGTGTGTAACATTCAGACACCTTCCTGCATTCATAAAATTGGGGTCATTAACACCATTACCGATGCTAACTATGGCAGCCCCATTTCCCAGACTGTCAGCTGTAATAAAATAGCTCCCCAAATGTCAGGCTGAGCATAAAGGATATTAGAAGCCTAATGGAGCACATTCATACTTCTAATTGTGAGTAAAATATGAGCAAACGACTGAATACTTTGACAGGGTTGTTTAATAATTAGGCCAGGATGCAAGAGAGAGGATTCGGCTTGCTGCTGAAAATGAGGCAGGGCTTATGATGAGGCGAATAAAGAGAGTCTTTTGCAAAGGCAATTTGAGACGAAATATTGCTGGAAGAGTGCTGTAAAAAATGTCATGGATATGGTCTCAGCATGCATAGTCAATGGGAGGGCGAGCTCGCTGCACTGATTGCCCAGGGAGGAGACTGCCAGAACTAGATGTTAGTGAATAAGCTAAGTTTAAAGAGCAACTTTGTCGTGTTTGCTTTCATTTGGGTTTTTACATCAAAGACCTCGTTTATCCTCTCCTCCAAGCAAAAGGCTACAAGAGGCAGAGCCACCCTGCTACCTGAGCAGTAAGGAAAACCCAGCGGCTTTGAGCTAGAAACATGAAAGACCATCTTTGTGACCCTGCTTTGACTTTGACAGTCCCCGGAGATCCTCCCCATCCCTTGATTACTGCGCGTCTCTGAGTGACGCCATCCCTTCGTGTAACTGCACTAAACTGGTGGGGAGATGTTTGGCGTTGCAGAGGTACGGGAAGTTTTCCTTGTCCAACATGGCACTTTGACCACCTCCTCTCACCACTGTGTAGGAGAGACACAGTCACCTTCGGTGACTCCATCCCAGACAACCATCCATCAATGCCACCGTGAAGGGAAGAGTGTGGCCAGAAATGGCACAGCGGATCTGCACGGGGCAAAGAGGGTGTTGTGAAGATAGATATGGGGAGTACAATAAGGTAGTCGGATACTGCTGTGACAGAGGTTGATGAATGCCTGCGACAGATAGACAGGAGATGTTTGAGAAGATCCCAGTGGATTTTAGGGTATAAGTTTCCCACCAGTGTGGTGCTGGCTGGATTTTGGGACAGGAAAACAGGTGAAATGATCTGTTCTTGCCTCCATCGGTTGTGCTTACAACAACTCCCATGGCACTTTTGGCAAGATCATCAGAGTGTGATCGCTGGCATCCTGGCCCTGTTCCAGCAGTAATAATTATATCCTGCCTCCCCAGATTCCTCCCGTACTCTCAATTAGAAACAATTTTCTTCTTCACTTCATGACCCAAACAGTTGCCTCGATTAGTTGTGCAATGTTGATTAAACAAGCCAGTTCCTATAGATGGTTGGAAAGGAGTCCGTGGGGATTCGATCAATGATGGAATGCACAATATTAATAGAAATCAATAGAATTAATGGGTTAATTCCGTGCTAATACATAGTGCTGGAGGAGAAGTTCGGCTAATGAAAATGCATGTATTCCCTAAACTATTCCATTTGCATCAGATGATTCATCCACCACTGCTTTTTTCAAACAACATTAACGAGATTAAAAGCACATTTACTAAGTGTACATGACCAAGGGGGGAAGGGAGCACAAAGTTGCTTTCAGCAAGCTCTGCCTTACCAAATTCTCTGTGTAAGGTGCTCTCTGTGTACCTGTTTTTTTGAAGGTTAGCTGGGGAGCAGAGGAGAATTGTGAATCTGTTGTGAAAAGGGAGATTTTCCTTTGAAGGCAAGCAACTCTTTGCTAGTGATTGCAAGATGATTTGTCTAGATATGGACCCTTCCCTAGATCTGCCCTGGGCTAGCTAAAATGATGGTGAAAAGTGAGAAGCTGTAGCTATTCTGATGCCATGCTAAACTTTGCCTTGCATCAGCTTTGTTTTTCTTATACTGGATAGACCTACCAAAAAACAAAGTTACAGATCCTGGGTTTTCCTTCTTCTGGTGCTGATTTGTGACTGGAAATAGGTCTCAGTGGCACCAGTAAAATGGGGTAATAATTGCAAATATCTGGGGCAGCAAAAACAAATGCACATTTTCAATACGATCGGACATCCCTGGCTATCATTGGGCCCCAGCCCTTGTCAAAGGCCAAGAGGAAATATTGGTGGAGTTCATTTAGTCTGGAAAAGAGGTGCAGGGGGATACAGCATTGAGCAGCAGAGGAGATAATCCATCCCTTGCCATCCTTTTACAAAGGGCAAGAAGTCATGGGCTTAACATGAGGCGAGGTCAGGAGTTAGGAAACACTTTCTGAGCACCGGGAAAGAGAAACACTGGAGCCGTAGACATCATGGATGTGTGTAAAGTGCAAGTTAGATGCACATGTCAGGGATGAGTGCGATTGCAAGTCAAAACCCTTGTTTTTGATTCAGGTCTCAGAGAAACCCAGGTGCAAAGTTTCAAAACTGCCCAGACTCCAGTAAATTTTTCAACCTTCTCTTGTCCTTGCAAAACCAAAAGGTCCCCCCACCTGGATCTCGGTGACCACAAAGCCAAGTTTGCCTGCATAGGAAAGGATTGAAAGAACTATCCTTTCAACATACTGGGGAGTTGATCAACAAATGGCATCTGGATAGAGCCTGTGACCAGACACTGCAGCCACTGGACACACCGAGGGTTGTACTGCATATGCCTTATTGCATATGCTGTATTACATGCGTTGTATTGCATATGGGTATTGCATACGTTGCATTGCATATGCTGTATAATGCATTTGTATTATTGCATGTGCATGACCAAAGAGCATTTCGGCTGTGGCCCTGTGTGGTCAGTCTGATAAAAGAGCCCTTTGTAGGCTGCATCCGAAGGCCACCCGGGCAGCTTATGACTCACTTCAAAAACGAGGCAAGAGCTTGCTGTGGGGCAGTCCAGACACCGGCCACAGGGCAGCCTCAGCCTTAAAACAAAACCCACTGAGCAGGCGGTTGTTCTAACCAAGCAGAGCAGGTTGCAAAACCTTTGGAGTTTGTTTCCCCTCTGTGGGAAATATTGACAAAACCAGAGGCAAGAAAGTCAATCCTGGCAGCCTGCTGAATTTTTGGCACAAGAGAAAACGTTTTTTGGCCGAAAAGGAGGTGATTTGGATCCTGAGCTGCATCTGTAGTGCATGCTGGGAGATGAACTCCAGCTGCAAAACTCAGAGCAGAAGTGAGCCAGATTGCAGGACTTACCATGGCCACAGTTCAGAGGCCACATTTGTCTTAGTTTGGGGACATCCAGGTTTTTGATCTAAAGGCAAAAACACCTATCATCTTCTGTTTGTCTGTGCATCTCTATTTGCTCTGTGCAAGAGCAGAGCTTTGGGTGGGTGAAAGGAAATGCTCGATCCCACACTGCTTGGAGAGATTATTTTTGCACCAGTTTTACTTCCACATGCCTCTCCCCAAAACTGGAAACAAACCAGTTTAAATCACCCGGACAAAAAGCTGTGTTGCAAACAAGCAGCAACAGCCACTGAGTTTCTCACGTGTCATAACAAGGCTGATGTGGAGCCTAAAGTTGGTATGTGTCCCACTGCTGCTTCTGCATCCCACTGCTGCTTCCGCGTCCCCCGAGCACAGGGACTCCGTCTGCCAAAATCGCTGTGCTGCCCTTGGGTTTGAGTTTGTGCAATGAGGCTGGGCTGGCTAAAGGGGACACCTTTTAAGTGACAGGCAGCCCTCACTCCCCGGGGAATGCTACAGCTGGCTGTTTCTCTTGGCGTCCCGCTATCTCCAGTTTTCCTTAAATCACCACCTGAATGAGTCCTGTTGTCTCCAGAGTACCTCCGTTAGGAGATGTCTTTTTTTTGAACCTAGACTATCCCAATCCGTGCTTAGGAATGAATTCGGTGGTCAGAGCTGCTGTTAATACGCGGATTAATTTGTTATTAATGATAACAGATTTTCTTTAAAAAATTGCCATTTGGGACAACTTTTTCCCCCTCAAAATAGGCCTTGCCCAAAGTAAAATGTGGGGAAGAGGTTGTTTCATTTGGGGAGGGAAGGGTTGGTTAGATAATTTGAGGAAAACCCCTCCTTTCAGTCTAAATAGGGTTTCTAGACAGTTCTGTTTTGTAGAGTGACTCTGCAGCTAGATTTGGGACTAACCCCCCCCCTAGTCACTGCTCGAGCAACAATCTTTCTCCTGCTAACAGGGGGTCTCTTATCTTCTCCATGGGTAGCCATGAGACAGTGCCTTTACGCAGTCATGCACATACAATGTCAATACAGTATTTTCCTTAATTTACTAAAAGTGACATTGATTTCCCGCTTGATCTATTGTTCTTCTGGACCTGAGCACCACTGTGTTTTTCACATAATGAGCTCTGTATTCAGAAGCACTTACGCGATGTGAGAACCTCATTTCCAGAAGTGTTTTACAATTTTAGGAACGTGTCTCCCGGACTACAGGATCAGGAGTGTGCCCATTAGTGTGCACCCAACACTGCATCAGGGGTTCAGCACACACCAGGTTCTACTTTGACCTACGCTTTGGCCTCCATAGGAAAGAAACCTGGATGCACAGCCTGGAAGGACCCAGGGAGCGTTGCTGGCTAGGACCGGTCATTTCTGTGACTCTTCTCTCCTCTCTTGATGAAGTATGAGTTAGTCAGCAGTGTAGAGGTGTATGAGTCTGTCTTCACTGGGGCTACCTTGAGTGGCGGCTGCTGGGACTAGTCATGGGTGTGAGCAACCACAGTACGAAGTCACTCCTGGTGTGTGTGCACACCTGTGCATCATTAGGACTCCAGCAAGAGGAAAAATGGGCATGGTATGTCCCTACATTATCACCCAGAGATAAGCAGGGCAGATCAAGCTCAAGGTGTTGCTTCCTCTACTCCCAAGCCATAATGCATGATCCCACATGCAACCCGGTGGCCTTACTGCGATGACACCAGGGAAGAGTCTGGCCTGCAGCGTGTGAGTCCCACGTAAACTTGCACGTGTGCTCGTTGTGGAAATCGTGCCACAAGACAAGGGATGTGACAGACACATTCATCACATGATTTTCTGCTGCTGAATGTGGCTTGGAGGGCTTCACCCTGCTCTCAGAGCAGCCAAATACCTGTAGTGCTCAGCAGGAGGTCAGTCCATGGTACTCCATCGGACACAATCCTACGTAGACAAGTGGCAGATGAAAACCAAATGTCCTGATTTTCATTTTCATATCTTTTACTCCTGATTTGCACCAAAAAGAGGACATCACTGAATATTCAGAGCAGATACTCTGCAATAACCCTGCTGACCACTGGCAGGGCCAGACCCTCCCCAGCATAGATATTTGTGCATCTGGAAAAAGAAGCAGAGATGACCAGTCACACCAGCAAATCATCCTGTCCATGAAACTTACCTTTAATCTCATACTTCTATACACCACTGACTTCACTGAAGAACTGACACCACCAAAAATAAGACCAAGGTCTGTTCCTTGTGCACTAGATGCATCTGTGATATCAGCAAAAATCCAGAGTCACCAGACTGAGATCCGTGGAATTTCTGTGGCTTTAAAGTTGTGTAACTGTGATTAAAACCTTGTCCTTACATTAATTTATATTTCACAGGCCTTTTTTTTGATGTTTCACATTGTGAGTCTGCTGGGGAAATTCCAGCTGCATGTTCTAGATTCATGATCTGTTTTATTTTGTCATCTATTCAGTCTCTTGTCACTGTGGCTACACAGTCAAAGGAGAGGAAAATTATTGTGGCTTTCCCCCAGGCTGGTGTAAATCAGCATGGCTTCAGTACAGTCGACTGAGTCAGCCGTGTCTTCACTCGGTTGTGCCAGCTTCTGATTTCATGAAATTGGGGATTTCTCCGTAGAGAATGGCATTGCAACGAGCTGGGAATATGCAGCACAAGTGTAGTACAAAATTTCCAGCTCGCAAAAGCAACCTGAAGAGAGACTGTCTGAAGAGGGGGTGGATGGAGAGGAACAGTGGCTGGTTCATGGCTTAGAGTCAGTAGACAACTAAGTTTGCAACCTGCATCACTAGCAAGAGGATCGTCTAGTTCAATACCCGCCCCCAACCATCAGCCTAGACTTGTAGGAGATGTAGGAGGCTTGAGGGCACAATGCTTGCTGAACCCAGGTGACCTTCACAGGCCAGAGAGAAGCTCAACCCACCTCAAACCTGTTCCCATTAAGTCTGTCTCTGAAAAGTGCCCCACAAGAGCTGCAAGAAAACTGGAATTGGGTAAAGTATGAAACGAGCACTTCAGGGGGGATAGCTGTGGTCACTAGTGACACAGAGGCACCTTGAAAGAGAGTGGATCCAGCTCCAGAAAACAGTCAAAACCAGGCTGAAATGATCAAAACCCTCTCAAGGATTTAGGACCTTCATCCTTATTTAATCAGACACTTCTGAATTGGCTCCGTCTTCAACACTGGAGGCTCTCTGTGCCCCAGTGAGCACTGAGTGCCATCAATGGCACTGCCCTTTGGGATCTGCTCCTGGGCACAGTCAGGCCATATGAGCAAATCACCTTGGCCAGGAAAACCAGCCATGCATAGACACCTCTGTACTGTGCCTGGACCTAGCTCTGGAGTGCTCCAGGTTCACCCCAAAACCACTGGAAATAAGCACCCCATGGCTATCACTTACCTGGCAGTAAACCTGGGGGCTCAAAGCTCCCTGTGCAGAAGCCAGCATCTCCAAATCCACCTCCCAGCTGGGGGAACCAAGGCATGGAAAGGTTGATGGACGTCCAGCGTCATTGCCAGGAACTAGACCAGGAGCCCTCATCTGAGGCTCATGTGTTGTATGCAGGCCACACTATCCCACCAGGCATATCTGCCACCTCCCCAAAGCAGGCTACGTGTCCTCTCATGAGGCATAAAGCATACAACGTGGTGTTCACTACTGATCCCATGTGTGTTCTTTAGATGTAGAGGATCTGGCGGGTGAGGGGGTTCAGCGTTGCCTGGAGATGAGATGCCTGTGCCCCTCCCTAGGGTAATTTGCAAAGCTGTGAAGTGTTTATTTTGGAGATACTGAGGATAGTGGGAGGTCAGCGCAGGTACATTACACCTGCTAATATCTTGTAGGGGAGGAGAGGGAGAATGGTCTTTATCTTATTAAAGAAGATTGAGGTAGAAAAGCCAAGCAGTCAAAAGACAGGCGATGACAGATCCAAGGCTGTCTGTGCAATTTAATTCCTTTCCCCTGGTGCCTATCCATTCTGATATGGTCTTTAATTGCATGATTAAAAATCTTGATACTGTTCTTGGACAAGATAACAATCTATAGTGTGGAGGTATTGAGTAGCTGAAGACACAAATCCTCATCATTGGTACATAAGCGAGGCAGATGCAACAGGCTTTTTCTTTAGCTGAATGCAAGGTCCAGGCTTCTAGGATGGGAGGGAAACCACAATCCCTTGTCACAGAACGATGATATTTTGGCAGAGAGAGAAGGAGTTAGGGGCCATGGTGGACAGGCAGTCTTCATGATTTGCTGAGAAGATGTATGCAGGACTCAAACCCTTCATGGACACAGAAATGAAAACTCCATGCTGGGGTGGGTGCCAAAAAAGTGGGGACGGCCCCTCTCCCCAGGCCTGGGAGGTCAGATTTCGAACTATTGGATCAGTGGAGTAAGGAGCTGCAGAAATAATTTGTAATTCTGCAAAGACCTTCCAGGGACGGAGGTTTTAAGGAATGAAGCTGTTGCAGAAGGGACATGCGTGGTGCAGTGATTCTGTTACCAAAGTGTTACCAATAGGAGGGGGAAAAAATTTTAAACCTCACAGGGAAAGCAGTAACAAGAGGTGGGGGAAGAAGTTGGGCCAGATACAACCCAAGGAGCCAAAGAAGCACATTTTGGCAGGAAGGGTGATTAACCATTGGAACAAACTGCCCAGGATGATAACAGATTTCTTTCTCTCTTGAGGTCTTCTAATCAATAGGGGCTCTTCTCTGGAAAATACACTTGAGCCAAAGACAAATTATAGGGGCCATTACCCCTGTAAGTGGATGCAATCCTTTGGCCTGTGTAAGGGAGGAGGTCGGCCCTGACCTCCCGACCTCTGAACTTGTGAATCATATAGTCCTTTTGCTTTCTGAAGGGCCTCTGCTTCGCTCACGCAGGCAGCACTGAGGGATTTAATCAACTACTTGCTGACCACAGCAGAACGGCGATGCTCACGCATCCTGGCTGTAATGCAGGTCCTGACAGGGGAGCAGCCAAGTGCTTCAGACCTTTCCCCTCTTCCACCCGTGGGTGTTCTTTACTCTGAATAATCTTACACTGACCTACTTCTAGAGTATGTATATTAGCTCTGTTCTGATCCACGACCACATCCACCCTCTGTTCATCCAACACAGACCCTTCATTCCTACAATCCCAATGGCTACCTTAATTTGCTGCCTCTCCTTGGACTCAAGTTGCGCCAGGGGAGGTTTAGATTGGATGTAAGGAAAAATTTTACCTTAATTTGCTGCCTCTCCTTGGACTCGTTTGCTCCATAACAGCTGCTGACAGCTCAATATGAGACCACACAAGCAAGGGACCTTGCATTCACACCGACATCCTAAACGTGCCCATCTTCTGCATTTCCAGCAGGATCCTCCTCTGAGATTGTACCAGCTCTTCATGGGTGGGTCTGGTCTGGAGAGAGGCTTGTGCCCATTCCCTCCTGGTTGTCATCTCTCCCTTGTGGTTTCTGTGGTTTTAAATGGGTGTAGCAATCTTCCTTTCCCAAGGGCACTGCGGTTGCTACCTTGTTTGGTGATTCCCAATCTTCTTCTGCATCGGGACCTTTCTGCTATTGAGCAGGACACCATGGGGAAACACTGTAGGAGCTTAATTCTTCCTTGGGCATTGGATGAACTCGAGTTCATCCACAACTGGAAAAACACTTTGAAGATGAAAAGCAGCTTCTGCAGCCCTTTGCCCTACTGTTTATGCCCGCACACAGCCGGGAACACTGGCCCCTGACTGCAATAGCACTTGCGAACAGAAGTATGACTCTATAAGGTGAAAGGCAGCAGAGGAACTGGACCTGACTGGTAGTATTGTCCCTGGCCAGGTCCCAAAGAGCTCTGAATTACTTTTCATCATGTGATGGAGGAAGGGGGTCCTCACAGTCAGATGCTCGCACAATTTTGTGTTGTCTTCAGCAGAGCAGCACGGGGCTGAGAGCAGCCTCAGTGTGCCATGTGGGGGGAAAAAAGGGTTATTGAAATAACAAATGCCATTCAAGGAGAGCCATGATTAGCTGGACTTTATCCAGACAGTTAGGAGGAAAGCTGAACTTTATTGCTAGTGGCTTTTTCAGCTGCCTCTGGTCTATTCAAACTTCGTAACACTTCATATCAGATTAAACATTTAACTTTTTTTAAACTGGCCAATTGAAGTCAAGAGAGAGCAGGGAAGAGACACCAAACACACTGCTATCTACGTTGATTGGATGATAGAAAATGTGATTTCCCTTTAAAGGTCCTGTCGATTTAAGTGTCTGAAATTCACTGATGTGCAATAGAGTTTTTAATAGTCCACATGTTCCTGGTAAACCTTCACAATCAATTTCCCTTATGATCTTCTCTTGTATTATCCATCATAATCATCTTCCCCCAGCTCTCCTCAGCAAGCAATTCTGAATTTCAGGCTTGTTTGCAACCTCGTGACCTTCCCCCCGCTCCCAGTATGAAACCTATGAATAATCACTGAAAGTGGGTTATAAATAATTGCATGTGTAATGCAGCCAGTAATTAAATTTTAGGATTCTGCTCCTGTTCCCAGGCGGACTCTTGTTTTACAAGGGTTAGAGAAGCCTTCGAGCAAGTTACTAGATCTTTGTATGGACCAAGTTGTCTTGGATTACAAGATCATTTCTTACAGCAAAATTCTTTGGTTATTTGAGCTGAGACTGAAAACAGATTTCCAGGACAAAAATAGGGAGGGCATAAGGAGAAAGTTCAGCGTGAAGGTTCAAACCTTGCTTAATAACTTATTATTATTTAATTTCCTTCCATACCTTGGGATGTCTAGGATGGAAGGAACACGTAATTGCCATAAATGCAGGTCTAACTCAGGTGAAGACATCATGACTTTAGGATGCTGTTTCCTTCCTCGGTGTTTCAGAAGTGTTGCTTTCCAGGGGACCCAGTGTTTATAGCAGATGACACTGCTGGCACTTTGCTGCTGTGTTACATTATGAAAGCCCATCCCACCTTAAGCAAGCTCTGATTCTAGCTGGCTGGTTCCAGATGCTTTATTTAATTCCTGACACAAGCCAGAGGTCTTCTCTTTAATCAGCTTGCTACTTTCCCCGACAATGAAGTTAATGATCCCTGCTTTGGCCACATTTGACACCTGGGACTCACACTTTCATTGCCATCTCTCTCTGTTTCAGTGCACCTCCAGCAAACACCCTGTTCCTATGTGACCAGGATTAAGCTCCAAGGGTGTATCCCTCTAATTTCGTATAAATGTCTACCTACAGCTGAGTTGGTTGCCCTGCCTAATGCTCAGTTGCTGCTCCAGAAATGTGCAGACATCCCATGGGGCTGTGTCACATCTGCAGTCCCATTCACGTCTCAGATACCCCAGAGATCTCGAATGGCACTAAGTGCCCACATGTGGGCAATCAGCTCCTCGAGCAACATAGAAACGTAGATACCAAGCTCAGATGGGAGCGACTAAATGAATGCCAGACAATTCCCATCTTTCTTCCTCTCTACAGCCCTCCTATGACAAATAATTAAATATTTGCCTTTTATTCTATATTTTCTATTTTATTTTTTTAACACACTGTCCCCATGGTTCATTATCTGCCCATTTCTGCCTACCTCTTTCTGCCCAGTGCCTCAGCTCAGCATCTGTAGGGGAAGCCAGTCTGTCATCTTGGTTTTGGAACAACCCCAAGACATTGTCAGGTTTTCTCCTCTCTTTCTCCCTCTCCGTCGTATTGTTTCCACTGTGTTCCCCTGTTCTGTGGCCCCCACATTGGTTTTATGCCTTTTATTACTAACAATTAGCTGGATGAAATATCTCTTTTGCTCTCCTTTTTATGAGACGTGTTTGAAAAGACTTGCCAAAGCCACTTAGATCTTGCAACGCTGCTTCTTACTGCCCTGCACAGCACTCTAAATATTACACGAGGTACAAATACAATGCTTGCACTGCTTCCAAAGGTAGATTTTTAACCCGAGTTTGGTGATTAAAAGAGCACCTCTTGGTCTAACCTGCAGTCAGCCCCTGATGTTCTGGGCAATGTAGATATACATAATAAGAAACACTCCTATGTGTAAAGTTGTATTAATGCATAGACTGGAGTTATTATGTGACTGTATTGGTATAGACTATACCATCAACATGGTTTGGGATGAGAAGGTGGATTTCAGCTCCTTCTGGTCTACTCACGGCATGTCCCAACCTGTGAATCCTTGCATTTGCAGCCTCGATGTCCTTTTAATGTGGAGTTTTGTTTATTTCAGCATAAGTTCTCATGGTTTTGTCTTTTTGCTCTTCCAACACAGCCTGCCTTTTCCCTTCCGTGACCTCCCACCCCATCTTTTTGTTGTCTGTCTCCCCTCATCAGCCTCGTTGGCTGTGGGGGTGATCACAGCTAAGTGAGGCTCCCTAGTCTCTCCTGTAGTTGAGAAAGGCATGGAAGTGTTTCTAGAGAGTAGCTACAAGCACTTAATTTAGGTTCTTCTATGGATTGCCTAACTCTTAATCAGCTCTGTGTTGACTACCTCTTTGCAGTGATGCTGTAACATATATTATCTACCTATATACATACTTATATTTAAATACATACTTATATATATGTAAATACATATATATAGCTGCATACCTAAATTCCAGCTGTCTTGCTTCAGTGCCCATTTCTCACGGTCTTTTCTCTTCCTCTCCTCCTCAGCGAGAAGCTTCTCCATTTTTTCCAGCTTGGCTTCCTCCTCTAATCTCAGTTTCTGCCTTATTCGTCCTCACTTATGCTTTGGGCTTGCAAACTCCAGCCTTCGTATGCAATATCTAGTGTCAGAAGCAAAAAAAGGTCGGAATGAGGAGAAGGGATGATGGATAGATGCAATGACCTGGGCTGGTCCAGACATGTACACAGTTTTGTCTTTGAACGCAAGGTTGTCTGGAAAAGTGCCACTGTAGAACATACATTGGCACCCTGTGGTTTTTTAAAGTCAGGAGAAGGATCTCTGTTCTTTTATTTTTATTATCATTCATCTTCATAAAACTTCAGGGGGGTTCAGCTTTTGTTTGAATGAACTTTGTGACTTCCAGAGAAAACAGAGGCAGGGGAGTATAATTGAGAGCTTGTTTAGTGCCAAATTCATCTTAAAGCAGGGAATGCAAATCGCATAACAAGTGTTGAATTAGATATGATTAAAACTGCTTCAGCCCTTGCAAAGAAAAATTAAAAAGAGCCTTTTTATTCACCAGTTAATCATGTACAAAAAAAAGTGGATGGAACAAAAATGAACTTAATCATGGAAAAAAGGGTCACAGTTCCTGCTTGACATATGGCTGGGTTCTCTATCATAACAGTGCAGTGCAGAATGCACTGTCATTTAAATGTTTTAAAGAGGTACATTAAGAAGCGGGTTCATTGATAAATGATCCTTTAAAAATGGATGAGATTCTCTCCTTACCAATGAATGCTCAAGGTCTGCACAGTTGTCTTGGCCCATCTCTTGTGTTTTGCAAGCCAGGCAGAGCTGGAAGGTTTTTCAATGCTTAGTTATATGCAATGATGTATAGGGTAAGATAAGAGTGTGTTGAAACCACTGAAGGCATGATCCAAATGCTGTCCATTTTTGCTAACAATTGTTAGTCTGGCAGTAGTTCAAACTCAACACCTGTGGACTTTCCCGATTCAGAAAGTGCCAGAGATCAAACAAAGAAAATGTAATTTTCTCCTTGCTTCTCTACAGTGAGAAACGTAACCTGAAAATCTACAGTGAGAAAGGTAACCTGAAAATGAGCCCTGGCCCCTTCTGAACCAACAATGTTGACATGCTCTTAGGACTGTTTGATGCAGTGGGCATCACTGCTCCCTCTGAGAGCTTGCTGAACTTCATGTACCCAGCCCTCTGTCTTTGAAGGCTTTGCGCTTATTTTGCTATTGGCAGGAGTGGACAAGGGGATGCTACGTGCTTTGCCTTAAGATCAAGCCTGCAGAGAGGGTGTTGAGTTGAAGGAGGGTATGCAGCGAACAAATGGGCTCAGCTTGCCCTTGATCAGCCGTTCCCTCAGCTCTCCCTCAAGGACGGCAAAGGAGGACACAGCCCTCCAGCGGGTGCCAAAATGTGCTTTAAAAAACCAGCCACCTTTCTGCTGCTTTGGTGGCAGAGTGTCAGCGTTTGGTGGTAGCCGATGGACAGTTACAGAGCTTCAGTAGCCGTGTTAGAGCCTGGTAAAGCAGGGAAGAGCTACTCTCTTCATTACACAGATGGTCAGCTGATAGATAGGCAGCGTTGGACAGATCTATTTGCTGAACGAGGCAGAGGCACTCATGGATTTGAAAGTTAAATACAAATGGGAAAACATCCTACCATCTCTCCTGGGACCTGGATGTCCTGTGGGGCTTGGTCAACTTGCCCAACGCTGGGCTTTCCACCATCCCCAGCAGAGCCTTGTGCTGAGCCAGTAGGCACCTACTTTTCTCTATATTTCATTTCCAGGATAATCCAAATGGCCAAAAAGCCCCATTGCCATGCTCAGCACATGCCCAACCCTGCATTCAGTCTCAAACAGCTTGTCCTTCATGGGTTAGTGTGGTGGTTGCAGCTCTTCCCCGATGGGAGGGCTTCCAAACCCATTTCCTTTGCTTCCCAAGAGAGTCCGTAACCACCAGCCTGCATAATTATCCTCAGAGGAGGAAATGCTGCTGCTTTTTTTCACAACAGTCTTACCAGGTTTCCTTCTTCTCAGCTGTAGTTTTACAGACCTTCATCTTGAATACTTCAGTGAAGTCACTGCTAATTAACACCAGCTTAACCGCGAGAAGAGGGAGGTGCCTTGTTCTGGGAGAGCGAGACTTCACATGGACTTTATTCACCTTTCATTTGGGTCTGACTCCAGCGTGGTTTCTTTGATTTTGAGGCAGTTGTTCTCACTTCACAAGTCCACACCAGCCACAAGGTCTTCAATAACCGCAACTGGACAGTGTCGTAGGGATGGAGAGCGGGAAGGGACCGCAAGTACACAGCCTGCTGCTCCAGCAGAGAAGGGAGGATGCAAGAGCCGTTTCTGACAGATGCTTCTGTAAATGATTCCACTGCTGGGGATTAAACAGACCCTCCATAATCTGTTCCACTTTTTAACATCCCATGTAACATTTTTCTTAATATCTAACTAAATCTCCCTTGCTGCACGTTTACTCAAAATTACTTCTCATGTTACATCCCACAATGGTGGAGGGCTATCTATCACTGTCCACTTCTGAACCATCTCGTTTACATATTCGTGTGCTCTGATTTTGTTTCTTCACAGCCTTCATCCTAAACTAAACAAACCCTGTTCTTTCAGCCTTTCCTCAGCCTGCAAAACCACCTATAATTTTAATAAAATTCCTCTGGCATCTTGTCACCTCCCTTAGCACGTGTTGTCCTGCCAAAAAGGTGGACCCAAACTCCAGCTAAAGCCTCACCGGAGCTGAGAAGTGCAGGATAATTGCTTCCTGTGATAAATATGCACCACTCATGTTCCAGACCTCGTGTTTTCTGGTTTGCATCCTGTTGCTTTTTCTTGTTCAGCCTGTGACCACCTGCCACCCCATGGTCATGTCTCCCATACATGGGTGGCAAGCCACCCATTTCCTAGGTTTACTCCTCCCTCTTGTCCTTTTGCACTCACATCGCCTCGTGCCACTTTTGCTTCTGTTCAGTGTCATCCTCCCTATTTCAGACACTGCCTTTAACAGATCAGGATAATTTTGAATTCCAGTTTTGTCCTGCACATTGTTTGTGACCCCCTCCTCATCTTCTGTCAGCCACAAATTACATAACTCTATTCTCTATTCCATCATCCGAGTCATTATAAGACTATCAAACAGTACCAGACTCAGGACAGACTCTTGGAGACCTTCTTGGTCTGAAAATGTGCCATTGCTACTCTTCTTGGAGCACAGTATTCCTGAGCACCCACTTTGCCATGATTGCTCAGAGGCCATTCTTATGGGCGCATCATATGGACCTGTGCCAAATAGCTTGCAAAAGCAAAATCATACCATGTCACCCCCTTACTTTCCCGGCCAGTCTTATCCACAGGATTGGTCTATAATTCATCTCGTTCCTTCTCCTGCTTCTTTAAAAAGGGCATTTCTTTGTCTTTGTCCGCTCCTTTGGGATCTACTAACACTGAAAATAATTTTTAAAAATAGAAGCCATTGCAATGTGCCTGCCCCTGGGAACAGCAGGAAAGAAGGACAAGTCCCTCGGACTGAGATTAGATCCCAAAGAACTCAACAGGAATATTCAGAGAGAATATTTTCCTTTGCCTGCCAAGGGAGATGTTTTCAAGAAAATGGCTAAAGATGTGTTTTCTTTTATGCTGTTAGCTGCCCCTCTTGGGTCCTTGCAAATTGCCCTGACCAAGAAGACTTTGAGAGTCTGCATTTTCAATGCCCCTGATGGGAGACGTTCCTTGTACAAATTTCCCTCTGGGTTTTAACTTGCTCCTGAGACTTTTGACAAGAAAGTGCAAGAATTATTTGAAGGAAATGAGGGCATTGCAATACACAGAGATGATATCCTGAAAGACCAGGGGGCAGGGGGGCAGCAAAAGGGGAAGACAACAAAAGGCTGCAGAAATGGGTCAGGAAATGGGACATGGCAAGAGAAATCTAATTTAAAATCAGAAACGTGAGATATTTGGGAGAAAGTGCAAGTGAATCGACATACACACAGACTCTGGCCAAAGCCAGGTGATTACAGAAATGCTGTTTTGACAGATAAGAAGGATGTGCAGAGTTTGGTTCCTGAAATAAAATGAGATGACAACTCTTCTTTCTGGGATGTTACGCAGAAGGCCTCAAAATAAAACAGGACTGCCAACTTGGACAGGGAGTTTTGGAAGTCAAAGAGAGAAGAAAGAAAGCACCTGAGTTTTGGCAAGCTGTGTCACCCGAAGATGAACCACCTGGCCGTTAAATCCCTCTGTAAATGACTCAGGACAGCATGACAAAACTCTTGTGCACTTTGCAGACTGGTGGCATTGGTTTTCAGAAACATTCTGTAAACAGCATCTCTACGCATAGAGGGATGTCTTTGCCGCAGAAGATGTGAAAGAAAAATATTCAGGTAGGGAAGATGGATCCCAACAAAAAATGGACCCCAAATTCATTGTTCCCAAAGCAAAAAGCTCATTCACCTGCCAGAAAGCAGAAGGGTGTTTAGCTTTCATTTTCCAGCTGCATCCATGCAGTTTGTGCAAACCAGGAAAAGAAGAGCTGAGAGCAGGCACAGTCCTGAGAGTGTTTGAGGAGTCTGTTCTTGAAGACTATGTAAAGAACAGCATAACGCATACAAATCTGCTGGAAGAGATTTCTCTCATCTCAAACGCGGTAGGGAATAAACTTCTGGAGGCCACGGCAAAAGACAAGACATTGCAGAAAGCTGTTAACACTGTCACTGAGAGAAGGCTTGGGAATTACATATCAATTCAAATCAGAGCTTTCTGTAATTGATAGTATAGCGTACAGATGCAAAAATGAGTAGTGCCAAAAGTACTACAGCCCTGAGGTATTCTATAGAATCTGTGAGATATTGAAAGAAGTATTGCAGTGGTCACAAATGAACACAGAGATGAAGAAAGTGGATAAATGGATATGCATGAAATGTGCCAATAATTTCTACCTTAGAGAGAAAAAACAATGATGATGGGTCAGATATGGTGGATGTGTTGGATTATCCAGGGTACTCTGAGACTGCATTATTAGAGACTCTTCTATTAAGGTATCTTGTAGGAAACAGTAAACCTTTATTTGGCAGATATGGGCTCCCAGAAATGGTCATGTTTTACAAGAGTCCTTACTTAATTGACAGGACTTTGCAAGATTTTGAAGAGTTGGTGAATGCCAGAATTCTTCAGTCAAATGATTTGAAGAAAAATGGAGTTAAGGGAGTTAGAAAATGACACATATATATATTTATATATGTGTATAAAACCATTACAGGCTCTGAAAAAGATCTGTATCTCACTCTGCTGGACTTAAGAAGTCTGCCTTTAAGGCACTGATCATTGCTAGCTGAAATTTTGCTCAGAAAGCTGAGAATCAGACTGCCTTGCTTATTCAAATCTGGGCTGGGAAACTGAGCTGATCTTGAGGCACAGATAGATAGATAGATGTATAAAAATACATGGACAAAATTAAATGGGAGCTGAGGAGCTCAGTTACTACAGGCTCTGTGGCTGATGACCCCTGAATGCTGTTTTAGTGGCAGTTGAGCATAAACTGCAATGCGAGAAGAATTTCTCTTTGCAAAGGGGGGAGATGTAAAGGGCTTACGCTCTGGTTAATCTAGGAAATAGAGACCAAGAAAACACGTTAACAGCATGGGCGCCAATCTCCAAACTCAATATAGGCCTGTGAAATATTTCTTTTAGGTATATATCTTGCTACAGGTCTGGACTTTTGAGGAACCCCAAACACCACAGTACTAAGCTCTTTGGGGATCTCACAGCCCAGTGACTGCGGTTAAGGAGTATAGACCTATCACTGCTCTGCCTTGAGATGAGTAAATGTAGCCATTAGAAGCACCAGAGAAATGCCTGTACTGATAGTTAGAGCACGTAGCACTTTCTTTCCTCTAAAGACTGGAAAATCAGCCCCATGGCAATTACTGATAATGAACTTGAGCATGTAATCCAAGTAGGGGAGGTTGTTGTAAATGTTTAGCATGTTGCTGATGTAATGAATACTGCTTTGATGAAATTATTCTTTAGTTCTCCCAATTCCCCCATATATAGACCTCCATTTGTCTTTGCATGTCTGTGCATAGGATTGTGCCACCCTTGCCCCATGCTTCCTGCATCTGCTTGCAGAATGCTCTGCTTGTTCCTTACCTTAGACTTATATCTGGGACAGGGACTTTTTATTTCCTTTCTGTGTGTCAAACCCAGCTAACGACCAAGGCCATTGGCTTCTTGATGGTGGCACAAAGCAATGGGACATTGCAATTGTAATTGGTTGCCCGGAGAGGTTGTAGATGCCCCATCCCTGGAAATATTCAAGGTCAGGTTGGACGGGGCTCTGAGCAACCTGATCTAGTTGGACGTGAGGAAAAATTTCTTTACTGAAAGAGTGGTTAAACATTGGAACAGGCTGCCCAGGGAAGTGGTGGAGTCACCATCCCTGGAGGTATTTAAAAGACATGTAGCTGAGGCACTTAGGGACATGGTTTAGTGGGCATGGTGGTGTTGGGTTGACGGTTGGACTCGATGATCTTAGAGGTCTTTTCCAACCTTAATGATTCTATGATTCTATGATCTCTAGTTGAAGATGTCCCTGCCCGTGGCAGGGGGGTTGGACTAGATGACTGTCCTGGTTTCAGCTGGGATAGAGTTAATTTCCTTCCTAGTAGCTGGTACAGTGCTGTGGTTTGGATTTAGGATGAGAACAATGTCGATAACACACCGATGTTTTAGTTGTTGCTGAGCAGTGCTTACACTAGTC
>NW_008825611.1:274587-284040 GCF_000699105.1 Pygoscelis adeliae
AGGTTAAACGATGACAATGACCTTTAAAGGTCTCTCCCAACCCAAACCATTCTGTGATTTTATGATTCTATGATTTTTTTGAAGTCTCTGGCTTCCCACCTAAAATTGCCCCTTTTTGCCACCGTTCAGGGTGGCAACATGCTTAAATACATCCTCCCCGCCTCCAGTGGGGGATGGATTTCTATCTTTGGGGCTGCTATATCCAGATCTTGCTTAGAAAAAGACCTCATCAGGACTGTTGCTTTCACTGTTGCAGTGGAGAGCTCTGACGGTCACGCACTTTTCTCAAGGACTTCAAAGAGGAAGAGAAAATGTCACAGCACTGGACAGGGCAAATGGAAGTCACCCGTGTGTGGAGCATTGCCGACGATTGCTATCCTTTTTAGATAGCTCTCAATTCATCTGAATGCGGCGCCAAGTGAAGTGATAATGACTCCTCTTTCAATGGCAGCTTTCATTCCAAGTATTTTGATATGCCAGTAAGAGTTGCTTTAAAATGCCAGCAATAAATACACATTCAAAGCAATACAGTTAGTGCCTCGGCTTTAAAGTCCATATATGTTCCCATCAGCTGTATTTTTGACTGAATAAATGCTAGGCATGAGCAATACTCACTGCATTTTCCACAACCCTCCCTCCACACACACACACACACTCTCGCCCATGCACATGCACACACACGTTTTCTCTTCCCTGCTTTCTGGAGAGATCAGACTGAGGTTTTCCAAGAGATGCAGGCAACCTGTATGCTTCCCACTTTGCAGCCATGGCCAGTTACGCTGCCTCACTGTGCCATGTCTCTCCAAGAAAATGCATAATGGATTCCTCTCTTATGGACAAGATGCCCACGATGTCTTCCTGGGATCAACCTAATAGGAAGAATAAAGATAATTCTGAATATCAAGAATCCTCGATATTCTTATTGAGTCACCTTCCTTGGGATGTGCTTTCTACAGCATACAAAGGTGAAATACCAGACTTGAAGTCACAGGAAGGCATGGAATCAAAGCTCTTGCTCACCACCATCTTTTGGGTGAATAAGGGTATGTCTGAGCCCTGTCCAGCACATAAGGAGATCTTTGGATGAGGAACATGAGAGGTCAGAAAGGGGAAAGAAGACAAGGTGGTATGATCGAGCAGACCCAGCCAGAGTTAGACCTAAAAAGGAGCCGTCTTGGGTCTAAATTTGCTTCGCTATGCCTCAGCAGAGAATCTTTATGTCTCTACCATGTGGCCAGGACTTTTTAAAGCCAAACTTAGGTGGAACTTGTGGTCTTATAAGTATCTACTTTAAGTACTTAGAGATCTCCTCTAGTGCTTGAGACCTCACAGTCTTTAATACAGTTGTCCTTACAGCTCCATGCTAGATGTGCTCTTATCTTCACAGACAAGGAGCCGGTATCCAGAGACCCTCAGTTATCCCACAGGATGGGATGCTTATTTTTAGGCACCCATGTTACGAGCCTAGTGATCACAAACCACACTAACCATTGTCTCCTGTTGGTGGTATAACTGGTTAGCTTTGGGATGGGGGAAGCAACTCTGTTACACCAGAAATCAGGGACTGAAGCCCCCCGATATATCAATGTCATGGTGTCCCCAAATTCTGGCAAGCAACGAATGTGATATTGATCATGTTCACTGCCAAAACTTTTATCTTGTTGTACGATACGGGTTTCAGAGTACACATTTCAGTATAGCATGTACCCAGTTCGAGGTTTCACGGATGGCCAAAAGTTTTAAGCCTTCTTTCTGGTCAGATGGATTAATCTTGTTTGGAATAGGTACACAACTGTTTGCAACCAGGTCATGCACTGAGCGTGATGGTCTGATTTGCATCTTCCTTTCGTAAGAATATTTTTTATAGCTGATTCAGTGGTTAGTCTGGCTGAGTCAGTCCAGCAGGAAGGGGCATTCCAGAGGCATCTTTAGGAAACAAAGGCTGAAGCCTTGTCAAAAAGGATGTGTTAGTGTAGGAGAGTAATGATATCTAGGGAGACTTTACCCCAAGTTATCATGAGAGTTTTCATGAAGAATTCTTTTCTCCTTAAGGGTAATGGAGGCATGATGTAAGTTCACCAGACCACAGACACCCAGAGGGCTCCGGATTTTCTTCCAACTTGAAAGTTTGCAAACACAATCCAACAACTACTGCCCCAGCCTATGATTTTTTTCTCCCCAGCCACATTCTAGTCATTGACTTGGTGGGGGACAAATAAATTGCTTCAGGCTTCATAAAAGTCAGAGTGACGCTTGCCTCCTTGGCAAATGGCTAAGAGAGCTACAGATGAGAAGGGCTGTCAAAGGCAAATTGGGGATTATTGAGTTCATCTCAACAGATGTCTGAAACCCGACTCACCGAGCCCTCTTTGGCTTTCAATTAACACTTGTGGCCATCACATTTCACTCTCACTTTGCATTGTAAGTCCTCATAGGGCAGAGAATAACCCATTAAAAATGTTTGTGCATCACCTGACTTGCACAGTTCCAGTATGCCAAAGGACAGGTGGGACTGCTTGCTTAATAAAATTCCTGCCACAGCAGGGTCTTGACCTACAGGACATCTCTCAAGTTTTCAGGCTTCTCTGAAGGTATCTGGGTGACATGTATTAATCTATGATAAGCAGGAAGACAGATCAGAGGAATGTGGTTTCTTCTGGTTTGGATTCCATGCAATGAGTAAACTGTCTTTTACGCAGATCAGCTATTAGAGGAGAAGAAAACACTTAGTGAATGTTAGTGTATTTATTTGTATTTCCTCAGTGCCTGTAAAGTCCTGCTTGAAGGCACTGAGAAAATACAGACAAAAGATTGCTTATAACCTGAAGTAAGGGGAGAAAGGTCAGAGCTGTAGGTACATTTTGTAGCTGTAACATATTTTTAATGCCTGCTCGAGACGTGCAGCATGTTGTTGGCCTGAACTTTCCGGTATTGCTCTGTCACCCTCAGACATTACATTCCTGAGTTGTTCTCAGCAAATTCCACCACCCCAGTGCTGACTGGGAAGAATCACTAGCAAAAGATCAGTTTGCACTGTGGGATTTCATTATGTGTGTGTTAAGTTTGTAAACCCATCTAAAGCCACAGAGGGCTGATAGCAATGAATGGTGTCATCCTCCTCACATGAGCCGCTCTGATCTAATCCAGCAAAACAGTGAGCCAGCCCTCAAAGTGTTCATGGTGTTGGAGCACTGAGCATGCACTAAGCCCAGGGCAAGACAGACGGAAGGGAAGGAAACTTTCCCTTGCCTGGGGAACAGCATCCCGAAGGGCATTGCTGGGCACTAGGAAATCCAGATGACAGCTATGAGTTCTGGACAAGGTGTGTGGGATCTCCTGGTGAGGGTTGTTCTCAGGCAGGACCATCAGTATGGCAGAGGTGTTTACTGGCAAAGCTCTGTTATGCTTTGTGTGCTTACCCCCAGGCCAGGCAGGGTGCAGGGTTTTTGTCCAGTGACGTAAACCCATGTGAGTACGTGTTAGTACAACGCAGGCAATGAATTCCCAGTGTAGGATTGCCACTCTTGCATGCCTCAAGCACTCCTGAGTGCCTCAACCCCACTGCAAATGAGACCGCTGAAGAGGGGGACACCTGTGAGCTACAACTTCTTGCACTCCTGGGAAAAAAATCTAAGGTATGCAGGTGGAGGCATATCCAAAGTATGCACTTGGAGGAAAGGCAGTCCACTGCACACTCTGCAGCTACTTCAACAGTAAGTGGGAAATGAAGTGTGAGCTGTATACAAGGGCTTGTTCCTTAGGTGATCCTGAGCACTTGACTGTAAAATCATGATGAGAAAACATAGTCTAAACAAGGTTTAGCAGTGACCACCTGCATTAGCCACCTGGGCCCATTCATGCATCACTATTGGTTTATGCATACTTGGGAAATACTAGGAATATTTCTTCCAGACTCCCTTTCCCATCATTTCTTCACTCCAGGACAACTGTGTGTAACAACTTATTTCTGAGAGTTCTGGGTAAGCTGAAAGTTCCTGGATATCAGGCAGTTGCCTATTAGTAAGCACTAACATCTGTCCCGCAGATTTAATTTGACCCAGCCTGTTAGGATTGCCCAGTGACGGCCATTTCTCCCAGCTGAACACAGAGGGATGGTCTGGTGCCCACCTCAGGTTTAGACCCCGGTTCTGCAGGTGTCTGTCACGTTAGCACAGGATGCAAGTACACATTGCAATGTCCTCTCCCAGTCGTCTACATGGCCTACGTGCTGGCTGGCAGGCTGACTCTGGCATGAGGAAACCCATCCAGCTCTGCAGGCAAACCAAAGCTTGTAGACGGACAGCCTCTCACACACCATGACAAGTTGCATGTGGTGTGTCTGGTCAGCAGAAGACCTCTGAAGTGCAGCGGGCACATGATGTGGCAGAGCAGAAGGGATCCCACGGCATGGAGGATGCATGAGCACAGGAGATCCAGCCTGAGCACGAGGGGAGTGAGAGGCAGGAGCCTTCTGCATCATACTTGTACTCATTGTGTAAGATTTGGCAGGCCTGATTTAGGAAGAATTATGTAAAAGATGTCCAACTAACCTAAAGGGGTAATAAACCGCTCCTGTTGCTTTGTTGGAGATTTTGGATAGTTATTCTCCTCTCAGCAGCAAATCTTGTAAAAGCAAACACCAAACATTCTGGAGTCAACAGTTTGTCACAGAAATAGCAACAGTGTTCATCACTCCCTAGGACTGTGCATGAATCAGGGGCGTAAAAGGATTCACACCCAATACATACAAAAACTGGAGGAGAGGGGGACGTATCCCAAAGCCCTATGTTGAACAGCGCCATGAGAAACAGTGTGGTTCCTCCTAAAACATCTGAAGCCCAAGTGTTGCTTGGATCAGAAAGGCAGGGTGGCAGGGCCCCATGTTGGTGCTCTCCAGGCCTTTTGTTCGCCGTTTCCCAACTGGCACATGGGGTCACCTTCACACTTCTCTGCCCCAGACACAGCTGCATTTCCTTGGTGAAGGAAATGGTCTCCTTGGAGGAGAGGCAGACCTCCTTGTTCAACAAAATGCACTTTAAGATACCCATATAAGAAGAACCAAGGGTCTGTTAAGCCAATGGGAAGACCTAGATTTTTCTCTTGCTCCTGCACACTAGGAGTAACTTTATGTAAGTGTCACTGAGGTAAACAAGAGCAGAAACAGATGTGCAGCATAGCTACAAACAGGATGTGAAAATAAACTCATTACTCCATCTGCCCACCGTAAACAGCGTGAAATTAGCAGCAAGCGAGGAATAAAAATCCAGACAAACGGCCTTTTAAAGAGAGCAGAGGGAGCTGGAAGGTATGCTATTCGAAAAGCAGAGGCACGGAAAGCCCAAGCCAGCGCATATCCCAAGCCCCCTGGTCAGTCAGGGGCAGAGGCGGGGGAAAATCCCGTGGTGGAGAGTCCGCAAGGTGCTATTTTCGAAGGCAAAACCAGAAAGGCCACTCCATCTTTGGGAGACAAGACCTGATTTTGCTTTTGTCCCTGACTGTTGGGAAGCACCATCTATTTTATAAGTCACAGAGACTTTTTTTTTCCCCTAAGAGGCTCTCTTTCAATGTTGCATAAAATTACTCTCTCAGGAGTAGTGTGAGGAGGAAAATGTGGTGTGATGTTGTCTCAGTTGCAAAGACATTGCTAACAATAAAAGCCCCTGAATGATTTGGTTTTTAAGTGACATGATTATGGAACGGGTCATTCGTGACGCTCCACTTCAAGTTGCTTCAAGCACCTCTGTCATAAAGTCTGAATGGGGGCGTTTTATGCTTTGGGCTTGGGCTGTAAATATTCACCCCTGGCCTTTGTTCTATGAAGCAAGTCTCAGCTTGAGGATATATTTACTTAAAAATTTGCAGGAAAATTTCTCAAATGGTCAATCTGTTTGATTTATTTAAAGTGGGATCCCAAAGTGTTTTACAGCTTTTACAGGCTGGCTGTGTTTATAACCATCCTGGGGAGTATCTTCTGTAATTCATGTAGCGGAGAGGGGGAAGGAGGGTCATAATTTCTATTTTAACCTACTTTTCTAGCAGCTGACATGACACTGACAAAGTCATCTCTTCTAGAATAAAACCTGCCACTCTTTATCCTTGTCCAGAGGAGATCCTTTGGAGAAAGCCAGGGCAAAATAAGTCAAGCACTTTTTTTTCCCCCCTATGGATTCTGCTCAGATATGTGCATGGAAAATTCAGTGTTGTCTGAAAGCAGAGATTTTGAGCAGCTCCGGCTCATTTTATAGATCTCAGTGAAACTGCAGACCAAATGATATTTCAAGGAAACTGGTTCCTTGTGTTCAGAGTTCTTCAAGATATAACAGCCCAAGGCAGAGTTTCTTACATGTTGGAAATAATTTCTCTCTCCACATTTGGCAGATCCAAACAAGACTTGAGTGCTAAATAAATCAGGTCTATGAATAAATCAGGGGTAGGAGAACTCTAATTTGAGGTGGTGTGAGATGTGAGATAACTGAAAGCTTGACATTGGCCACGAGGCACTTCGAAATAGTCTGGAGTTTGATGCAAGGTTTGCATTTGAGATGCCATTGGGATATTTCAGGAGGAAACCTCCTGGTGGGTTCACCCAAAGTTTGTAATAAACATAAGTGAAATATCTGAACTCCAGCTGCTACCTTCTACTCTAATCAAGAGCAACAGAAGCAGCTCCTTCTTAGCAAACACCCTGCGACTGCTGAGGGAAGAGAATTGGATATACTGGGCTCAAGCGGTGAACTGGGAGGGCAGCAGAGGCAGATGCAGAAATTCAGGGAGGAGAGGGAGCAGGTGGAAGGAGGAAAAAGGGACTTTATGGAGAGATCAATAGACTCTTGGAGAAAGGGCAGATCTCATGAAGCCCTCAGAGATGGAAATCAGGGCCCCACATTTTTCCCAGGATTTTCTAATGTTGTCCGAGTTGGGTCTCACCAGGAGCAGACCCTGGAGGGGCTCAAAAACCAGAAGGTGCCCCCACCTTATCTGCCCTGTGAAGGTTAAAGTATCCTTACCCTTCTGGTTCCTATCCAAAGGGAAGACAAGTTCTGTTAGGGACAAGGAGTTCCTTTAGGAAGCGTTTGAGAAGGTCATGGCAGCAGTTTCTGTTTTTATAGTACAGCAGGATCCGAAATTATGTTTTAGGCACGGGTACTGATTCTCCCCTTCCGTAAACCAGGTTTCCCTCTTCATCACTCCCCCAAGCCACGGTGCAGTCATGCCTGACCTATGTCAACATGCTGCAGAGCATCACACCAACTGGAAAGCGTGCAATTTGCCTTGTCCTCGACCCCTGTCTCCTCTCCGCCACCTGAGTGCCACCATGCCCCGCTGAGCACGGCTGAGCCTCTGGCCCTGCCGTTGCCGAGGTGCAGCCATGCAGCCGTGAGCCTTGGAGCGAGCACAGGCCAGGACCCATGCCCAGGAGTCAGTCTGCATGTGGCCAGCCTGCTTTAGAGAGGAAAAGCATTTAATAGCATGGAAATGGTCTGCTCCAGGCCATGGGGGCACAGCACCCCTGAGCCCTGCTGAGCACGTTTAATTTATTGGTGTACATGTAGCAGTAATGTCTTCCTCCCATGCTTTCCTCTATCCTCTCAGCATGGGGAACAGACCATTTTGTATTTTTTACAAATAACTCTAAGGACAATTTACTTGGAAAAAGCCAAGACAAAACGATGGGAGTCTTAGGGAGGTGGTAACAATGAACAAGGGCCAACTCCTGGGACACATGTGGGCTGACTCCATGTCAAAACACCTCACACAGAGCCATTCATAGCTTCAGGGAGGTATAGACAGAGTTAAATTGTGTGCAAGGAGGAGAGGCTGGGGTCTCCATAACATTGGGCTGCTGTTAACTTTGGAGGCCAGAAATGAGATAGAGAGCTGGGGGAGCAAAGTGCTTGGAGAGCTTTTTGTGCTCCAAGCAGGAAAGAGCAAGCACCAGGAACTGGTCGAGTCTCTGCCACATATAATCCTGCTTCCAGGCTGACCTCATCCAGGCACACTCTCTCAAATCAGGAAGAACCTGGTCTCCAGGAGCGAGGTGACCTCTCCTTCTGGTTCCTCAGCTGGAGGCCACATGCATCTCACTGCTGCTGGTGGCCCAGTAATATGGGAGAGAGGGCTAGGTTGAGGTGTTGAATCTTAGGCTGTGTCTTGTCTCCTTAATATCCCTCCAACTTCTTTTCACCTGCTCCTGTTCCTCTGCAACACTGCTGAGCAGTGCTGCAGCACACTCGAGCAGCCAGTGTGCTCCAGCTCCATTGTGGGGGCAATCCATGAGTAGGAGTGGCAAGCCCGGGCATTTAAACCCTCCAGTTGACCTGTTAGAGAGGGATCTGCCCACTTAAAGACTTCAGAAGTAGGGTCATTGCTTACAGTGTGGATGGTGATGAGAGGGATTTCCACCTCTGCCTGTGAAGATGGACATCCCAGTCTGGTCCAGCTCACGGGAGATACAATTCATTTCCCGCCTGGGGTAGCTCCCTCACCCTTACACCCCTTCTACGGTTTTCTTGCAGAAGGTATGGCGGAAGCTGTCAGCTCGAGCAGGGACTGCCTTCAAGCAGGCGAATCCTGCACCAACGACCCCATCTGCAGCGCCAAATTCAGAACCCTCCGGCAATGCATTGCAGGCAATGGAGCCAACAAGCTGGGCCCCGATGCCAGGAACCAGTGCCGGAGCACCGTGACGGCCCTGCTCTCCAGCCAGCTGTACGGCTGCAAGTGCAAGCGAGGCATGAAAAAGGAGAAGCACTGCTTGAGTGTCTACTGGAGCATCCACCACACGTTGATGGAAGGTCAGTCGAGAAGGGTACTCATTTCTGATGATCTTCCTAAATAGGAATTACTGCTGGGGCTTTCTACAGAGCTCCGCAGCACCAAAGTGGCAGCAAAAAAGGTCACCCTTGTAGTATCCTGTTCCCTCTCAAGACCTACCGACCCCCACGGTAATGGCATTTTGGGGAAAGCAATCCTGAAAACCTGAGACACCTCCTTCCTTTTTTTTAACCTGGTTTCTTTTTGATGACGCTCCCGGTTGTTGCGAAATGAGTGATTTAGATAGCTTAAAGAATCACCGTCAAAGGTATTAGCAAAAGTGGTTTTAATATAATGTAAAAGTGCGACTTCACAAAGTTCGATGGCAAGGTTCACTCTATTAATTACTGCATGGAAGAAACATACAAAGGAAAATTGAGTTACACTCGAGTTAGAATGATTCACAGAGAGACCAGGGACACAAAAGGGTAAGGAGGACCCTCCCGTTGAGTCACAAGGTTCAGAGTGGACCCCCTTGCTTTCTAAACTCCTCAGAGTGGAGTCTAAGTGTGGCTAGGTCCAAACCTAGTCTCAGACTTGGTCAACGGGTTATGTCTAAGGGATCATATATCTAAAATTTATGCAATGTTTCATTAACATCAATTCAGCATGCAATCAAAGTTACCAAGACAAAATCAA
>NW_008825611.1:284265-290359 GCF_000699105.1 Pygoscelis adeliae
ATTCTTTGTTCCTTGATAAATGAGTCTTGGAAAAGCCACCCGCTATTCATGCATTAATCACATGATCGGTGTTCCAAGCTCATAGGCATCGATGCTCATTGGGTCACTCTGCTCCTTTGTGGGTTTTCAGAGAACAGATTGAAACTAGGGGATGCCTGGCTACGGCTCGGCCTTTACCCCTTCCAGAGCCTGCACCAAACCACAGCCAGCCTGGTCAAGGGTTGAGCGCACCCATCACACCAGTATACCTTGAGATCTTTTGCTGGGGAAATGCATGGTATGTTTTGCATCTAAGTAAGCTAACCAAGACCATGAAAGCTGTGGATTTTACAGAAACACTATACAAAGCAGGGACATTGAGGAAAAAACAGCATGAACTTAAAAAAACCCCACTCTTTTGGAGGCTCTCAAATGCACCAGTGTCTTTGGTTTAGTGAAGATTTGGGGCTGGTGACATCAAGTTAGAATTTAAAGTGTTCCCAGAGCCAGTATTTAGTAAGTTTGGATTTTGACGTTTTTTAAGAGTCATCATAAAAGTGCACCTCAGTGGCCATAACTCTTCCTTGTCAGGCCGGTGAGTATTTTATGCACCATGAAAATTAAAATGGGGAATAAAACAGAACCTTCCAGCCATGGGCTGCGAAATAGATTAATAAAACACTGCTGGCTGAAAACTGAGAGGAAAGGTGCAAGAGTGATAACACAGGCCAAAAGGCCAAGCAAAACAAAGAGGATGGAGATTATAATGCACAGGCTTGCCGGAAAAGGAACTGCTTGATCAAGTTCCCAGAAAGCTTTCAGGTGCCACAGCTTGCAGGGTGCAGAGCATGGTTATATGAACTGACTGGGGAAATAAGAGACCTCAGCACCCTCCAGGATCCAATCTTTCCCATAATTACTTGCCAGGTGAACTTGTTTGCGTTGAAATGAAGCCTGGGGAAGAGGTGGCAATCCAGCCTCTCTGTTCATCTTAACAGGCTACATCACAACCCCTTCCTTCCCTGCTGACTTTCGTGGCCTGAAGCTTTGGACACAGTTTATCTGTGATGTGGCTGTGTAGGACAGTGGTGTCTGGAGGACTTCCAGCTCCGGGACCACTGCTGGAAGAGCAGGGAGAGGATGGCGGGGAGCACTGGGAGCAGGCAGGGGCCAGGCGTGGGTCTCCAGATGTAGAGTAGGAGATGGGTGCTGGAAGGCCAGGCTGGATGGGCTCCCTGACCAGTGGCTTTGGACCTCCGTCTCGGGGATGAGTGTGAGAGGGCTGTTATCAGAGACTGCCAAGACTCTGCCCTACTTCTCTGCTGTCGTGTCCTGAGCCCCGCAGTTTTTCAAGCACCAAGTTCACTTGCAATGCAGATTCACACTCCCAAACCTTTGATTTCCTTGCCTTAATTTCCCTGGGGAAATATATTTCATAATAGTCGCATGTTTCAGTCCTTACACATGTTTAATTGACTGAGAAAGGAAGCCAATCCACATGCTCCATGTAGGGCTTTGTCTCTCAGTCATACGTACCCAGGAGGCTGTGAAAAGCTTCCTAGAAGCCCTCTTATAAAATCAGTTGTGGAAGTGTGTGCTCAGGGAATTTACAAAGCATACTATTTACTCAGCTTCTCTTGAGCGCGCCTGTGTTTAGCCACCTTCCCATTTGGAGACACAATAACATGATGACTACCCGATAACAATTCTCTGATAAGGTGCTATATCATCAGGACATAAAACTGCTACACCGGAACATACAAATGGGCCCCTCTCCAGTCAGTAACGATGCAAGATATTTCAATGAAGGTGTAAAGCTGCCTTGTAATGCACCTGTGGTAATTGCACAGGGCTGTGTACCCCGGGAGCCATTTCTTCCTGACCGCAGCTGGTGATAAGCATATGCCCGGAGCATGAGGTTTGATAGTCCTTTTATCCCAGCCAGTACATCTGCTGCTGCTGTCCATATCCATCTAAATGTCTAATAAAAAAAAAAATGGTACCGAGCTGTTTGCTTCAATAATATTCTGTGGTATCCATCAGGATGACGGGGCATTACAGACCATTGAGCGGATGAAAGGGAAGCACCGATTGAATAAAATTAGCTTCCCAGCAACTTAAAAATGAAGAGGGAAAGTTTCTGCAGGAGCTGTGGGTCATTAGCTCCATGCCAAGTGAGAAAGGGCTGTTGGCAAGGAGAAGGGGAGAGGTGTTAATAAATATGAAGGCGTGTGTGTTGCCACACACACAACCTTGTGCACAGCCCTTGCTGTGTCCTAGAAACAGGTGAGGACCATTGACCCAGGGAGGGACATACAGAAAATAGCAAGAATGGTGATGGAAACCCCATGTATGTAGGGAGCTGGTGGTTTGAACCCTGTCCATGAGCAAGAGCCTGTGTGTGGTGTCCTGTCTGGTGTCCTCAGTGGCAATCCCTGTACAGGGGTCCAAGACTTGAGCTATGGAGGGTTGCAACTAAATAGTTCTCCGAGAGGCTGTCCTATTCCAAAGTTGTAATACATTTTTAAAAGCCAGTTACATATCCTTCTCTAAGGATATGGCCACACATCAGTTCCTGTGACTCTGAGTATCCATTTAGTTAGGGCCTTTAGAGCACACATCCTCCTGGACTCACCAAGCAAACCTGCAGTGCAGCTGTTGAACCTTGTATGTCTCGGATATCCCTCAGGAGCCTCAGTTGCCTTCTCACCAACTTCTCTTTTCACCCTTCTCTCTATAAAACAGAGTCCCATCCGGCATGAACGTACTGGAGAGTTCCCCTTACGAGCCGTTCATCAGGGGCTTTGATTACGTCCGGCTGGCATCCATCACTGCAGGTAGGTGGGTGGGAACATGCTCTTACGCTTACTGGTTCAGACTGGGGGGAACCGGCTGTGGGATCAAGTGCTATGGACAAGGCAGTCCTTTGTGGACTCTTGCGGTCTCTTCAAAAAGCATTGCTCAGGTCTTGCAATCATTTTACCAAGGAGCTGCTTATGATTCCTGTGCTAAACCGCTGGTAGAAGAACATGTCCTAGGAAGAAGCACTTGTGATTTTTGTTCTTTGGCTGTTTCCTGTCCGAACTGTGAAGGGCTGGGACTGAGCGATGTGGTAGGAAGCCCTCTTCCAATGAGCCATCACAGGTGGGCTGATTCTCCATAGCAGGTGGATGACCTGTGCCATGCAGACACCCTGCCGAGCAGAGGCTGCTTGGGTATCGTTAGGTATGAGAAGGTGCTTCCACATCAGTCACAGGGTCAAACCCTGCAGGCAAAAAGGTCAATAACCCAACCTACTGGCTGATCCCAGCCACAGCTTTTAACCCCATGCCCTGAGGGCAACCTCAGGACTCAGGCCCGTGTTCTGCTCTGCATCATGTAATCCACTTAATAACGTGAGCAGAGCTGCCCGACACCTCTTAACCCCCTCAAGGGCATGAACCCACGGCTCAGCAGTTAAAAGGTCAGTGTGGTAGCTATTAAGCCATCCATCACCAACATCACAGCTGCCACCACAACCAGCGTCCAGCTCTGCTTATGCACCACAGCCATGGGGAAGCTTTACAGACGGTGATTTTTGTTACCAAACTACCCATCTGGGAGCAGGTAATGTACTGCCAGTGTGTCTCTGGCAGATGTGCCAAAACAGCAGTCCTGCTGCAGCTCTTCCCAGATGTGCACCTAACTCTGGGGTGGCATCTACAGCTGGAGTACACCCAAGCGAGTAAGGAGCAGCACATCCCTGCAGCCGACGGATGTCTGCGGTCCCCGCAATGGTGAGGCACTTGTTAGGTGAAAATGTCCAGGAGCAAATTAATCCATGAGCCCTGACAATCTGAGCAGCGAGGGGAAGACCTCACATCTTCTTATTGACTCCACTTGATTGATTTGAGCATGGAAAGTGAAGCATGCACAAAGCTGTTTGCCGGGGTCATGGCCTTCTTTACTAGAATTTTTCCCCTTTCACTGAAAGTCCTACAGGGCTCTTCAGAGCACGGTGAAATCTAGGGACGGGGATTTTTCTGCATGGTTAATGCACTGTCAGGTTTTTAAAGCAGAGCGAAACCGGTTGGGCAGCAAAGCAAATGGGCCGAGAGCAGCAGGGACATGTACCAAAGGACTCAGCATCCATTTAGGGACATGAAGTTTCTTGGTTTAACCTTTTTTTCCCTATTTATACTCATCAACACCTTCTATAGCATAATTTATGACCTGCCACCCTGTGTCTGTCCAATGCCCAGGATCATACGGTCAGCATTGCCAAAGGACCCTCTTTCAAATCTACCAAAAAAAATTTCCCAAGAACTTGTTGGAACATAAGACATCCCCATGACCGTATGCCAAGTCAGAGCAACAGAGATTTTTAACCCAATTTTACATAAGCATTATATTAAAACTGTAGAAATGGAATTATATCCCTCCGCTCTAATTGTAGTGGTGATTTAAAAAAGCACATCCTCTGTTGTTGCGTGGGAAGAGGAGAAAAGCTAGCGTGTTCCCTGTGATTCATTAGCTGAATGGGTAATGAAACCTCTCCAAGTAACTGTTTCCTCCACATTTGCTGACAGTTCCCCAGCGTAAACTGATGCTCTAACAATATTAATCTCTGGGCATTTTTAAAGGGAAGTACCTACGAGGTGGGAACACACCCAGCAAAAGTTGCACCCATCATAAAATAACTGCACAACTTGGAATTTGACTTCCAGTTCACCATAAGCAGCGGGGACAACAGGAAGGGAAAAACACATGCTCAGAGAAGGAGCATCTGATAACGTCAGTGGAAATGAAGGAGGACAGCCAGTTTTGAAGTGCTCAGAGACTGTCAATGTTTTAACACTTGTCAGCAGTGACTGGCTGGTTTTAACTCCCAGCCAAAGATAGGGCTTGACTCTGCATTGGAAATTTATCATTCTGGGGATCTTTTCTCTGTGAAAAAATCCTTCTCTGCTGGGGAGAAAGTCCTTCTAATGTGCTTCAGGTCATGGGCTTAATTCAGAGAGGTGAAAACCAGCTTCAAATTCATTTTCTCTCTCACGCTTGGAGGACCCTCATCTTGTCTGGCCGATCAGACAGAGCCTAATGTCTCGACCGACTCCTACCAGGGACTCTGTATCATTTCCCCCCTCTATAAAACAGAGTCCCATCCGTCTTTGAAGGAACCCTAAACCCAGCATTATACAAATACCTTTCCCTCTCATCTATTCCCCACATTTGCAGAAGAAGTCGTTGGCGTATAAACTCGTGAGACCCCTATTTGCCTACCGAAGACAGTGTGTTTCTCATCTGTCACCACAGTTTTTGCTTTATTTTGCTGACTGTTCCCCCTGCTGCAAGTTTTCCTCCACCTTCCCTGCATCCCCACAGCACACCCCTGCTCTCCCACCCAGACTGCTAATCTGGGACTTTCTTTCCCCTCTTGTTTAAGAGGGTGGGCCTGCAGAGTGATTTCGCTGAAGCCAGCGAAGGGGTGACCTTGCAAAGGGTGTGGGGAGAGACCCGCATGCACTCACATCCAGGCAGCATCAAGGTCCCAGGGGCATCAGGTTGGATGATAGCTCTGATCCCCATCCTGTGAAGGCACTGTCGCTGCTTAGGACGTGGGCATACTGGGCAGGACTGGTCTGGGTGGGGGAAGCCAGAGCACTGTTGTGGAGCTTTGAGACCCAGACAGCTCTCACTTAGCTGGGCAGGTCCTGGGATGAACATAGCACAGCTGCTTCCAAAGCCAGACTTGACCCTCCAGTGGCCTGAGAAAACTCATTGCACGGGATAGAGAGTCTGGGGTGCAAGGGTTAGTGCAGACCACCCATGTATCAGGAGACCCAGCTTTGCCACTGCCTCAGTGTTTGATGTTGAGCAACGTTTTGGAAAAAGAAGGTCCATCAGAAGAAATCCCATCACACTGGTGGATCCAGTCATGGCCATAAGTAGATGCACTTTCTAATGCCTGCTGTCTTCCCAGGCCTCAAGTTGGTTAATTCACGTTCGTAAAGTGTTACGAGACACCCAGGGTAGACCAAAGCTTCATTTTATTAAATGTAGGAGCTTGGTGGAGCAGGCTGTGGGGTGTGAAGTTTGTTGCGTGGCCATGGCACTTCTTGGGAAAGGTGAGTAG
>NW_008825611.1:290460-296897 GCF_000699105.1 Pygoscelis adeliae
AGCGGATTTGGTACTGCCAGGACACAGACAGCAAATGTGACCTTCACCCTGGCCACTGCCTTCCCAGCGTGGGTGGTGGTCTCACCGAGGTGGCCATGGATGGGAACAGGATGGGGATGAAGATCTCAGCATAGGGTGGTGCTGCTGGTGGGGACGTCAGCACAAAACCCCATCACCATCTCCCACCACCCCACAGGGTCTGAGAATGAGGTGACCCAGGTGAACCAGTGTCTGGATGCTGCCAAAGCCTGCAACGTGGACGAGATGTGCCAGCGGCTGCGGACAGAGTACGTCTCCTTCTGCATCCGGCGCCTGGCCCGGGCCGACACCTGCAACCGCTCCAAGTGCCACAAGGCTCTGCGCAAGTTCTTTGACCGCGTGCCACCGGAGTACACCCACGAGCTGCTCTTCTGCCCCTGTGACGACACAGCCTGTGCCGAACGCCGGCGGCAGACCATCGTTCCTGCGTGCTCCTATGACTCCAAGGAGAAGCCCAACTGCCTGGCACCTCTGGACTCCTGCCGGGAAAACTACGTCTGCAGGTAACGTTCGCACACTGGGGTGGCCTACATGGAGAGCTGTCCCTTGCACAAGCCTGAGGTTCATCCACCGGTGACAGCCCGGTGACCAGAGCCAATGCACCCGCCCGAAGGATCCTGTCTGGAGGCACCCATCCCACCACAACCCACCTACACAGGTCATTGCCTGAGTGGCTCCTTCCCATGACCCATGTCCTTGTCTCATACTCTATACAGAAGGCGTTAACAGACAGGAGAGGATTTGAGGAATTTGTGCTGGAGCTTTTTGAGACCTTTTCTGTGGGTTTTTGGCTTTGGTCCTAAAGAAAGACCTGCTATGGAAATAGTTCCAGGAAGGTGCGAGCTAAGCAGGGATGTGGTGTGGGGTGCTTGCAGCCACTTTCACCAATCTGTCTCCTCACTGTCTATCTCCCCTAGCCCAGAGCATCCTACAGGAGCACCCAAGCTATCCTAACAGTCACAGGCACTTGTAGATACCTTAAAACCATGGCTTTGGGGTTTTTAATCAGAAAAATTATCATATATATATAAAATACACTCCTTCTACTGCAAGGCTAGATGTTCTAGTGGTTGCAATAGAAGTCTCAGAGTCACAGTTCTCACTCCAGATTCACCATGTAGTATGTGGCCAGGGTGGTTTGCTCCTCTGTTTCCATTTAAGCCCCATGCATGCACACATGCACAGACCCATCCCAATGTGCACACTCACAGGCATACCCCTTAAGTGTTTTTCCCTCAGCTGTACTATTTTCACCCCTCTATTTCTCAAAAAGTCTTTGATACTCCAGAAGGTTAATCCACATAGAGCTCTCAGGAGTGGAGCCCATCTGTCAGTAAGAGATGTAAGGCCGTAACAGCAGCCGTACTGCACCAGCCGCGGTGGCCCCAGCCCCGTGTCCTGTGTGCAGCTGTGGCCATGAGCAGACACCTGGAGAAGGCACAAGAGCAAGTGTAGGACACATCTCCCAGTATTGTCCCAGTCTCTAATTATTGTGGGCTTTGAGACTTCCTGACCTGAACTTCCAGCAGCCATTCCCTACCAGCACATCATCTTTAAATTACAATTAAAAAATTATGTCTTTTCACAAAGGGAGGTGAGACCAGCAGCATCCTCTTGGAAGGATGGACTGGTACTGATTCCCTCACCTCTCTGCACCCCAGAAACATGGATCAAGGAGAACAGCCAAGCTATACATCTGAAGCTGACTCTGAAAGGTGCAAAGTCCCTGAGCCACACCAGCTCTTGCTCAGATTTCCCCCGGCTACCCAGGGAATCCGAAACGGATGGCTATTGCCCTCTCCCTAACAATACAGGTGGGCCCAGCGGGGAAGAGGAGGTTCAAAGGGGAGAGTGTTTCTTCCCAGGAGACTGGAAACCATTTCCTGCAAGCAGAACAGCTGTTAATTATCTGGTTCCTTGGTCTCTGAATATATCATATAAAACATCCTCTAGAGACACGGTGGGAGCAAGGGGTTGACGTGTGACCTGGTCAAAGCTAACAGTGCAGAAACCACAAGGAGAGCCAGGAACAAATCATGACACTTTAAAGAAATAGAGTAAAATACTCCAGGGCTAACCCTGCCTGCACTGCTTAGTCCTCCTGCAGCTTCTTCACAGCTGTAACCCCTTGAATTTCCCAGCTTGGAAGGGTGGGCTGTACTAACATGAATAATAAAAAACCTGAAATCAGTACATCCCTCCCCTAAATAATGCAGCGAAAATCTGGGCAAGAAGAGTTTGCCTGGCCATGGCACAGGAGAAAGGGGTTGGTATGAGGCAAACATGGGAACAAAGAAGAGGAAAAAAAGGAGAAGACTGGGGAGGAGGACAGAGGTGGGCAGGAAAGTGCAAGTCGGAGTGCTGACACTGACGAGGAGCACCGACAAAATGTCTGGAAGACACAGCCTGTCTGGGAGGAGCAACATGCTCAGTTTTTCTGAGATTGCCCAGGCAGAGCAAACATATGAGGTACCCAGGTCAGACACTGCAGGTTGTCATCCAAATGGCCCTACCTTCATGTGTCGACAGTGTTAGTGCTTGCTTGAGTTTCCTAAGCAGCTCAAATGCCATGTGAGATGCCTTCTTACCTGGCCATGGGATGCCTGTTTAGATGGATCTGAATCTCCAGTAGGTCCTATGTCCTACCTGAAAGCCCCATGTGGATGTCTTAGGTATCCTACAATTCCAAAGACCACTACATGCCTATGTGCCAACAACTGACTCATCCCTAAAGAATTAGGTGGCAAATACCTGGTTGACAGCATGATTTACAGAGTTCATCCAACCAAGCTAGCAGGGGAGCCACACGCAAAAAGCAATCTGGCAATCTGTCTGAATGATACACCTTCTTCCCTGCATGGTCCAGACAGTCCCAACAAGCCCAGTGTGTGACTCAAAGCTGCTTTGTGCTGAGTGGTTTGGTTTGGTGCTTTCACCTAGGCAATGGGAAAGCCGAGGCACAGTGGTCTGTGGTCAGAGCTGTATGTCATACACCTCTTGCTCCACAGGCTCCAGAGAGCCCAACCTTCCCCTGAGAATGGGTGCCTGCAGCAGAGGATGTGGCAGCAGCCCTGATGACGGGTAGAGCATTTCATATCTGAGCCTTAGGGCATTTCCCTTAACCCAAGGATGACCTCAGCTACATTTCAAGGTCAGGTTGGACGGGGCTCTGAGCAACCTGATCTAGTTGAAGCTGTCCCTGCCCACGGCAGGGGGGTTGGACTAGATGGCCTTGAGAGGTCCCTTCCAACCCAAACTATTCCATGATTCTATGATTTAGAGCACAGGCTTTGAAGAGAGAGAAACTGGACCAGAGTGATTCTCTCTTTCAGCAAATCAGCCTAAAAATGAAGGCTTAGGTCTCTAGGGGAAATTATTACCCAAGAGTCAGATAATGGCAATACAGAATGAATTCCCTCGCTGCCTGCAACAGCTCTTCCCTCAAAAACCAGCTTCACACACCAGAAAACAAACATTTCTTTCAAGGCTGGACCTTTCTTGCAGTCCCAGAGGAAGCCTGTAAAACATTAACTACAGCACCTATTCATGTCTCATCTCAAAGGGATAAAACCCAATTCTGGGTTCGTTGAGGGGGGGGGCAGGAGAGTATAAAATGACATTGATTCAAACTCGTTTAACAACACCTACAGCGGCAAAGGATTTCGCAAATGCGTTCCCTTCTGTAAACACCACCAGTGTGCTATTATGTCCCTTTGTGCCCCGAATATCTGTGCTAATATGTCCCACCTTGTGCTCTCGCTCCATCAGGTCACGCTATGCGGAGTTCCAGTTTAATTGCCAGCCATCCCTGCAGGCTGCGAGCGGCTGGCGGGGGGGGAGCTGCGCTGCCTGTCTGCTGGCGTACACAGGGATCATAGGTAAGAGGCTGCATCCTTCGGCTGGTCTCTCTCCCACTCCCTGGGTGGGAAATATCTCCTCTGGATGGGAAACATCTCCTCTTACTCTGGCCAGCTAAAAGCTATGAGGACAGTAAGGTGGGGAGCTGAGACTGGGATCTCAGGGAGATGCTGGGCTTTCTCTCTGCAGTGACTAGAGAAGGAGCCTAAGCCATGAGCAGGGGGTAACTTTAGGATAGCTGCAGTGGAGGGAGAAAAACCATGCACCATGGGCTGCTGCAAGATCCCAGCTTCTCTCTCAGGTGGAAGTAGATGGGCTGTTCCAGGGCACCTGCTCTGTCAGGGGTTCCCTGATGCCATCGCCAGTGATGCCACTGGAAATCACCATCCACTGCCATCTTGCTGACTTCAGAGGATGTCACACTGGGTTTTCAGACGCTGCAGAGACCCAGCTGGCAGCAGTTAGCACAAGCACAGCCAGAGTCCAAAGAGAAGCACCAATGGCCATTGGACTTGGTCCATCCTGACGGATGGGATAGATTGACAGCTTTTTGGGTCAAGATTTCATTCTGGTTTAATCCATCCTTTGTTGTCTCTGACCATTCTGGAGTTTGAGTTTGGCTTTTTCAGCGTGGAAACTTCAATGCACATTCACATACAGTTTTTGAATGTTATTAGGGAACCTGAGTTCCCAGGAGCTGCCCATTCCTCGGACTGATAGCACGTTTTAATTGACTGAAGGCTTTGTTGGTGGTGGGGTGAACAAAAGGGTTGCGACTGCCCCTCTTCTCCTCCCTGGGAGCAAAACGGACCTGTAACACCAGCACTTGAAGGGTTTTTCTCGTGCTGCCTTCACGGAGGGGCTCAGCTGAGGCTGTAAGCAGAGCAACCCAAGAGAGCAGCAAGGAGGGAAGTCATTGTCCCTTCTTGAAGTGCCAGCCTTGCGGTAACACTTCTCCACCCTTCCTGGCAGGCAGCCCCATCACACCCAACTACATTGACAACTCAACTTCCAGCATAGCTCCCTGGTGCACGTGCAATGCCAGTGGCAACCGGCAGGAAGAGTGTGAGAGCTTTCTGCATCTCTTCACCGACAATATCTGTCTCCGTAAGTATCGCCTGGCACATTGCTGCTCCGGCAGCATCGCCCGCAAGCTGGTGAGGTTTCTTGTGAATGAGGGTATGAAGATGCCCTGGTCCTCAAGAGGCTATAGGTGTCCAGCTCCCTGTGCTTTCAACAAAGGAGCTCTGAAGACCCTCGGGCATGCATTTGGGTGATGCAGTCAAAGGAAGCTGGAGAAAGGATGCGTGTGCTTTCCCTTGGAAACGTTGCCCTGACAACACTTTTCTCCATCTCTTTCCCACACAAAGAAAATGCCATTCTGGCCTTTGGCAATGGGACCTACATGAATGCAGCTGTGGCCCCATCCATCCACCCCACCACACAGATGTACAAGCAGGAGCGAAATGCCAACAGAGCTGTGGCGACCCTCAGAGAGAACATCTTTGAGCACCTCCAGCCCACCAAGGTAGGAGAGAGCTGACCTGGCCCCAAGAGATGCTTGGCCGTGTCTACACCTCCTCCATGCCCTCCAGCCCTCCTCACCTCAGCTCCCTCTTCCATTTGTGTCATTTCAGCTACGTGCAGACATTCAACCTCCCCTCCACCTCCTGGAGTCTCTGATTCACCCTCTTCTTCGTGCCCTGACATATTCTTCCCCAACATCAAGCTCAGGGCTACATGCTCCTATCCCTGACTCTGCCCTCCTGCCTGTTGGTCACCTTCTCTTTTCTTTCATGGGTGCTACAGAGAGATATGGTTTTTTTAGAAGTACTGGAAAATCCGTGGGCTTTTCAGGAGTGTTGAAGGGGAGCCAGGACCACTGGTTTGGCTTCTCACCCTCCTGCAAGGCAGCTGCACGGCTTCAGACAAGCATTTCAGCTGCCCGGGACACAGGTTCCTCCCTTGTTAGATGAGGATCCTGGAGGTCATAACGTTGAGGCTTAACTGACTGAGGTTTGCTAAGCATTGGAACATTTCAGATGAGAGGTACTACTCATCAGCAAATCGTTAGTATCAAAATAATATTAAATTGAAATTATTTTAAAACAAATAACAGATTAATTTACTGATGATGGCAGTAGTAGACATTAAATATTTTATTTTTAAATAAAAAGCAATGGCCTTGATTTACCACCCACCAGAGTAATTTTCAGATTGAATTATTTTACTATTGCATAATTAACAGTGACCCTGATTTGCTGAACGTTCGGGTAACAGAAGCTGTCAGTTAACTAGACTCCAAGGACTGAGCACAGGCTTTGCATTGGACTAGCCAATAACTTCAGAGAGCTTCCACACATGGGGTTTTTTCATAGAATCATAGAATCATAGAATAGTTTGGGTTGGAAGGGACCTCTAAAGGCCACCTAGTCCAACCCCCCTGCCGTGGGCAGGGACAGCTTCAACTAGAGCAGGTTGCTCAGAGCCCCGTCCAACCTGACCTGGAATGTTTCCAGGGATGGGGCATCCACCACCTC
>NW_008825611.1:299307-299605 GCF_000699105.1 Pygoscelis adeliae
AGATGAAAAAGCCTATAACCGAAGATGCTCTTCCCCTTCTCTGACAGATGGACCCTGTCAGCCCCCAGTAGACCAGGCTTCTCAAAGCGAGTCCCATGGTCTAAGTAGCTGAACCCCTGGCTGTGGCACCAGTCCCGTAACCATTTGTTGACTCGCCAGATTCGGCTGGCCCTTTCAAACCCCTTCCCTTTGACCGGCAGGATCGATGAAAAAACTACCTGCGCTCCTGCGTCCCTTGCCGCCGCTCCCAGGGCTCTGTAGTCCTTCCTGGTAGTCCTCAGACTGCTGCTGGCTGTGT
>NW_008825611.1:299717-306497 GCF_000699105.1 Pygoscelis adeliae
GTGGACTGTACGAGGCTTGGTAGCCTCTCGGTGACATCCCTGATGCGAGCCCCTGGTAAGCAGCACACCTCTCTAGAGAGTGCATCTGGTCGGCAAATGGGTGCCTCCGTACCTCTCAAGAGAGTCGCCTACTACTGTCACCCGTCACCTTTTCTTAGCGGTGCTGTTTTTTTTAAGCCTCTTCCCTGTTTCTTTGCTTGAAACACGCAATTTTTTAAGCCTCTTCCCTGTTTCTTTTGCTGGGAAAACACCCAATTCATCTCCCTCCACTCTGTTTTCACAGAGCAGCAGGTTGGGAGGTGCAGCAATGTGGCCTCAGCTTCCCTCACTGCTTTTCAGGGCATCGGTGGCCATGCACAGCACAGGCGTACTTTCATCAGGCCATAAACTTTGCGCCCAGGAGAATTGGAGGATTTGCTTCTAGCTGGTGCTCCCCAGACCTTAGTGCGATCTAAGTAGTGGCCTGAGGTCCAGACCTTGCACTGAGAATCATAGAATCATTAAGGTTGGAAAAGACCTCCAAGATCATCGAGTCCAACCGTCAACCCAACACCACCATGCCCACTAAACCATGTCCCTAAGCGCCTCATCTACCCGTCTTTTAAATACCTCCAGGAATGGTGACTCCACCACTTCCCTGGGCAGCCTGGTCCAATGTTTAACCACTCTTTCAGTAAAGACATTTTTCCTCATGTCCAAGAGAACTTTATCGTGGAAGTGATGGAGAAGCTGTGAACCTCCCTCATCACTGACAGTCCAGCCCAGATAGCCAACTGCTGCTGCCACCAGCAAGTGGGAATCTGGAGCAAGCAACTGCAGTAAGGGATGGCCCTACCACATAGCCAACCTCCACATGACAGCAGCACATCACTCTGCTGAGGTATGAGTGCTACTGGAGCATGGTCCCTGCTGACACTGCAAGAGAAACCGGGGAGCTGGGTCTTGACTTTGGACTCAACTTCACATCCAGATCCTGTTCAATGTTTAATGAGGTTGGTGCCCCTGGACCTGAGGAGGAAAGCTACGATGGACCGATTAGTCCATCTGCTTCCCGTCTTCATAGCAGTGCAGAGCCTTGGCGCTAAATTATCTCAGTTATCAACTAATGCAAATAGAGGTCTCTAGTAAAGCAAATTTTTGGTCACAGATGTCAATGTGGCCAAAGGAGACTGTAAAAGGAGAAGGGTGCAGTTTGTCTGCAGGGCGTAGGCACCCAGGGTGGGAGTCAGTCGCGTAAACACATGCACTATATTTTGGAGTAAGCCACCTGGCTCCCAGCTGCTGCTTGGTGAAATGTCTACCAGCCCCATGGAGATGTATTCAATGCCCAGGGGACATCTCCACCTGAAGAGGCCACCAGGTCAAGCCGCTGGCCAGCAGTGGCTCCATAAGCTGCATGGATCTCCATTGACCAGAGTGGGCATCCAGGCACCCACCTCACACAAAGACACCTCCAACCAGTGTCCAAACCTGTGGGCTGCACACCCAGTGCTGTGCCCAAGAGGTGACCCTGCTGTATGCCACGGCGCTACCACCACCTTCTCCACCATCTCCAACAGAGCTGAGCTGAGACTCAGTTGAGTTGTTGAGGCTAGCCCTGGCTCCCCCTGCACATGCACACACATAGGAAGGCTGCACCGTCCCCAAGCCCTAAATCCTCAGAGGCACCAAGCTGGGGAACAACCACACCACTCACCCCATGCTGCCTCTTTTCTCTTGCAGGTGGCCGGAGAGGAGAGGCTCCTGCAGGGCTCCACTCGTCTGTCATCAGGGACCTCCAGCCCAGCAGCTCACTCCTGCTGGGCAGCCTCTCCGCTGCAGATGTGGCTTCTCCCTGCTCTTGCTGTGCTGAGCCTCTTCGTGCTGTGAAGCAGGGCGGGCACACGCCAGGCAGAGACTCTCTTTGTGTTGGTTTCTTTCCAAAACAACCAGACCAGTAACTTTTTCGGGGGGAGAGGGGGAGGAGGGAGAGGATGGGAAGGAGGGGGTGAGTGTGTGGGCATCCCTTCCTCCTCCTCATCCCTCTGCCAATTTATTTGATTTTATACAATCAGCATCGTCGACAACCAGCTTATTCTTGGTCCTGGCCACCTTTCCGCCCCACAGCTTGGTTGTTGTCTCTCCAGCTCTCTGTGGATGGGGTCGGAGTCATGGACAATTCCCTTGGAAAAGGTGAAGGAGAGAGTTGAGCCAAGAAATGAGAGCTGCAAAGGAAATGCTTTTGCCTGCCCCAGCCAAGAGGGGAAAGACTTTTGATGGATGAGCTGTCAGGAGGTTTCCTGAAGCCCTGACTCATGTTGGGGGCCTCTTGACAGGACACGTCAAATGATGTGGAGTTCAGACTGTCTCCAGGGTTCCTCAGGGCCTGAAGGGCAGCCCACCTGATCCAGACTGAAGAAACCAGAGCACCGGCGAGAAGGTGGTTGGTTTTGTTCACTGGAGAGGATCCTGAGGCACCTCTGGGGTGGACCAAGTAACCACGCTACGAACTGGCTGGCGGGGATTATCCACCCGCTTGAAACCATGGCCAACGTGCAACCAGCATGCATCTCCAAGCTGTCACCTACCCCTCGGGCCCTCCTTTTTAGAGAAACATGTGTCACGTATTGATGGTGTTCAGGAAGAAACACGTGTGTTGCATTTTGTTTACGGCTGGCTTTCTTCATGCCCCAACCCAAGCATCGCTATTCACTGGTCCTGTAAAGTGTTTGGGGTAGGTATTTTTTTGTCGTATCCCAACAACCAGAGGCCAATCTTGTCCCACTCCAAGCTAACCTTTCTCCATGAGGGATGAACATGTGAGCCCGCGGGCAGGACTCGATGCAAGCCCAGCACAACCTATTCTCACGTGCTACCTGTGCACCCGCTGGTCTCGCAGAGAGGCAGAGGGTCTTCAGTCAGGGGATTTCATTAGTTTTCCTAGGAGGAGATAGGATAGACAAGATTTCCTAGATACCACCCTGGGGACATAAATATCCAGCCAATTTGTGGAAAGGCCAAGCCATGAATCATGTCATGGGTGGGGAGTGGATTGCTACGGTTGCCCTCCTTGAAGAGCTGGCAGAGGCAATCATTTGTGTCCAGGTTAGCACATGAAGGACATTGCCTCCTGCCAAGGCCTGTCTACTCAACCGAGAAGTCGTTTAAGGAAAGGCTGGTGAAGTGACCCATTCTACTGAGCTGCAACCAGAGCCCAGCTGGGAGGGTGAGGACAAATGTCTCTCCGGTCTCTTGGGGCACAGGGAGGCAGATGTGTAACCTTGGGCTACCTGAGCATTTGGAGGTCTTCCCTCGAGGAGGTGAGCTGAGGAATCCTAGTGCCTTCTTGGGGGGCTGAACCCCTTGCTAGATCAAGCCAAGAAAGAAGATGGTAAGGAAGGGTGAGAAGGTTTCCCAGGATAAATGCTTACCCAGGTTGACCGCCACGGGAGGCACAGGAATAGCTCAGATTCTCCCTGAGTAATTAGGCCTGGGATTTGCAGCAGCCCGTTTATTCCTTGGTTTGTGCTCCTCCAAGGAACATCGTTAGTTCCTTAGCGTTTGGATGCATAGAAAGGCTTAGCAGCAGCTGACGCAGTGAAGTCCAGCGCTTTTTATTCCCATTCCCTGCAGAACACCTTCCATTGTTTATTGCTTCAGATTTTGCTGGGAAACTGCAGCAACTTTCTTGGGTTTTGGTCCAATATGAAATCACTCTTGTTTTCAGCTGAACACCTGTGGATGTGTAAGACATGCACAGAAATCCTCCTGGCTGCATCCTACCCAAAGTTCTGCTCCTTGAGGTCCTCGGGGCTGTAGCACCTGCTTGTCCTAATCCGGGGCTGTGCAAGAGAACGCGCCAAGATCGGAGTCTTGTGTGCAGGGTGCCAGGTCACACCCTGAACTGAAACTTGCATGTGAGATCTTGCTGCCAAGAGGCTCACTGCCCAGACCAGAAAAGCAGGGAGGAGGTAGCGCTACAGGCAGGAAAGTCCCTTACCTCCCTTCAAAGTGCCATAGCCATGCACTGAGTTGCTGTGAACATCTCCCCTTTATCCAGGACATCGGTGTCCTCTGGGAGACCGTGGAGCCATCTGTGCACCAAGTGACACAACTACCGGCTGCAACTCCGCAAAACTTGTGTCCTCTGAGCCACAGGTGAGAAAGGGATTAAACCCTGATGCTCAGCCCTTCAAAGGCAAGGAACTACCTCAACATCATGAGGTCATGCTGTGAATTGCCTTCTTCTGCCACTTTCCTTTCAAGCCCTGTAGTCACGCCCTGCTCTTCTACACATCTGGCCCCAGCAAGCCTGCCTCCACCAGCCTTTAATCTTGCACGGGCTGAGTCTCTGCGTAGGATGGGCATGCAAGCGTCAGCTGCTTTCCATGAGTACCCACTCCTGCAGTCTCTCATGGCTCCACTCCTGTGTCTCTTGTAACTCACTGGCGGTGACGCTGAAATGCCACTTTGCCGTTTCTTTCTCTGACTGACAGCCAGCAGAGATGATAGACTTTTTCTAGGTGGTCAGGATAAATGGTAACCCCACTTCAGCTCTCCCTTAGAACTGGTATGCTGTGAAAAACAGATGTGGAGAATCCTACTCATAGACTAGAGGGGATGGAGGAGACCTCCAGAGGTTACCTACTCCGTTACCGTGTCCCACAGGAGGACCAATGGTCTGTTTACATTTTCTGGCAGATTTATCTTAAATTATTTTTAACAATTTCAATGAGAGACATCATCATCATCTCCCCTGGATTTATACCTTGCTTTAAAGACTCCTTAGGATGTTAGTTTTCTCTAAGCATCACAAGTCAACGAGACCCTCAATTCCCATTGCGGTGTCTTCTCAAGTCCCCAGTTTTGGAAAGATGGCAGACCAACAGGTAACAGCGCCCCGAGGCTGTGGAAGGTGACAGCAACTACTATGGATCATGTCACAGAGGCATTGCACGAGAAGCTCAGAAAACATGGCAACGGTCTGCCGGGATCCCTGCAAAAACTGCAGTGAGTTAGTGTAAATGGGTGTCTGCTAGAGGGGTTTCCTCCCCGTGCCCTTGATTGAGGGACCTCAAAGGATCTGCGGAGTTGCGGCTGCAGGTCTGAAAGTGCACTCCCTGTCCTCAGCCTTCGTCCTCTGCTGTGAGTTTGGATACGTCGTCCTTCAAGCACTGTCCCAGGCCAGGTCCTGCGCTCCCGGGGGTTCCCCCACGGTCTGGGGATGCTTCGAAATGAAGTGAGGCACAGAGCAGTGGGCCTCTTGCCCAGCAGGGAAGAGCCAGGGGCCTGGGATGGGCAGTCACGTTACACAGAATTAAAAAAAATAATAATCCCCAAACCTGCATGACTTTTTCCGGATCATTTCACCCTTTTTGCCAACATTTAACGTCAATTCTCCCTCCGAGCCTGTTCACGAATCAAACTTTGCAAAAAAGGAGGGCTTTTGAGCAGTCCTTTTGGAGGAAGGAAACCCGATTACATTCCTCCCCGCCCACAAACACGTGTGTTTTCCCTTGTGAAAAGTCAGTAATTTTTTCTGATGAAATTTCATCTCTGTTGAACTCTGTGAAGTGAACCACGGATCTTCATTTTTAAGTCTCTTGACTAACCACCAAAGTCATAGCAGCCGCTTGTAAAGCCAAAGGACTGAGCAAGCCAGGAGAGAGAAAGGGAGACAATTTTTTTAGGAATTACTCCACACCTGGGGACTTTCATAAGCACAAAGAAGAGTCATGGGGGAAAAAAAAAGGAAAAAAAAAGAAATAAAAAGAAAAAAAAGAACCAGCCAAACCTTCTGTAGCCACCGAACTCTAATTTTTTGGCTGCTCAGCACCGTTCCCAGTGGTTTGGCAGTCCTGAAAGCCCGTGAAATATTGCGTGTGTACAAATACCACGTAGTTGTCCAAGCGAGAGCGTGAGCAGGGGGGGAGACACCGCGGCGGGGCGCCGGTGCTGGAGCAATAACCCCATAGGTAGCAGGGCGCTGCTAAAGGCTGCGTGCGCGTGTGTCCGTGTGCGCACGCGCGTGCACATGGGGGAGGATGGTTGATGTCTGACTATACTAGTGGGGTATAACCTGTACTTATCTCTTCTGTACATGTCAATATTCAAACATATCCATGAATAAAGCACACATGCATTTTCCTGATCCCCCTGCTCCTGTCTGCGACGCCGGGCTGCCCGTGCCCGCCTGTCCAGGCTGGTGCATCCGCCGAGCTCGCCGGTCCCGCGCCGTAAGGGCAGCTGGAAGAAATGGGGGGATGTTTTTGGGGGGGGTTGGCAGAGCGGTGGGGCTCAGATGCCCCGTGCTCGGCTGGAAACCCAGCTCTGATCTGCTGCCCACCAGCAAGGAGGAGCAAGCAGGTGAAAAACCAGCTCTGCTGAGATGGGGAGACATCAGTGCTACCCGGGAAGGGGACACGGACCCACGCGAGTCCTGGGGCTGCTTGTGCTGCACGCGGGGGTGACGCAGGCAAAGCTTTGGGAACAACTTGGGGAAGAGTTAAACATTGGAACAGGCTGCCCAGGGAAGTGGTGGAGTCACCACCCCTGGAAGTATTTAAAAGACGGGTAGATGAGGCGCTTAGGGACATGGTTTAGTGGGCATGGTGGTGTTGGGTTGACGGTTGGACTCGATGATCTTGGAGGTCTCTTCCAACCTTAATGATTCTATGATTCTATGATTCTAAGATTCAGCTCAAAGCTGGTGCCAGCGCAGGAGGAGGGAGGCATTGCAAGATGTAGCAGGGATGGGAATAAATTGCACCTGCAATTAGTGGCACGTGGAGCCACTAATGC
>NW_008825611.1:307143-311670 GCF_000699105.1 Pygoscelis adeliae
GGGGGGTGCCAGCAGCTGCCGGGTTTCAGGGGGGACCTGGTCTTGAAGGAGAAGACCTCGGGACTCCATGGTGGCAGGGTCTGTCCTTGCTCCCGCGGGCTACGCACCGGGACAGCGTGTGCTGGTTTGATCAATACAGGGCGAAGCACGGGGCTGGTTAGGGCACACCTGCTCTGGGTGATGGCAACTGGCTTCAAGCAAGCCTGGAAATCACCCTAAATTTAGAGCGAAGAGATTCTGGAGCAGGAGCACCACCAATAGCTAGAGGGGGCTTCGCCTGACGCTCACTTCTATCACGTCTCTGGGTTTGGGTACGGGTTTTGGGGCACTTGCTGTGCCCACGACAAAACTGAGCCCCACTCCCTCCTCTGACCAGGGACATCCGACAGGGACAAATGCTGAAGCGAGAGCAGGTGAAGTGATTTTCCCCAATTCCCAGAGAAATGGTCTGACAACCTCTGGGGCCCCCGGGGCAGAGATGAGCCTGGGGCATCTCTGGAGGTTTGGAGGAGAGCCCTGCAGGCAGGACCCGATGAGGACCAACGATCCCCCTCGCGCCGCGACTGCAGGCGCAGCACCAGCGAAATCCTGCGGCTGATGTACAACCGCTGCGAGGGGATGTTTAAAGCAGCAACAACAATTTACCATCCGTTATCTCCATGCAAACGGCGCTAATGTGCTGATAGGGGTGGATGCATCTTGCTTCGGTTATTAAAATGTTGTCTTTCCGTGCCGAGTGCGGAAACGGTGGATGTTAGCCAAAGGGGAGCACTGCAGAATTAGCTCTGACATGAAAAACGTTCAAAGCGCCTCTTTTCTTCCCCCCCCGCCCCCACAAGGAGAAGTGGAAACGATTTCTGGTGGGAGCAGGGATCCCAGGGAACGTGTCAATGGGAATACTGCTAGTCACGCTGTCGGAAGCACATTGTGGCTGCAGACTGGAAAGCAGACCTGATAAACCAGTCAGCGAGCTGCTGGTGGGACGGATGGGGAAAGGCGGACACCAGAGCTACCGCCATGCTTTTGTTCCTCGTCACGACGATGCTTCGTGATCAGCTGTCACAACCCACACCTCCCCGCTAAACCTCTGCTTCCTCCAAACTAAATTCAGGGGCCGGCGTGGCGATCAGGAGAGATTGAATCCCACCCTCCCGCGGCATCGCTGCCCACTGCCGGCGGGGTGAGATCAGAAACAGCCCCGGTCCTGCAGGCTGTGCGCACGTGGAGCTGCGCCCCAGGCTTCTCGCCAGGGCAATAAGGAGGAGCGGGTTGTTACCCTCCCTGCTAGAGCCAGAGCGGCCAGAAGCACTTTTGGCAGTGCTTTTTGGCCCAGTCCCCTGCAGATGTGGCTTCTGGGAGGTCCATGAGAAGGTCTGACTGGGGACCTGGCGAACACAGAGAGGCGGAGGGGGAAGGAAGGGTCTGATTGTGCATCTCAATGTCGGATCTTGCTCTTTTGATTGGGGGCAGATCTTACTTCCCCTAAGACATCCCTAGCGCAGGGCTTGTCACTGAGTCTCTGGAGTCACCGAGGAGAAAACAGCCCTCCAAGGGCATCATGGGCCTGACCTCAGTGTTGGCCACAGGGTGATGATTGGTGTCCCAGAATCGTGCGACCAAGGGTGTCGGGGCTATCTGTGTTGCAGACACAGTTCGGGGAGGTGTTGCTGTTCCCGGCCACCCCTGCAACGGGAACACTGGGAGCTCAGCCCACCTCTAACTGATGGTGACACCCGGGTCCCGGAGCACCACCACCAGCCTGTAAACTCATCAGCAGGTCCCATCGGTCATCTTATTAAAAGATCCCCCCACCTACTTTACCTCACGCCTCTGAAAATGTCCCAGAGTTTTCATTTTGTCACTCGATCCCCTGCATTGCTGCTACTTAACTAGTTCAGAAACCAAAACCCCCAAGGAGAAACACAAAAACTTCTGCAAATTGTTTTTTCCAAAACGGTAAGCTGTGCTAGCCGTGGAGCTCTGGCTCATTTGTACACCTCTCTTTCCTCCCCTCTTCCCATTAATGGGGGAAAAAAGCAAGTGTTTGTGCTTCTGCCGTACCAACAGATCATTTTACTACCAACCAGTGATGTGTGACCCATCCAAGAGTTGCCCAAACCCCACCTTGTACGTGGGTAAGGAGAAACAACACCCAATCCAACCCAAAGTCCAGCCTTTCCGTAGGGTGGTTGGGTTAAATTGGTTGCTTTGTAAAAAGACTTAAAATTGCTTCCCCTCTTTCTGTAGACGATTGATGTTTAAGTCTCGTGGAAAGGAAAGCTGCACGGCAAATACCTCTCTGGCTCCACATCCAACTGCGTTCGTTGATGATAGGTGACACAGCAAAGGGCGTCATCCCGGACGTAAGCAGAGCCTTGACGAGCCTCCACGCTCTCTTCCATTCCTTCCCTGCAAACCTCTTCTCTTTGCTACAACACAAGAAGAAAAATCAGAGCAGGGATGAAATATGCCCCCATACCTCTGTGTTTTATCCTGCTGTCCAAAATGAGCTTAAACTACCTTTAAAACCACTGTCCCCTGCCCACTTCATCTCACCACGCTGTGCTTTCGGACTGGCATGCTCCGCTCAGCTCGGCAGCGATTTCTGGGAACGGGGCTTCAGCATCCAAGTTTAATGCCATGGGATGAAGTGGCACCAACGGTCTTAGGAGGCAGCGGTGACTGAAACCTTCATGGCTCATAAATGTCAGGTTCAACTCTGCTTCATCTCAGCAGTGCTTAATTTCAAAGCTGAAGAGCAACATAAAAATAAATGGAGAACAACGGATTGCGTCTCGGCGGGAGTCAGTTTCTGGATGCCGGGTGTGCTGCACGCGGGCTTCCAAGGGGTGGGAGAGGAGAGGTCACCTCCGACTTTGCTCCCCTAGCTTTTTGTGCATCCGAAACGCCAGCTGGCACCAACATTTGATAAGGTTGCAAAATCATTAGCAAACCTCTTTGGATGATAGAGTCTCCAGGGATGTCAGATTTTTCTCTCCTGATTCAAAGGAAAGAGCAAAAAAAAATTAGCAGTGAAAATAAGAAAGGGAAGAGGCTGAGATTTTCTATTTCTGTTGGGCTTATTTAAACGCTGAATGCAGAAGCCCTGAGCTTCGGGGCAGCAGCACAGTCGCCGAACCAAATAAAGACCAGCTGTATCACGACAGCAAGGACTCACGACCCCGGCGCTGAGGAGGTTGGAGCAAATACATCCCCTCTTCAGCCCTGACCCTCCCAGGTGAACTGCGTGGGGGACGAGCCCCTTTTTCTCTGCACTGAAGAGTTTGACACCTCTTTAGGATGCTCCCTCCCTTCCACCACCCTTCAGAGACAGCCGTAGGGGAGACCAGGGACCAAGAGCTTCCCCTAAGGCACCTCCCGCCCTACGTGGAGACGCAGATGAGGGTGACGGTTTCGGGGGATCGCGAGGCGGTACGCAGGCACAGCAGCCTACCCCCGCGCTTTGCTGGGGGACACCACCTCGTCTTCCTCCTCCCAAATTCGGTACCCGGCGCAGGGGGAACACAGCCCGGCTCAGGGAGACACGAGCACCTTGAGATCCACCACCACCGTGGTAGAAACTCGCCCTCAACCCAGCCAGGAGTCTTTAAAAACATCTCGAGTTATTTCTTCCCCCTATTTTAAGAAAGGGGGGGCGGAAAGGAAAAAGAAAAAGCGGGCGGGGGGAAATTTTAACCAGATCATCTACCTTTTATTTCAGAGGAAAGATTTGCATTATTAACTTTTTTTTATATACACTTACTTCACATTTGTATTTAAAATGCACAGATCTCCCAATAATTTTCTCGTTCCTGCTTTAAATTAGCTGTTATTTTACAATACAAAAAATTATACCAAAAACTGCAGTCCTAAATGTATAACACCCACAGTCCCCAGCAATGAAATAGTTTACAATACTTGCTTATATTTACATATGAATGCAATAAATGCTAAATTATACATATTAACAAACTAAGCTCAAGTTTGAACACAGATAAGAATCGTAAATAATTACAGAACGAAGAAAAAAAAATCCAGAATACAATTAATTCAAGGATCCTAGTGTAAAGAACATTTATTGTGCACAAATTTCGGAGTAATATAAAACTCTATTTTTTTTTTCCTTTTTAAAAAAAAAAATGGACTGACAGATGTTACACTCCTCCACAATTTTTTTTTTTTCTTTCTTCTTTCTTCTGGTGAGGTTTGTGGAGTCAATGATAAATGTAGAGGAAATGTCTGAACAATGGAAGTACCTGGAAGACGCACAAAAATAGTCCATGTGTAGTGTTAGAACAAAGTAATAAACTGAACAAAACCTGCCCTGACGCAGAAGCAGAAAAACCCAGCATATACACATTATTGTAGTACTCCTAGCATGGGAAACTAAACTAATTTAAGCAGCTATCAACAGAGAGAGTGTGAATTTGACTAAAATTGCCAACACCACGTCCGAAAATGAGAAACGCACCCCCACCCCACCCCTCCCCTCGCTCCCGCCTCCCCAGACGCTCGCTCGCGCGCGCA
>NW_008825611.1:311691-315128 GCF_000699105.1 Pygoscelis adeliae
CCAACCTGCTCTTGCAGCTTCGCTCGGGAGGCTCCGAAAACCCCAACCCCCCTTCCCTCCCCTTCCCCTACGGTATTCCCCAATGAAGATAAAAAGAAAAGGGGAGAAGAAGAGACGTCCGCAGCTTTCTCTTAAGTTGGATGGACGAGTTCAGAAGTCGCTCCCGGCACGCAGGGTCCGTTCTTTGCTTTCTCGCAAGCTCAGTGCCGGCAAACCCCCGTTCGCAGGGAAAAGGGTTTTAGAGGTTCAGAGGCGCAGCTGATGCTGTGTCCCCCCAACTCGGGGTCTCACGGAAAAGCAGCAGCAGCTGCTAACGTCGGGAGCAGTTAGGGATGGAGAATCAGCCCGGTCTTTGCGGCACTGGACTTTCAGCAGGTTACGCGGAAAGCCTGAAGTTTTGTGTCAGCCTCTTGAGCGAGGGGATTTCATCAAGGGCTCGTTTTAGCTTCTTGAGGGCCAAGCAAGCTGAGCTGCCACTTTAAAGCCGTACTATAAACCCAGTGACTATGTATTTTGGTAAACGTTTACTGCAGAGAAAATGATGTTTCTGAGCAATGTTTAGTATACAAACTACCCCTAAGGAAGCGTGTATCTGCCAACAGGGGCTGTCAAGCTTTTATGGTACCACACCATCAAATTTTGGTAAATTATAAGCTATGACTTTATGCTAATCGCAGGCATTCCCTCATCACGTATAGCTTTATTTTGGCAATTTCAATACAGCGCATTTTCAGCCCAGGGAGAGCGGCGATGACTCGAAAGTTGTGTCCCATCGATCTTGTATTCAACGTACGGACCCATACCATGGCAGGGTCTCCTGTCGCTCATGCCACAGCAGCCCAGAGAAAATTCTGGGCTAAAAAAGAATGGAAAACAGCGAACCAAAAAAAATTTGTGTTATTTGGAGATCCAATGGCACTGTTGCTTTCTAGAATAAAAGGGCTACAACATTTCTGATTTCTTTATTAATTCTTTTTTAAAGGCTACTCTCGAAGAATAAAAATGTTCTGAGGGTTGAGAACTCGAATGCTGAATTTCAGCCAGTTATAAATGCTTGAAAATAGTCATTCTCAATGGAAATCACTGGCACAATCTTAATGGTAGAGGCTTAAACTGCTGACTTAATCCTCCAAGTAATGACACTTCAAGTACATTTATTACCTGTCTTCAAGCGTTGGGTTTTTTCCCCTTTCAAATGGAAGAGCCGTATTTCACTTCGTTTATACATTTAAGTGAAATGCATTTGAATACATAAAAGTCAAGTTATGCCTCCCTGCTTTATACTGCAAGATACCACGAATATAATTTGATGTTTCTTTAAAGCTCTGGAAAGTTATCTAATACTCATCATATGAAGAAGTTATTAAGACAAAACTCATACATCATTTAAAATGCATCAAAAATACATTCAATATTTTTCTGGTTTATATACACTTTAAATCTTTCAATGTTCTGCACGCTACTGTACAGTTTATGTACAAGTGCAAAATCGGTGTGTTATTTTTCATTTATTTACAGATTCTCCCATGAAATAAGGTTGCTCTTTCCTGCCCCCCCCCCCCCGCCAAAAGAAATAAACCCACAAATCCTTCACTTTTGATATTGGCCTGGTGATAAACCACCGGCAATTCTTCTTCCCCTCAGCCATTCCCACCTTTGTCTCTATTTTACCTTTAAGTTGGGATGAAACTGTTTGCAGCGGAGATATGTATGAGAGTTCTCTTTTTCCCTCATCAGTATGGAGATAAGACGCAGAGCAGAGCTACATCCTAAAGGAGCTGTTCCATTTTATTTATATAAATAAGTCTCACTCCTCTATTTACATTTTTTGGTTCTGCTGAATCTCAAAAGTTCGATCGTTTCTGCTCGGCTTTCCAATATCTGACACCGAACTTTGTGGCTACGCTTCTCTGCTCCACCGTACGCTTTTGAGACCAGACAACCCAGCTCTCGGGGGGAAAAAAACCCCACCGTCTATGTCTTTTTGTTAATGTAAAAATATATCACCCCTCCAGGCCTATTGTTCTGAAAGCCATTTCTGTTCAGGAAAACCTAAGCAACAACTCTAAGCACCTGCTTAAGTGCCGTCCTGAGTACGGAGCCTTAAGCACAAGAGCTTTCTCAATTTGGGTTGGCAGTTTTCCTCCCCCCAGAAAAAGGGGAGGAGAAGCAAGACGACATCTCTGAACACGAGGATGTGCATCACGACTGAAAACATGTAAAGCAGTAACAGGGAAGGGATTTTAGTCCAGTATAATTTCTCTAGTTCAGGTTAGACCTATACACATAGGAAGTTAGAAAGTATTTTCAGGAGATGAATCTGTCTGAGGTAATCTGTGCATCAGTTAAATAACCGCCTAAACCCCTTCACTCTAGAAGACATAGCTCACCCCTTTCCCTCCCATAATTTCTTTTCCCCAGAGGGCATCTAAACTTCTAGTTTAGAAACAGATGCATTATATATATAAATATATATATAAAAATATATAAAATGCATTTGTTCCCCAATATTTTTTCTGCAGTTCTGTCGTATTTGTTAAGCGACACATTAAATCAGAATTATAATCCACCACGGTCTTTAAACCAGCAGGCTGTCCCCCACCACTGCTGTCTGGACAGGCACAGCAACTCACATCTTCACTGCGATGCTGACGCGCTCCAAAGAGCTTCTTCAAAACAGTTAAAAGACAAAAAAAAAAAAAAGAAAAAAGGAACAAGTGGCTGATACGTGATCGATCACCAAAACGTGCACGAAAAAAGATGCAGTTACTTGGGTTTCATTTTGGAAAAGGGTGCTACCTGGCCAGAAGATGCAAGAGCATTTTCCTTCGCTCCCCTTGATTTGTTACTTCTCCATTTCATGAATACTAGATGCCCTCATCAGAAAGCAGCGACTCGGCGACCTGAATGAAACCGCACTTACTGTGACTGCGCAACAATTACACGCCTCGTTTGGCACCTTCCTGCAACGTCTTCCTACCAGCTTCAACAGCACAACTTCGCGTGGCCCCGGCACTGCGCCACGTTCCAGAATCAAGGGAGACACCGGGCACCAGCGTGCACAGACTGATGCTTTAAGTCCAACCCTGAACCTCAAAACATAATCCCAGCTAGTCAGAGTATTTCAGATGGTTTGATACATCCCCCAAAAGCCAAGCCTTCTCTTTGCCGTTTGCGAGTCCCTTCCTTTCACCAACAAGCCACCTTCTTCAACATCTAAGAGAGTTCAACCCAAATGGGAAATGTCAGTAACTGATCATGGAAAACGCAAACCTGTGGCCAAACGAAGCTGCCCTGCTTGCTTTTTATTTAAAGTTCTATTTTACTTCATCCTCAAATGATCTGGCACCCGGAGTATTGCTTTTTATACCCCGTAAGGAGATGGAGCAAATCTTACTGCTGAGGAGCGGTGCCTCTGAGCCCCGCCACAGCTCAGC
>NW_008825611.1:315203-319386 GCF_000699105.1 Pygoscelis adeliae
AACATATCTGACCTGGGACACAAAGTGCTTCTATTAAAAGCGCTGGTGAAACCAGGAGTTTTCGTACGAGCTACTGAAACTCTACTTTCCCTCCAGATATTTCCAGCTGGCTGAGTAGTTTGTCGGTCAGGAAAATGCCATTTTCCCCTGACTGCACGTGATATATTACACAGAACACAGACTGCCTTGGGTGACACTATATATGTGTGTATACATATATTTTAAAGGAATACAATTATGTTAAAAAGAAATGTGTGTAGCAGTCTCCTCGCTCCCTAGATCTGTTCAAGTCTAGGCACTTGTGTGTGGCGTACTCCAAGCAGGTTAAGACTATGTAAACACCGAGTCCTTCAAAAGCAACATTCAACTTCTCCAGGTATTGCATGTGGTCTGAGCAACACGTGACATCAACCTTTAAACCATCCCAGCTTTTGCGTTCCTGATGTTCTGGACCACGATGACTACAAAAACGCTGTATCTGGAAGAGAGTTCCACTTAAATAATGAGGGAATAAACATCTAATATTAAATGAAAACAAGGGATGAAGATGCTTTGAAGATTAATAGTAGTGTTTATGTGTTGAGAGCTGACACCTGTAAACACTGCATCTTTTTCTTTTTGTACAGTTTGATAAATACATGAACTACAAAGCACTTTCCATGTATAAACCTGAGTGTCATTCATATGGACTACTGTTCTATTTACACTGACCATGAATGGCGGCGATCGGATGGTACTGGACCTGCAATAAAATTATTTTACTTTAAACTCGAAGAAAACAAAGGAGCAATCTGAAGCCACGTGTCAGTAAAACTTAAGTGGAGCAGTTGTCAAATAAAGCCAACTATCACGTAGATGAGAGAAAAAGTTGGGTTCAAGGAAGCTGTGTTTTTCTGAGTGCTTCTAGTCTCTTGTGACACAACTTGGAAATCTTTCTCCTCCTCCTCCTCCTCCTCCTAGGTATTACTTTTCCGTTTTGTTTAAAACCCTATACAGTTTCTGATGTCCATGCATCAAATACAGGTTCCTGGCTGTGCAGGGGGCTGCTGTTTCCGATTTCGTATTGCACCCGATTTCTCTTTGTAGGCAATTGGCATCTGTTGTGAAATGTCCACCAGTGCGCTGGCCACTGCAAGACCTGAGGCAACAAAACAAAATAGTCACGGAACAAAACAGTCAGAGAAACAAATCCTTCCACCACAGCTGAGAAAAACCCTCCAAGTCACAAAACTAATATCATTTTTTGAGTTTGTCTGGGAAAAAAGCAAACTAGAAAAGCATTCTGGCTTAAGAGATTAAACTCTAGCGGCTGTTCTGAAACAAGGTGTTAAATACTGCATGTTTTATTGAAAGCAACTGCAGTAGAAAAAGCTGGCAGTAAGAAGTGTGGGGTATTAATGGATGTGAAACCCGTAATATTAGAGAGGTGTCTTTCTCTGCACCAGTAGATGTGCTAGAATAAATCCTGAAAGCACACGTGCATGGAGGTTCCACTGCACTTCCCGGACACCCGTCATCTCTGCGACCTCCTCTTGGCAGACCCACAGACAAACCGCCGTTGGCCATCTGGGATTTAGTTCAACACAGCTCACAACCAAACCACCCCATCTCAAACCCAGCTGATACTCTTTTAAGATCCTCTGCTTCGCCACGCTCACTGGGCAAACCCCAGTTAAATCACAAACTGCCCAGGAGATTATGTCTCGGTGCCCTGCAAGCAGGTTTAAGTGAGAAGGGGCTGGGAACAAGAAAACCTTAAGCTGGATGGAGAGAACTTCTCTGTCCAGAGCTGCGGAGAGGAGGGCACGGATGCTTTGAAAAGTCTTGATGTCTCTTTACAAATGGAGCTGGGAACGGAGGGGATAGGCTGGGAGACAAGTTACTTTCGTAAGTAACTACTGCAAACCTGTTTGTACCAGATCCCCCTTTTTCCCCAGCCATAAATTAAAGTGTAATCCAAGTATCAAATGTTCATCCATCAACTGACCCAAGAAATTGAATCAAACCTCAGGTAGGAAGCTAGCAGGGCCCAAGCTAGCTAGCTTAAAATAACCCGAGCACATCCTCAGCTGCGGTGTGGGTACAGCAATTACTGCGGGATCAAGTCTGAAACTGTAAGGTGAATCTGTAAGGCTGGGGAAGGAGCACAGAGAGTTAATACCAAGCCAGCGGAGACAACGATATTCCTCACCTGACTGTCCTGGTGGTGGTATACCCCCAAGTCCTCGAGGCAACCTCACAAATACAGAGAGAACGGCTGCTTTGTTCCCAAAGCAGGGCTCCAGCGCTATTGGCTTTGGTACAGTCTGCAGCGAGGGAAGGAAGAGGAGAAAACAAATGTTATACACTGTGTTACACCCTCCCTCTTACCCCAGCATCATCTTTCTCCGATTGTACAAGCTTCAGGGCACGAACCACGTTTCTGTGCTTGGCTGATTTCCAGCACGTAGCTAGCAAAGCTAAAACCAATGTTAGTAACAATCAAAACCCTAGTCGTCGCAAAAAACACATTTACTTAATAAAAATCTAGCTATTAAAAAGTCAAGCACTGCACAAGGCTTGTACTGCTCCCGAAATTCAATAACAAAGGAGCAGCTTATGCTAAACAACAGGACTGTTGGTTTTTTTTTTTTCCTTCGAACCCGTCAGCATCATATCACAAATATCGGCACGTCTGACCACTGCCATTTGGCGGTTCAACTTCCATTTCCAGAGTTTAACTCCACATGACAACCTTCACAGCACTGCCTGCACTTAACACCGTAAAGAATATTTACCCCCAAACCCCCCTCTACTTCACTGTTCTTTGCTTTAAGCTGTCTTCCCCCAATTTTGTCTTTCGTTTCTGTCCCTTCCCAAGGGGTTGCGTTCATTTCCCAGGGGTCTTCTAGACCACTCTGGACGATGTTCTTAGGTAGCTGGTTGCTCTGGGAGCTGAAAGTGCTTTAGGAAGTCTGCTGGATTGTACCATCCTTTTTTCAACTGAAAAGCAGAGGATTCAGTAGAGCAGAGGACCGGTTTGTGATCCTGGCTCTGGATCTGGTTTCAGTGACCTGTCGTACCCTAAGATGGACTACTCTTAACATGCTTACTAAGCCTGCTTACTTTGAATACGAGTCTTTCACACTTACGTTGCAAACATGGACATGAAATAAAGTTTTCAGACAAAAATGTGAATTGATAACTATGAAGATACAACGGGCAGCCGGCTTTCTCCCACCCTAGAGGAGTAGGGGAATGGATCCCTCGCTGACCCTCAGTGTCTTCGAACATCACCCTCCCACTGTACTCTTCTAAAGATTTTACTTGAATGATCAACAGCTAATTCCAATATGTCGTTAGAAAGAAAAAAAAAATGCAACAGCACAGCCCAGGAACTAAAATACGTTCTTGCCTGAGCCAGGCCCTGATCCCACACACAATGACACGCGGTCAGTGTTATTGTGGGATGGCACCACAGTAAGATGAGGATGCAAGTCTACCCCTATGAGTACAGGTACAAGGGAGTGCCTTCTTTTATTCCACATCAGCAAAAAAAGCTGAGAAACACTATTTTACCCGACACGCTCAGTGCTTTCTGATTTCTTGTTTAGTACGGACAAATTCTACCCTGGTATTAATGAAATAATTATTGCTTTTTCCATTAGGCATAAAATTGTACTACTGTACTTAAATGTTCAACAGAAACTCAATACAATGCAAGACACTGAAAAAAACGAACAGGAGTCAAACAATGCTATTAAATTACTGCTGCTCAATAAAAAAGAAAAAGAAAGAGATGATGGCAAGCAAAATGAAACTTAAAACTGTTTTCATATCCCATATTTACTGTAATGATTGCAACAACAATTTGTTAGTCTGTGCGAGGTAGATAAATACGTATTCTACAGGCTGTAACGACGTAAGCTGCCGTCTGCCTGGTTTATGACTGCAGACGACTTCATCTTCTCCCCACCCCCAACAAAGGGATCAAACTCAAAATAATGCTTTTCCCACAAAGCAGCCAAGCATACCCTGGTGCTATATCCCACAGGCGACTCAATTACCGGAGGTAATGGAGAGAGCACAGAGAAGGCAACTGCAGAAATACAGCCCACGGACTTCTGGCGTACGAGTGGGAGCGTGCACTGAGCACAAAGTTTATTTTCATTTGGAGAGAGCCAAGTAACTTACTTATTCCACT
>NW_008825611.1:319398-325528 GCF_000699105.1 Pygoscelis adeliae
TCCCAGAGGTGGGAGCGCGGTGCTTGGGTGTTACAGCGAGCACTCGTGCTCGTCCCCAGCATTGAGCAGAATGAGCAGCAAAGACCAAGCGGAGAAGAAATAGTGGGGAGAAGAGAAGGATGAAGGAGCAACTGAACAAGCCAAGAAGAAATTATGTTTTCTAATCTCTTTTTAATGTATTTGCTTTTATCTCCTACTGGATTAATGGCCACAAAAATGATCAGGGGGCTGGAACAGCTCTGCTATGAGGACAGGCTGAGAGAGCGGGGGTTGTTCAGCCTGCAGAAGAGAAGGCTTCGGGGAGACCTTCTTGCAGCCTGTCAGTACTTAAAGGGGGATTATAAAAAAGATGGGGACAGACTTTTTAGCAGGGTCTGTTGTGACAGGACAAGGGGGAATGGCTTTAAACTAAAGGGGGGTAGATTCAGACTAGATAGAAGGAAGCAATTTCTGATGCTGAGGGTGGTGAAGCACTGGGACAGGTTGCCCAGGGAGGTGGTGGATGCCCCATCCCTGGAAACATTCCAGGTCAGGTTGGACGGGGCTCTGAGCAAGCTGATCTAGTTGAAGATGTCCCTGCCCACGGCAGGGGGGGTGGACTAGATGACCCTTAAAGGTTCCTTTCAACCCAAACCATTCTATGATTCTAATCAAAACGCTTCTGCAACTCTGCTCCTTCCCCAGCATAAATTGTTCAGTGCAACTCTACTCAATATGCTTCGTAATGTCATGGTGATGCTCAGCAGCAAGCTCATCGTCCTCCAGCCATTACATAGAAACGGGGAGCTGGAAAATAGTTCTCATGGTCACCGAATCCAGCCCTTCACTAATGCAGGTGCCTGCACATAAAAGTGCAATGCTCTGCTTTAAAAGTAGTTACACTTTTAGCCTGTGCCATCACCTCTGCGAGACCCTTCCAGAGGCTCCCTGCTCCTGGATCTCACCGTTCTGACACCAGAAACTTTCTTCTAACCTCAATTCTTTCCCACCTAAATTTATTCATCCAGCTGACGTTCTTCTGTGCCTTAACCCTCTCCTTGGCCTTTACCCTACTATACATCTCAGCCTTCGTTTGGCTCATCTGAATGAGCAACGCTCTGAATTTCTTCTCTGAACACAAACAGTCCCTTCTGCAGCTCTCCCAACAGTCCCTCTCTGCAACTCATCTGCTGCTCTGAACCACGGGTGACCTGAGAGGCATTTCAGGCTTTGACAGGACCCCTGTAACGGTATCAAAACCACCCTGATTCTCCTGCACATCATAAAAAGTTAAGGAAGAGAAAAAGAGCTCCGTCACAGAGCTGAAGGGACTTTGAGGGTAATTTAGCTCATCTCTCAGCCCCAAACCGGACCCTTTCTCCTCCTCTGCCCTTTCCAACTAATGAACCCTGAGCGTGCAGCAGAAACTCTCATTATGAGTCCCTGTGGGCACAATCTTTCCCTTTCCATGGGATTTTTGTTTTCATTTTGTTCCTCAAGGTCACACGTCTTCCTCCTCTCTGCTTTCCTGATCCCACTCCAAACCATGAGGAGCTCCTATGCAGGTGTCACTGGTGCTGAAAGAGCCCCCAACAGGCAGCCAGCGCTGTCCCCCAGCGAGTGACAGCAGACCCCGGCCACGCCAATACCTAAAATTCAGTGTTATTTCATGGGGATGAGTCTGACCCTCATGCTGTGGTGAATTTTTAATCTATCTGATGTACCACGGAGGGCAGAGGACACACCTCTGAGCCTCCTCCCTTCCCTTGTCAACCTGCTCAGAAAAGCTAAGCGTTAGTAAAAAACTGTTAATATTTCACTGCATGGGGAACTTTGTTTCTATTAACCATGCAAAGCAAGGAAGTATACTTTCTGTAATGATGCATCCAAAAATCTGTCAGGCAGTTGCAAGCTAATTTGGAAGGAGTACACTACGCACAAGATCATCTTGCTGCAGCTAATCTCGATCTTAAATCTAAAAGGGGAAAAAATGGTCTAGTGTCCATCAAAGCCAGCCGTCTTCCTGAGACAAGCTGCAGTTAATAACAGCAAAAAACAGCATAAAGAATCAAGTCCTGCAAATTTATTTTTGACAGCACCAGTTCAGGCACCTGCTTTTTGAACTGTGACTCATACTGCATCTCATCTCCAAGCGTGCGCTCACCAGGCCAAGAGACAAAGCGCAGCCTGATGAAATGACTCACACGCCGAGTGACGGGAATGATGAATTTGATGCAAGCAAGAGGTCAGCCGGGAGTGAAGGGCATACTGTGCCCTCTGTGAGATGCAGAGCAACCCGGTGGTGGAGCCCGGGGACCGTATTCTGCACATGGGTAATTCAACCAGCAACTTAATGGCTATCTTGACTGCAGATCTCACCCACAGCTGGCCTTGCTGTGAGCCAGCTCATGTTTTGACGTGCTACCATGGCACAAAGCAGCTAAGACGAAGCCAGCCGGCTTCTCCAAGTTGAATTTTCATGGGGAGACCTAAGAAGAGCTCACATCTCTTTTTCTTTCCCACCTCTGCAGCACTTCTGCCTCCTGCGTGGTTTCTGAATGCTCTTGTTGCAGACCCCAGCTGCTTTTCTGCAAGGTTTGGAGTGGACTCGGGCACCAGAGATCAGGTCATTAGAAATGCTTGTGCTTCAGTCTGACAGGTGGCTTTTAATGGCCCACTTAAAAAAAAATAAATAAAATGCATAGATCTCCAAACTTTGTAACACCTTTCATCAGACGGTTAAAACCAGCCTCTGACAGAGACTTTCATTTAGAGTGTTTTGATAAACTCATTGTTGAATTATAGAAGCAATTCCTTTTTACTGAAGGCTTAATGGCACAATAAAGTAGACATTATTCAAATCTATGCAAATAAGGTGCATCCCTCAGACACTTGGCACATGATGACTGATTCGTGCAGTGCCTGAACAGCAGAGTCCCTCACCGGGAGAGGGGCACAGAGGGGAGAGCGGAGCCCAGCTGCTGGAGCACGTGGACGAAGAACACAGTTAATGGGATAAAAGGATCTCACCTTTGGTGGTGGGTCAATTCATACGAGCCGAACTGCCATGCAGCAGCCCACCAGAAAGGGTGCACCAGAAAGGAGCCCTGCCCTTGACTCACGAAACACAGAGCACGCCTGCACCCAGCCAACAGGCACAGAAGCAGTAAGAAATGTGTAGCCAGAAGACTACCTCCCTTCTGGCTGCAACCAGGATGAAGGTCAACGAAGGGGATGCTGTGCTGCCCGGGATGTATCTGTGCTATGAACAGACAACTGGAGCTGGTCTACCCGTCAGGCACCCTTCCCTAAAGCTACTCCTTGTCCTCAAAGAAATATTTTGAGTGTCCTAGAGTCACGATTTCATGCAGCTGGTCATAGAATCACAGAATGGTTTGGGTTGGAAGGGACCTCCCAAGGCCATCTAGTCCAACCCCCCTGCCGTGGGCAGGGACATCTTCAACTCGATCAGGTTCCTCACAGCCCCGTCCAGCCTGACCAGGAATGTTTCCAGGGATGGGGCATCCACCACCTCTCTGGGCAACCTGGGCCAGTGCTTCACCACCCTCAGCGTCACACATTGCTTCCTTATATCTAGTCCATATCTACTCCCCTTTAGTTTAAAGCCATTCCCCCTTGTCCTGTCGCAACAGGCCCTGCTAAAAAGTTGGTCACGATCTTTTTTATAATCCCCCTTTAAGTACTGACAGGCTGCAAGAAGGTCTCCCCGAAGCCTTCTCTTCTCCAGGCTGCACAACCCCAACTCTCTCAGCCTTTCTTCATAGCAGAGCTGTTCCAGCCCCCTGATCATTTTCGTGGCCCTCCTCTGGACCTGCTCCAACAGGTCCGTGTCTTTCCTGTGCTGAGGGCTCCAGAGCTGGACGCAGTACTGCAGGGGGGGTCTCACCAGAGCAGAGCAGAGCGGCAGAATCCCCTCCCTCGCCCTGCTGGCCACAAATAGCCTGAACTTTTCTCCTGCAACGGACTCTGACTGCTCCTCCACACCAGCAAAGCTGCGATCAATGGGAACGGTGGAAGAAAACCAACAACTAGGAATCAGGAGAGTGCAAGTGTCAAACAAAGACCAAAAAACCCAACAAAGACCTCTCAGCCCGGCACACAGATTTAAACACGCTTTACTGGGCGACGTGCACCGTCAGGAAGGTGCAGTGCAGCATGTGGTTTTTAACCGGGAAGTGCTATCACATGTTTTGCGTTAGGCAGCGCTTGGAAACAGTGACTACCCTTTTTTGGATGAAAATATTAAGTTAATGGTATTTTACTAAGCGGTGACACAACCCCATTGTTCCTGGAGGCAGCAAAATCCGTTCTCAGCTGTTTTCCACAGGTGACTTTACTGGCCAAACCCAGCACTAAAAAGCCAAGCAATTTCAGTTGTTTATGAGTTTTGATATGTACTTAATACGCGTAAAGCTTAAACAATTAGAGAACTTCAAAGCAATAAGAGACCTATTAGGTCATCTAATTAGTCCGGCTCCTCCGGCAGGATTTTCTACACAAACAGGGCATTTTCCAGGACTTTGTCTGGGCTATTTCTAGGTCACCCAGGTGTGGAGTGCACCCCTAGCTCCCTTGGGAGATAATTTCAGCGCCAAATGCTTTCCACAATCAAGTTGAATTGCGTGATGTTCAACCTAAACATTTCGTTTTTATTTCATCTCATTATTTCTATTTATGCTGCTTATATTTGACAAATTCTAAAGGTTAATAATGTGTCACATAAAACTAATGGCTGGAACAATAAATATTCTGTGTAATTTAAAAAACACAGCATCAATTTTATTTAGGTTCTGTAATACACTGCCAGTATATTGCTTTTCAAAACGTATAAAAAAAAAATACTGTAGAGAATTTTTTTTTTCCCCCTTAACAAGAAAACATATTTCTATGGTTTGATCAAATGACTCTTACACGGTTTTCAATTTCCAGTAAGGAAATTAAAATAAAGGAAAAATCTTATGGTGGGGGAAGAGAAGAGGAACATTACTGAAACAGTTCAACTTTATTATTTGATTCCACTTCTTCAGATGATTTCACTCTGTAGAAAAAGGGTCAAATTCCATTTGCAAGTTTTTAAATTGTGCCATTAAAAGCTGACCGAACATCTGTAAAATAAGTTACAAGCAATTTTCTATAAAAAACAGAGTATTAAGTTTTAAAAATCATATTCTCAGGGTAATGTGTATGCCCTCCAAGATAAAGATGAATGAACATCCAGCCATAATTTGCAGCAAATGAGTCTAGATTAAAAATTTACATTTACCTCGTCCCCGATATTTACCTTGGAAGTGACACAGGGGCTGGCACAACCCGGCCCCAACACCGGGTTCCTGCCTGTGAAGAACTCATTAAAATCGTATTCAAACCCTTAGATGAATGCAAACAGTCTGAAACTGAGAATACAGATCCGAGCACCCTGAGTTACCAATAACTGGGAGGATATAGGCAAACCAGCCTCGCGGGGCACCGAGTTCGCTCCCACTGCATTTAACAACTGCTTTCTATTTCCAAGTGCACATTGTCAATCCAGCAAAACACAGACACAAGCTCTCGGTGAAGGAAAGGATTTCGCTAGGCAAGTTTGTATTTCAAAAGCAGTCACCCCGAAATGACAAAAATCTCATGTCACAGCTTTGAGCATTGCCACTCACGTAAGCCAACACCCACCCTTCTTTTTCAATTCCCTGCTGATGCCCCGGGGAGGGGATGGGATGGACGAGGCCATGGGTATCAAATCTGGGCAAAATATATATATGGCCAACAGTGGATATTTATTTTGATTTTATACGGGTGAAGAGGCAGGATTTTTCTGGTTCTTTTTGACCACTTGGCTGGTTTTTGCACATGAAAAAATGCAAGTAAAAAACCCAACAAAATAGGACAGTTGGATGAAGACTGCAAACACAAGACACACAAAACAAATACTTGGCATAGAGGAATGCAAATAGGTCCCCGATAACGTGTTTGAGAAGCTGCTGCTGTTATTAGTACTTCAATCAGAAGAGACACTCGTTTGCACTAGAGGGAAAAAAAGAGGTTAGAAAAACCCTCTCCTGCAGGAAGCTTTGCGCTCCTTCCTCTCCCTCCAGCAAATTCCCCCTTATCAGCTAAAATCAGGGCTCATCCTGCT
>NW_008825611.1:325576-349828 GCF_000699105.1 Pygoscelis adeliae
TCTAAAACTAGTTAAATCTCAATTATCAGCCAAATATTCCCTAAATACAAGGCAGGCTTAACAGATGTCTCTGCTGATCTTATGATAGCTCCCTTCCAAATATTTATATTCCATATTATATTATGGAAGTGGCAAAAGTTTCCCCCCAGGTCCCTAATTTTGCAACAGAAATCAAAACAAGATACCTGGCACTAGTTAACTGGAAATAATTCATTAGGTGAAGGTTTTATCAGGTACTTTTGTTGTTGCTTCTGCAGTACGGACCCCAGCCAGACTATATGCAATTTTAGTGCAGCTAATCCATTTTACACACCTCAGCCGCTCAGATAACGCTCCCTTCTTACCACTGGCAACTCCATCCAGCATGGCACTCCTTCAAAGGCCATCATACACTTTTCCATGGATTAGAAAGCGGGCCAGCATAAGCAGGATTACCACCAAATATGAAGTACAAGCCGTGATGTCGTTTCTTGTTGTATGTCCCTCGTCACCCTGATGCAATGGGAGGGCTCCTGCCATCCGCTCGCGCACACGAACCGAGTCTAATGAGCGGAAGAGCTTTTGCTAAAGACAAGGAGACAGCTACGCAATGACATGCTTTGAACACCTTAGCTTTAATGCAGGGAAAAGCTCCTAGAACCAGCAAATGCTATAAACCCCAGAAATACATTAGAAATTAAATTGCATTTCAAAAGATAAGCCAACAAGCCCGAGCAGCCTGCCTTAGACAGGTCAGGCGAAATAAAACCAGCCTTTCTGGCCTCGAAGGCTGTGTGTGAACTATCTCCAGCAACTGCCACATCAGATTAAGATTATTCAGTTTGCGTTTTCCCCCCTCAATTTCATCCCCTTCTTCCAACTATTACCCTTTTGAGGATAATGAATGACTCTCCCTTTCAGCTTATTTATACCACCCTTGAAAAACCCTAACCTGCTCTGTCTCCCTCCAATGCATCTCGATAGCCTGGCCATTTCTACTTAAGACTACTTTTGTATATCACAGCTCAAGCCTGTCATCCTTCCAAATCTGCCTGCTTGCATGCGGACACCCCAGTCTCAGCTCGGTGGCACGGCGAAGTGGGAGACTTCGTGCCTGCCGTGCTTTACGCTAACCTGGCTCATTTTAAGTGAAGTGGGTTGGGAGGGGGTCACAGCAGCTGGTCCATCAGCAAATTTGATGGACTAATAATGGATCAATAACATGTGAACTATGGGGAAACGAGTCACCCAGAGCGACAACCAGAACAGGATAACAGCACTAAAAACGATCAGTTCCTTGGCTCTTCGTTGTTCCTCACTTAACTTCTCTCCATCGCACGAAACAGCTCAACATAGAGCTACACGTGAAAAATTAAGATGAAGTCGCCCTGTAGAAGTGCTGGAGCTGGACGATGCTTCATTTCAAATCAATCCTCACTGCGGCGGTACCCCTGCAGCTTTTCCAAACCCATCGCCCTCTGGCACAGGACTTCTAACTACTCACTTCTACGCTCGTTACTGATGGTCGCAACTTCACTGCAATGTAAAAGGAATTTAACAAGGGCACCACTCAGACGCGAAATACAAGCAGACTGAAAATATAAATCTGTGGTATCCCTTGCCCACTCCTAAATCAGCCCACTGCTTCATCTCTGTACTTCTTGAACAGATGGGACCTTCTGGCAGTCTTTAAACCACTCAACAGCACTTTCTTCCATAACAAAGCAAACTAATTACTAGAGGAAGATGCTATTTTCCATCAATTTTTCTGCTATTTTTAAGGAATCAGCCAGCTTGGTGAGCTGACGTCTGATTAAGGATTTGCAGTGAAGCTGTTTTGCCCTCAGAAGCCTAACACAGCAGAATTAAATACACGTCGGCATGAAGGGACAGAACATGCTAAGTGAACTTCACAAGGATTTTGCTCACCAAATAATTCTCTCACTCCATTTAGGCAACTATTGATGTGGACAGCCTGCCGATCACGGATGCAAAATTAATCATCTCTCAGCACGGGCTTCGCACGTCGGATCCCTAAACACAGCAGAGCAAAGGCTGCTCTGTGGACTAGCTCTACTAGGCAAATGCTCCGTTTTACAAGAGTGTCTTTCAAATCCTCTAAAAGCTTCCAAGACAATTTTTTTCCGACTTAAGGATAAATTTTTCTAATGCAACAATTTTCTTGCTGAACCTGCAGGTGTTTTGCTCAAGCTAAGTGTTTCCTTGCTATGCTGTGTATGTGTTTTTCCCAAGAATCTACAAGCGTTAACTTCATACCTTTACCAGCTTCAAGATACCTCGAAATCAATGTCAAAATTATAAACTCTCCAAATTCTTTCAGGAAAGCTTTTCTAAAAATCACTGCAGAGGACTACAAAACTTAGATTAATTAGACAGTAAGACCTAAAAAAGCCGGAGTTACAGTAATACCAGTTCAGGCTGGATGAGTCCCAGATACCCAGGGAGGTTAAATACTCTTAGGAAAAAAAAAAAAAAATTGCAATAGGCAGCACCTCAGAACGCACAAAAAGCTGCAGAGAAAAGCCAATGGATTTTGTAATAACTAAGCAAATTTAGTAGTAGATTTGTGATCCACTGGGTATCTGTTGAGTGGGAAATAAACCAAAGCAGCTAGTGAGGTGTTGCCTAGCTGCAGACTGTAATATGAATAGTTTCCCTGCAGGTAAATCACTTTCTATTACTTCTAAGTACCCCAGGAAAAATACTAATTGAAAACACGGTTCTAATACTGTCCAGCTGGAAAACATTAGCTTAGGATGGAACTAGCTTGACACTGGCTGCCAATTGGCTATGCACAATGGAAAAGGAAATTAATCTCTTGCAGACAAGACATCCCATTTTCCACTTCTCCTTTGTAACCCTCAAATAAACTCGTTATTAACCAAAGGCTTTGATTCGCATGGGGAAAGAAAAACATCAATGCATTGATGATAACGCAAGTGTGGATTTCTTGCATTAAAACGAAGGCTTTCAAATTTTGACACAGCAAAAAGCAGAGTAACTGGAGAATGGCTTACAGTCCAACAACGTAGCAACGTTTCACTCTTTTCTTGGCTAATAATTAAAGAACAGACAAAACACAAAGAAAAATGCAATTCCACATTTCTGTACCATCCCAGCCCATCTTCCTGCAGCTCCCTCCTGCTAAGAGCTTTTCTCCTATGCAGGTGCAAAAGGGACAACGAGAAAAACCGAAGTTGACGACCCCATAGATATTGAGACTGCTTTTTCACTTCTATTTAAATTCATTTATAGGCAGCATCCAACAGAACAGACTATCTCAGAAGCGTCATTCCCCAAGCTGCTCACAACCCACAAGCTTCCTGAGCCTCCTCTCCATGTGACTTCGACTTTGCTGAAGCACTCCAGGCTTTTGTACATACTTCCATTCCCTATCCAAATTCTGCAAGATGATAAAAATCTATATAAACACCGCCTCCCCCCGCAGCCCCGAAATTACTGACTCTCCTTGTCACGGAAAAGCATCCTCGTTCTGCACCCAGATCTTCCAGCAGATGAAGTTACCTGCTGGCACAACTGTCCATGTCCACGTTCCCTGTTTGGCTTCAGGTTACTGTACAAGGTTTGTGCTATTTGCCTGAATCAGACCGTCTCATTTCTGCTTGAAGTGCATTAAGAAACATTCATATGAGTTATCAGCACAGAGGGCAAGTAGCAGCTGGTAACAATTCCTGGGTCTGAAAAAGGACATCTGTCCACAGTCTTACTCATTATGCTTAAAACCGGCTTCTCCATCCATTCTTGAGTAACCCAAGGAGGTCAGACAAGTGAGATACGGAAGATGACGGCAGCCATGGGAAAGCAAGGAGGCTTAGCTGCAAGTGAGAGAAAGATGAAATCCTGTCCGCGGTGCTGTCCGTGGAAGCACTTCAAAAGAGAAGAGTTCAACATTCCTATACTCAAAGAAGAAACTGAGAAGAAAACAAAAAGCAGAGAGGTACGGAGGAGAAAGCGAACCGCAGAGCCCAAATGAAAAAGGCAAAAGCCCTGCCAGCTGAACAGGAGGAGGAATAACACACTAATCAGAACATAAGAGATCCAAAGTTTACTATCTTCTCTGTAGTTTATGAGTATAGACAAACTTGTCAGAGAGATCGACAAGCTTGGGGCAGCTTTGTTCTGGCCTGATCCTAAAGGAGAGATGCTTTTAGTTAGCTTATTTCCAGAAAATGCAAAAAGGGAAAGGGAATTGCCCCCAGACAGACAGACTGCAACGCAAAAACATCAGCAGCCAGGCTACAGCCTCACAAATCCGCCTCCAGCCCGATGGGAACATCCATACACATCCCACGGCTTCTTCGATGAAGCAATGAAAAAAAGGCTCATGCTAATTTGTTGAGTGACAATCCAATTTTACAAGCATGTATTTCAAAGTCTTGGTGAGCTATTAGCGGCTAATGACTTCCAGTGCCTACCATCCTCACAACGCAAGTACTGAAATTGTAAAAACTCAGAAAAACTGAATGATCTGGAGTCAAATGAAAGTCAACGGGGAGTAGAACCACCCAGAGCCTCCAAGGAGAGGTCCCAGAGACAGGTCAGCTTAGCTGTCCGGTCACTCAATTACCCCAAATTATTGAGCGCCTTTGCAAATTTTACTTTATTTTCACTACGCTCCAAGGTTCATCTCTGCAAAACAGGGACAATAATCCCTGACTTCAGAGAAAGGTAATGATTAATTCATGAAGCACTCAAATGCGGGGCAATCACAGGAATCATTCAAGCTTGGGACTAAAGATTTGGATAGAACACAGTAAATAAACAGAACAAATAATGAAACTAAGACAATGTATTGAAAAGCTTCTTCTACATAGTGTCCACCCAGAACATGCTGCAAGACACCAATCGGGTGGAAAAAGTGTTACAACTTGCCGTAAAAGACTATATTAACACATAAATAAGGACGAGCTAAAGCTGTACAGGCAACCTTAATTGTGGCATTTCCTGATACTAAGGCCAAGACTTAAATATTACTCACCAAACAGAAGTTCTCGGGTCAGATTGTTTTCACGTGCTTTACAATAATTAAAACACACACTTTTATAGAAAAGCATAACCTGCTTTCTTGTCACAGTAATAGAAGGTGAGAAACTTTGTGCCTGGACTAATGAGGAAGATTTCAAAAAAACCTGAAGTCTAAATAAAACGAAACAGCTAGACAGGAAACAAAAATAATCAGTGTTTTCAGGTTCTTAATTTTTCCTTTGTATACAAGTCTGCTAGTCAAAGCATCACATTAAAAAGACGTTTAATTCATTAGTCTCCTTTTAAATATGCTTTTCCTTAAAAATACGTGTTCTGTCTAAGAACTTGCTGCCCTGGTGTAAGACAATGATTTCTCCACACTCCTATTTGTGCATCACAAGACGTATTTGAACATGTATTTATAATCAGAAAGATGTTAACACTATTACAGTACACAGACATGATTATATTCCTGTTTGCTTTGAGATATCACAGAAAAATGGTTTCTATTTGCAGCACCTATAGCTATTTCTAGCCAAATGTGTAAAGCTGCATTCTTCTCTATTACAAGGCATGAAAATTAACAAGGCAAACAAAATCTCATACCCTACAAACAGTGTAACTTTTATCTAAACCAGCCCAAAAGTTGCACATGCATACCTGGAAGAGATAAAAGCAAACAAAAACAGTATCTGTTGGCCCTCCCGGACTTAGAGTTTCTTGCAGGTGTATAACAAATAAAGGATTTGGGATTATTGCGTTAACCACAGTTTAAAACAAGCATCCGTGATTAATTGTGGTAAGGACCATCCTAAAACACCAGCTCTCACCTTTATGCTTCCCCCAATGAGATCTGGTGGCTCTTCATCTGTTTCTAAGGCAACGTTGATGGAGGCGAAGGGGCGACTTGCCATCTGTTGCATCTCACGGAGTAGTTGCTAATTTAATAAACAGAAAAATATTATTATCATATTGTTCCAACACAAAAATGAAAATAAAAAATCTGTATCTGAGAGGTTTTACCCAATACGAAGGGATATCAATGAATATGGAAAAATAACCTCCTGGTGTTTTAACGGGCTTAAGGGTACAGACAGATAATTGTGAATATTCACATTACTACAACTTAACAGGTTAGTGCAAGTAAAGCTACACACACGGTCTTAGCCTGACTCGTTTGGGAAGGGAAACGCATCTGCTTAAGTCTCCATAAAGCAGTTATTTACTTCTTAAGCTGCGATACCCTAGTTGTTTGTCATCACCTGTCTGAGGCATGACAGGACTCCATAGGATTTGTGGGAACCATTTTAAAATTAAACTAGCAGCAGTATGTAACTACTGTAAGAAAGGATTTGATATTTTTTATAACAGCACTAGCAAAATGCTGTCAGGCGTCTACTGAATAATCTTTTTTATTGTTTGTTTCCTTTCTGAATGCAGCAAATGTATCAAATGGCAAGCATGTCCTTGTTGCAATATGTTTTATTAAAATAGAAAACCTTTTCCTGGGTAAGTCTCTGCAAACCTTCATGACAAGACATCTTTTTATTGTACTCTTCAGCACTTTTAAGCATTTAACACAAAAAAAGACAGTTCCTATACGGCTGGGCTGGAAACAGCATTTCAATTTTAGCTGAGCTGCGGACACACTTCATTTTGGCTTCAGCGGCTAAACTCTAATACTAACAGCAAGCTACACAACCCGTAAGTGGATGCAGAAGCCATAACCCTAATTCCCAGAAGCAATGGGTCTGATGTGCCTCGGTGCCCCTGTTTAATAAGGGAAGAGGCATACGCTTTGTAGAGCATGTAAAAACCCCGCAGTCTTACCCTTAAGTCCAGCAATTGCCTAAAACCACTTGTTGTACGCAGCTTTACACATTTAGCATTACTACTTAGCTGCAGCAATACTAGTTATACTCTATGCTAGTTATATAGTTATACTAGTTATATAGTTATACTCTATGCTAGTTATACTCTATGCTCAACTCTAGCAAGGTTGAGCCACTACCAAATGCCCTCTATGCTTCCCACCATCACCACCCGCATTTCCCCATTAATTCTGGGCAATTCGACACTCCAAACCCTAACTGACCATTTACAGCACTGAAAAAATGCTAAAGAAAACACCACAAAACGCACCGTGCCCCAAATAACCCAGGAAGATATATTGCCAACATCCAGCACAGCAGAAGAGGACGCAGCACGCAGGCGAAAGGAAGATGCTGCTATCCAACGCGCAACTCGTTTGGGCAAAACTAACTACATCACCATTTTCTTGAACTCATCAACCTTCCATGGTCTTTTCTTTGCCAAGCCATCTTTCAGCTTGGGTTTTTTTTTTTTTTCGTGTAGAAAACTGGAAGACTGTCTCTGTAAGCTTGGGGGTCAGGCAAGGTGGCAGGAAGGCACGATGGGATCGATGCAACTAAGCTTCGGGGGGGGTGGGGGGTGGTATATAAGCCTCTATGGTTCTAAGCCTAGTAAAAAACATATATAAAATTTCACTGCCATAAAAGGCAAGTGGCAAAGTTTTGCTTACTTTCTGAAGAAAGGGGGAAAAAAAAAAAAAAACAACAGAAAAAAAGGCAAAAAAGGGCATTTCGGATTGGATTGTAGATACTGTCACAAAGCAAAAACCCCAACAAATTCACACAAACGGAGCTGTACCAAGCATTCACAAGCAAACTTGTGTGTAACTCGCACTTGGGTAAAAGAACGCGAGGAGTTTTCGAATATTTAAAGCACACCAGCAGATTGCAGACGAAAGCAAGTGTGAAACAGATTGCTGGGTTGCTGTTCCTGCAATTGTCCCCTTCAGCTATCATAAAGCGCTTTGTTTAATGGCTATAAAATCAAAGAACAAGCTGTCCTCATGAAGATGTCCAAGAGACTTACGAACTAGAAGCTATTAGCTCTTTGAAGGAAGTTTAGTTTACTAAAGAAAATGTGCGATTTGGCAACGTGACTCCTACTGAAGTCAATAGTAGCTTCAAGAAATAAAACCCCGAGCAGTGCTGTGAAGGCAGAGATGCCTCCGAGTGCTGCAACGTGAGCAGAGGGAAAAGCAATGCTGACAGCAACGTTATTGTCTTCGTTTTCTGAACTGGCCGAGGAAAGCCATCGCTTTCGGGGTTGTCCCAAAGCCAGCTGACTCTCAGGATAACAGCGGCCAAACCAGGTAAAACCAAAGGACCAAGCTGCAACTAAAGCAGCAAATGCCTAAGGGAACATCCTTTTCCTAACACCAGTTTCTGGTGTAGCACAAGTCATGTTACAAAATTCCCCCCCAAAATTAAAAATAAATTTGAGAAATAATTGTTCTGTAACCAGAATGTCACTCTCTCCCCCAAGGCATGCACCGTGCATGTTTAACCTGTGCACGTATATATCCTTCGGTATTTGTTTGGCGTGTCAAAATTTTAATTAAAAGATTTTCTCATGTTGTAAGGGAGAAATTGTGGCATTTCCCTAGCCAAGACGTTGAGCATGTCATTAGAAATCAGCAGCAGTTAACATCAAGATACCCCAGAACCTGGCTTACCCTCACTCGTAACGATTGGCTTTCTGAGATTTAAAAGAATGAACCTCAATATTCTTTCAAGCAAACCTTTGGTTTCTAGATCACAAATTAATAGGACAACCTGGGAATATCTTAAATCACTTAGGTCTGAGGAGGATCTTAAAGGCAAAACGTTTGACAGGCTTACAATAAAAACATATCAAAAAGTGTGTATTGGAACGTACCACTGGCCTTTAATATTTAAGTAACCGCAAACTATGAGAACCTGCACAACTTTCATTTGCATTGATTTCCCCCCCGCCCTCCCCCATCAGTAGAAAAACTCCTTCCGAAAAAATCACAAGTTAAAGCAATCGCAGAATGTGTAGCGTTGAAACAACGCCTGAAGGTTTTGGTGCAACCAGACACTAAGAGAACCTGACAATAAACAAACTCAACAGACGGTCCACGGTGAAGGAGAAAAACGGCAGGGAGGATGGGAGACCACCGAGGTTGCTCATCTCGTAGCGCCCAGGAGTAGAGTACAGATCCAGGAGCCAACGGTGCAGAAACACGGGGTTTCATACCAGTGATTCTTCAAATTCATGCATGTTGAGTAATGGATAATCCAAAATGAATTGTGTGCTACTGACAGGAGAAAAACGGCCAGAGGAATTCAGGAAGACCTTTTCATGCAGTAGCACAGGCTCTCACGCAAAAGAAAAACAGCTATTCAGGTTACCAGGTTAATTGACTAATATAACCTATGCTGTGTTTTCTGACAAGAAAAGCCCGAACATTTTATTCCCGATAATAAAGCAGTCACCGGTCTCTGTATAACCATCCCACTACCATCCATCTCAGCAATTGCCCCCTGCAGAGCCTCTTTTATGAGCACAGGGCTACAGTACTTTTTGGGATGGGGCTCTGATATTTTCAGCCACGAAAGGATGTCGATTTTTCCAGAAGAAAGCCACACGTTTTGGATTTTATTTGCTCCTTGTAAAGAATGGCTTTGAAAAAAAAAAAGCTAACCAAAATGGCTATCTAGAACTTGCAATGAACTCAAGTTTTTACATGAGTATTTCATCTCAATTTTCAACAGAGATGAGAAGGAAAAAAGTAGAAACTCAAGGAGCAAAAAACCACGGGTGTGCTCAGAGAACAACGGGCACGGATGAGCTTTCATTTTGAGGTAGCGTAAAAGAGAAGCAAGCAGGACCCCACAGGAAAGGGAGCAAAGTTATTTCCAGCAGACAGGACGTATTCAGGCAGGGGATCAGCTGTCTGGTACCTTTACCCAGTCTACGGTCAAAAGAGGTGAACGTTAAGAAGGGGAGCCAGAAAAGAGCAATAGTCTTATCAACAGGGTTGGTTTTTTTTTCCCAGGAAATTTGTAGATCTAATCTTTCAAGGTATTTCTGAAATTCAGATCTTTCTGGACCCATAGCTTGTTGTTTTTAGAAGTATAGCTACTCCGGGAGTCCTCAGGAGACAACATTTTGGGTTTAGAGGAACTTATGCTGAAGATATTTCAGAGCAAGCTACATGTTCCTTTACTTTGATGAGACAAGTACAATTAGAGGCCATCCTTTGAGGATTCATATTACGACCTTTGAGGTTGCAATGAATTTGGGATAGTGCTGCAAAGCTAAGGCTATGATCAACCTCCCGCTGAACTGGGTCTCTACTGCCGTATTTCTGTACCACCATGGGAATAAAAAAATCAAGCTCCACTCTGTTATGAACAAGCAAAATCAGCAGCTCTGCTGTGTTCTCCATGCTGTCCACAGCCAACTTTAAAAACCGGGATACTCTGAAACCAGGTGTGTATTTTGAACCACTACCCTGTCTGTATTGCAAAGATAAAGCGGTCCAGTGGGCCAAAACCCAGAGACCTCACAAACAACAGCAAGTCTAAAGACAGTAACAGCTCCAGTGTCATGGTAAGAGAAGAAAGATAAAGAAGATAAGGAAACAAACCAACTTGTACTCTTGTTGTTTAAGACATTTAGGAAAAAAAAAAAAGATTTTTGAGCAGAACAGAGTATTTGGATTTTCCTGTATTAAGCTGAAGTGTGAAGCTCTACCACGCAGAGTGTAAAGATGCTATTCTCCAACATGGATTCAGCAACTCCGGTTGCTGTTCAACCCCCTCAACCGAAGCTAAACAGAAGGTGATAAGGAAACAGAATGAAGTTGTCTCCTTTTTCCTGACCAGTCTTTTAAACAGCATCTATTCTGCAAAGTTATTCAAGTGTGTCAGTCCCCTTACATGTTCCCTCAAGGCTCCGCACAACGTATACAACACACAATCCAATCAAATATCTAAAGGTCTCGCTGCATACACTGAGCAAAGGGTAACAAAGTTCTCCCAGCAAGGCTTATTAGCTCTGACTTGGCCATTTGCTAACCGAAGTCACAGCGATTTTGTCGAGGTCAGAGGATGGAGAGCACTCCTGTCCTTCCAAAACATACTGGGTAGAGTGGTTGCACTGGTAGACAGGCATTTTGAGCTTATTCCTGCACATGCTGAATTACTATAAGAGCTTCATTTGAATTCAGAAGGTGCACAAATACATTTTTGCATATGCACATAAACTGTCAACTACCTACCTATTTCCAGGCACTGCTGCATGACTAACTTAGAAAACCTTGTCTTGAGAACTTGTCCCAGAGCTCTCCTGTAACGACATCTGCCAAAACTGCAGCTCGCAGGCTGCTGACAGCCAGCGTGGGAAGGGGACAGCACCCTCCTGGGGTTCCCAAGGGCCTTTGGAGAAGGTGTCCTTCCCGGTGGCGGTGGCAACAGCAGCTAGATGGAGCTGCCTGTCTACGTGGCCAGCAATGACGGGTGCTCAGGCATCACTGTGCATTACTTAGAAGTAACATCTACATCCTGGTGTGGGAACCTTTGCTTTACGTTATAGTTACTCGGTGACCTTGGGGGAAAGGGGAGAAGTCAAGGGAATTACCTACTCCAAAATAAAAAGGGCCATCAGCAAAGAAACAAACATGCAAGATATAAATATCCCACGAAGATGAGCCACGTTGTCTCAGAAATAAGTGATTTACAACATTTAGATACAATTACATTAACTACCATGTAAGTCAACAAACAAACAATTTTCTCTGACACTTCCATCATCACTGAAAATTAAGTTTTTAAGCCCCTAGAGCAGTGCACATATTAATGTTAGCTAATTAGTTTTGTAACTGACTTTGCAGGCTTTGTTGAAAGAGAGAGGAGGAGAGAATTAATGTTCAAATGCTTCTCAACAGGCATATCCACACTTCAGAACTATAACAAACCAGAAAGTAAAGCTGTTGGGAAGTTGCCTCATGCTGAAATGACAGAAGATATTTAATTCAGGGCTGATTAAGATAAGTTATTCATCATAATCATGCCCAGTAGGAGGGCGCAGAAAACCTGACCTTTAATAAGAAGAATAAGGTATCATTTATTTTTAAAAGACCAGAAATATATAGTCCATGCAGACTAAAATATATACCAATACCAGATAATTACACAATAGCAGAGCGCACCTTTGACTGACTAGAGCTCTTCTAGCACAATTACACAACACTGCTGCTCTCCCTGATTTTTCCAAATAGCTAAATTAGGTACCTGTACCACTGACTCTTATCATCAGAGACCTAGGAGTCTGAAATGACAACAGCTTCAATATACACACAGTTGTGGGGTTTTTTAAACGAGGCTGAACTCTCCTAGAGCTACGCTTGATAGTCTAGCTTCGTCATCGCAAATACTGGCCAGCAGTTCCTTTTTGGGATATACTAAAACCAACTTCATTCCCTGGTGGCAACACCACTAAAGACGATGTGAGAAGAGCTCAGCCGCATGCCAACACTGTGTATGGGATTGCCAACCCGATGTGATGGTGTCCTACGCAGACACATTAAAGCTACAAATGGTCAGCTGTAACTGGCCATCTGCAAGTTCAACGAGAGATGAGCTCAATTAGGCACAGAAGCGACAGTACCATGTTCAAACAAAAACGGACCATCGCTTCCCCCCTGAGCTGGAATCTCTTGTCAACATTAATATTTTGGGATGTTTTTCCTCTTCAGGGCATCTCTTATTTCTGCTATAATTTCCTTCAGTTGCTGACCAAAGCCACATAGATCACTGCAGAGAGCACGCAGCATTTGTGTTTTGGAAAATGCCTACAGGCACTGTGAGTTGGTTCCCATTCATAGATTTTAAATTTAGGGGTAGCGGAAAAAGTTACGATGATTTGATCTGACCTCCTGCACAGTACGAGCCACCGAACTGCACCACGTGATTTCCACAAGCACGTGACTTGGATTGGCCTAGGGAAGATCCTTCCCAAAGCACTCAAATTCTGATCTGAGAGCCACGTTGCTAAAAAAATTGTTGGCGTTGCTACTCTCACTGTTAAAAATGAAAAACAAAACAAGACTTTTTTACCCCCAGTTGCAGACACTGGGTGTTATGCCTTTGGCTGATCGTTTAGAAGACCCTCATCCCATCATGAATCTTCAATGATTCCTTTTCACAGACGCTGACTCATATCATCAAATCTCAATATGTTCTTCCTTGGATAAAATGAGTAATTTGTGATGCTTTAGTCTCTCACTTATCTTCCAGATAACAAATTAATCTTGCAGTGTTGTTCTGTACCATCTGCAACACCCAAGACACCGGAGAGACCGGAGTGGACACAGTACTCCAATAACCGGTTACACACAATACTAACACTATGCTCTTATTTTATTACTCTACTTATAAACGCAGGAACTGGGAATTTACGTACAGTTATTAATTCACCACGGCCACCATCATTTCAGTCTGTTTTCCAGGGAACAAGTATTCTGGGAAGTAAACCCAGCCTAACTGTTTAAAAAAAATACATACACGGGCTTACGTTTCACCCTGATGAGACAACTGAGTGTGCTGACCACGTAACCTAGACCTCTGTAGAAGTTATCTGCTTGCCATGATCTCTCACTCCTCCAATTCGTGTTTTCTCTACAAACTACTCCAACAAGAAGTTAATATTTTCTTCTCAGCTGACAGACGCCGAATAGCACTGTCAGTGCTATCGAACAAGAAGGTCCACAGGCCAAACGAGTGCTGGGAGCTTGGAGAACACGGCAGCAAAGTTCAGCACCAGCACATGTCATTTCTTACAAGCCGTCCAAAGCATCTGCGACTGCCCAAATTTAAGGACATTTGTAGCCTGACCTTTTCATGTTCTTGCATAAGGCCAATACCAGATCCTTCCAAGACACCACCGAGACTCTAGACAGCGATGAAGATCCTGATTTACAGTTACAGTTCAAAAATACTGCAATCCTGAATCCTTTTCTTTGACAAAGGATACCCTAAATCACAGTCTAAGAGAGAAGATATGAGAGATGAATGAAATACTAACAGGTGAGAGCAGGAAGGGCAAGAAAACGAAGGCAGGGCAATACGCCGCACACATCCCTTGGGAAGTCTTTGCTGTAAAAGGGAATACAGAAAACCGCCTGGCTAAATGGTATTCAGTGTTCACGGATGTTACAGCGGAGGATGCCAGTGAAAAAAGAAGCGCTGCTACATTTTGAATACACTCGGGAGGGAAAAAGGTTTCAGCAATGAGGTCAGGAAGGAGAAGGATAATCCCTGCAGTAAATCAATACACAAAACCCATCCTGAATAAGTTGGCAGTGCACAGAGTAAAAACGTTTGGTCCTGGATAGTCTTGGCGAGAAAGGAGGTGAAATGTGGACAGTTTTACATATGTAAGAGGAGCTATTTCTTGCTCACAGTGGAGGAGAAGCAGTAGACTGAGGGTGAAGAGCATAGAATTTGGATGCTAATATAAAACAATAGGACAGAAAATTCACAACAGCAGATGGGCATATTAAATTTCTAATGCCACTCTCGTATTTTGTGTATTATTCTCTATTACCACCTTGATACGTTTAACATGTAATTTTCTAGAGACAAGATAGAAAGGTTTCCTATCCCTATTTCCTAATGTCATTCACTTCATACTAAGCCTCCTATAAAAGCTGCCTTTTTATTTCCATTTCCCTCTTCAAGATGACTGAAGATAAACTTGGTGCTCACTGGAGAGGGAATAAACACACAATTTACAATCCCATCTCCTCCATGCCTGCTATGACACAAATTGTTCCCATTTTTACTTCAGGTCAAGTTTTATACTCCGCAAGGCCTGAACTTTTGCTCAGTGCTCCAGACTCATTTTCCTACAACCATACATGTGATACGTCGTGTTTGCACACCCAAAGACCCTTTAGCCGTAAGGCTGAGGAACATCAGCACTGACACGTGCAAGCAGCTAGTCAAAGAGGATTAGCTGCGGAAAGGGGGAAAAAAAAAAGTCAGGAGAATCTTATATATTTTAAAAGATCCTGATGTAGATTCTGGATTTGTAGTACACTGCTTTCTCAGTAAGGAGTAATGCAAATTTAGTTTCAACCAAACGATGATGCTCTCTGTTCCATTAACCTGATACACCAAGCACAGCTGTACAACTTCTCTCGGCACATTTTCCAAGCAATACAGTCTGAATAATTTTGACTACTAGACCTTTCACCACACTCCCTTTTCTGTCCTATACATATCTCGGATTAAGCTTCAGCTATCTTCTTTTCACTCTGCACCGCGATAAGAAGTTAGGCACTTGCAGTGCTTATACTGGAAGCAGAAGTGATTGATAGCTGGGAATTACCTGCAGATTGCATTATATTTTGCTTACTTTTGGGTTGAGATTAGAGAACACGCACAGAATTACTACGGCACAACCCATGGGAGACAGGCGACTGTAACTTGACTACTTCTAAAAATATAGCTCAAACCAGAGAAATATCTTCCTCCAGGGCTGCAGCATATATTAACTTAAAGTTTGCAATATGCTCTCTGAATCGGGTGTCCTGCCACTGCTGCTTAATCACCTTTCCTTTCACCCTGCCTCTGAATTGTAACGTGGTGGGAGGAGGGGGAGGAGGTGGTCTCCATCAACTGTGTCAGCAGTTTGTAGAGGGGGGGAAAAGAAGTGATAAAACAAAATCTGGTTTTCCCAGTCCAGCCTGCAAACTCTGTGACCCAACACTCCTGTAAGGGTAATGGAGAAAACCAAAGAGAGCAGCCAACTCGAAAGGAAGGAAGAATGGCAAACCTAAAAATCACACGCTTCAGAAACATCCTCAGAACAGAGGGGTAAACTTGCGTACACTTAAAACTTGCAGTGTAGCAAATCGCTATTAATCATTATTTTAACTACTAATGTTCAAAGAGGGCCTTGCTAGGATTTATTGAGAGCCCATATAAAAAAAAAAACCACCCTGCAAGCTATAAAATCATCTTAGATAATACCAGAAAGTCATAGAATTTTTGGGCAGTCTTTTGTTTCTGGAGACAGTCTTTATTAATATATCTAATAATGGCATGGCAAAGATTTTAAACAGTTTCCTCGAGTTTTACAAGTATTTCTAACAAAAGAGGAATGGAATAGCAGAGATCTATGAAGGAGCAAGACAAATAACAGCGAAAGACAGGAATCTGCCAGGAAAAGAACACACTGATGAACTGCCCGTCAAATAGCCACGCATGTAAACTGAATTTAAGACTGAAACACGCCAATACATTGCTAGTACTACAGCTTTTTTCCTTAAAACACGCTTCAGACTGAAAGTAACTTAATTTATAGAGACATTTTTCATTTAGGCCACTGCTAAAATATTTTATCTGAGCTCCAAAGCAGAGTGTTTACTTCTCAGTCTATACTCCTTATACATTCCTAGATAACATTTAACCCCAGGAGCCAACAGGGAATGTTATGCCGATTCCAGCTTACTTTCTCGCCAGGAAAGTGAGAAGGAAAAACCAGCCGCCCTAGTAAAAACTTATCTACCTTCAGAGAATACAGCATACCTCAAAGACTTAAATTATTTCAGAGATTAAGGGTTATCTGTTTGAAAACTACTGATTATATTATGCATTTGAGTTCACTAGTAAGAGCAAAAACATCTGAAGCAGAAAAGAGGAAGAAGAAGAAAAGAGTTATCAGACATCATCCTGATTTATTATGAGAAAGGAGATCCTCAGATAGAATAAATTTATACTATTCCCACTACTGCACTGGAAAGTACAACTAGACACAGATTTTTGAAGATATGCAAGAAACGGGTACATGCACAGAATTTCAGCACTGTAAAAATTAATCCCCAGAATACTCTTGATCAACTACTAAGTATGAATAAAGCACCCTTGAACAGAACAGTTACACGGCTGGGTGACTGCAGCTGCCAGGAGCTTCATCCCAGCGGGATAGCTGGGAGGAAAATCTATGGGTATGGGCAGATTTCACCCTAAAATTCAAAAGCGGGGAGAAACACACCACACTCCTCAGGGAAAGATACCTGCTCTCGGGTGACGACGTACAGATACTTAGATATAGAAAGAGCCCATGGACTCACTTGAATAAAGTCTGGCTTCGCTCATTTTGCATACAAGAAAACAGATTGCACAAGACAAAGCTCCTAAAAATAATCCCAGGCGCAGCCCAGCCTAACCTCTGCTTGATTTGTACATTATACAGGGCTCTGCCTGCCATGGTTTTAGTGCTTACCGCAGCAAGAAAACCCCAGGATTGCGTGGTCGTCTGCCTTGCAGCACACAGGACTTATTCTCTACACAGCTCTACTACACATTTCTGCATTTATGCTTAAAAATTAGAAATAAGGACTTTCTTTACGCTACTGAGTTACAATATATTGGCCATCCTATCTCAGTCACCCTGCGTGCTGTGGGGTGTAACATGAAGTTAGCTTAAATTGAGAAGCAGGAAAAAAGGGTGGTGGGAAAAAAAAAAAAAAATCACCAAAAGCATCAGGGATAAACAAGGAGGAGCCGTATTTTAGGGGGTGTAAAGCACACATTTTTTTACATGCTGCAAACAAGAAAAAGTTGGGAAGCTGGTATGGTCCATGGCTAGGTGAGGAGGGGAAAGCTCTGGCGTTAAAAATCGCCTTTTTAAGTAGTATACTACAGCTTTCCAAATCGTGGGTGGTTTCTCCCACCTTCCTCTTATGCTACTATGTTCCAGCAAATTAAAAAAAAAAAACCCCACACAAAACAACCCCAAAACATTTAGATAAGCTTTTACTTTGAAAATGAGGATTAGCTGGTTTTTTTAACAGATTAAAGCGGGAGCTAATGTGGTTCAGAGCTTCAGCGCAGGAACTTTTGGGACAGATGTAAAGAACCTCCTTATTTGCGGTGGGTTTGTCTTTATGCTGTCTAGAACCCGAGCTCTGGGAACGTAGGACATCCACCCCTATTTTTTTATGCTTCACAGGAACTGCAGCATCAGGATACTAAAATAGCATCATTTGTCAGTGAAACTGTAATCGAAAGTACACTATTATAAATCTCCAAACAGAAACATTTATAGATTAGTGAAGCTTATCCTTAACTGAAGGTTAATGCTATGCATATGTGAATAAATACAAAGAGAGAACAACTATAAAAAAGTCATTTAAGAGAGAGCATTCAATTTTGTCATTACAACCTCTCTTCGTCGCGATGCCCAGCAACTTTGCTTAATCTTCCAAACCACAGCTGCCACCAGGAGCAAAGACAGGAAACAACTGTAAAGGAAGGGAAAAAAAAAAAAAATCTTATTGTCCTTGTTCATAACATAACGGCAGCTGAAAAACTCCAGCAAATCAAAAAAACTAGACTAAAAGCTCATATAATACTTAGAGGCACTTTGATGAAAGATAGTACAGCAGTGCAAAGTGTTTTGCACAGTTCAGCACTCACGGCACGTGGTGAGGAACGATGTACATCTATTTTCAGAGAAAACTGTTGTTCCTAAATTACCTATTAGACCTCCTTATAGGTCATCCACCAATTTTCACCAGGAAATCAGAACAGTAAGGCTGCAAGATTTAATCAAGTTGGAAAAGCCAGTATTGACTATCTTTGGCGATACTTAAAGTGAGAGGATAACCCAAAAAAGAAAAGCCTTGAAAGAAGCAGAGAAAAGTGATTATATTTTCTTTTCCAAATGACAAAAATAAGATAAAGTGTACAGTAGTTGGATTCTTTTTGACTGGCTGTTGCAGAACTATAGGCATTTCTTGATTTCCCCAAATCCATATTGCTTTTCTTAAATCTAAAGAGGAGAAAAGGATGAATAGATTTATCAACTTCTATGGAAAATGCAAAGAAGCAGATATAACAAAAAGCAGTTATAATAATAATAATAATAAAAGCCGACTTTATTGACAGTTATGATCTTATCACACTGAATACTTAATGAGCAACTTCAAGGCACACAAGCTTTCCAAGATTAAAATTTTTTCCTTTTGTATATCTGAACCCCAGATAACGCCTCTCTTCTCAAGTACTGCACTGATCGGTAAAAGAAAATGTCTCCAAACCTCCCTCCCCACCCTTTAGCGTACATTTAAAGAGCGTGCTTAAAGGAAGATTAACCAGAAGAGATGATTATTTCCTAAAGTGCGCTATTTACGCCGACCGCTGTGCTCTGTATGCTTGAACGGGGATTTCTGTTGAAGGGGAACCGGCGCGCCCCTCTCCCTGCCTCTGGGCACGGCTCAGTTCTCACCATGCTGGGGGTCCTAATGGAGACCCACAGCCACGCAGGAAAGACTACGGTGGGAGAAAGACTGCAACCGCTCAATATTCCCTGCCTTGGAAAACAAACTCAGCTCTGCTTCCAAAAATCAATCCTTTTTGCAGATCCCCAAACCTCCCACTTCCAGACAACGCTGTGGTTTCCACTGTGCTCTCCCACCCTACTCATACGAATGTCCATGACCTCGATGATGACTTCTTCTACTTGGACGTGAAGCCACTGTTGCACTGCTGACCGAAAAAACATAGCTTACGACGACGGATGGCATCTCATCCCGCCAGTTCCCTCTTGTCCCCTCTCTTCATAAACGCCGTGCCGTTTGCCTCGTACGAGCTGCGAGGGACTGCACGTTTTGTCCTTCAAGCTCCACGTCAGCAACTGGGAGACCTCCTCTACAACAGCAAATTCTTTAGCAGAGAGTAGTGCAAGGACTTGGAAATACTTATCACTTTTAAAAAAAAAAAGGATCGACAGCAGGAACAATTCCCTGAGATGCAGAAGGAGGAGGGCCTGTTCCTGATTACATATCCCTATGCATAGTCTATATATTATGAAAACTGCGTGTGATCGGGCACTGAACACGCAAGGGGCAGCCAGTAGGCAACGTGATTATACTTTTCAGACTTAGATATGTATAGGAATATGTTTTACTATGATACAGTATATGATATTACAAAATTGGCACTTGCGTGACTTCAGCATTAAAACACCTGCCAGCTTTTAAAGGCTCCTATGGTGGCTATTTCTTTAGAAATTTAAGCAGGATCACGGAAATACCTTTTAAAATTAAGGTATCTTAATCAGGGTATGTATTCCAAATCACTTCCCCCACATTTTCTCTAAATATTAAAATCTGACATTATTTCACTGTAAAAGCCTGGCCATTTTTCTGCAAACACAAACAGTTTAGACAAGCACTTTTAATGGCTATTTTATTTTCCTTTTTGAGAGGTACTGGATTACTACTGACTTCTGCAGTAAAAAACAATGTGCCCCCACTAACTAGTAAAGCGTATACATTAAATCGTTAACGGCTATTTTGGTAAAGCAGCTAACATGCATTATTGATGACTGAGGATTTCATACGTTCAGCTTCCCCTTTCTTTCCCAAAGCTCCCTGCCACTGTATTAAGTGCAAGAGCAGGCTATCCATACCACCTGGAAACAGTATTTCTCTCCTGGATAAGGTCACGTTTGGACTAGATGGATTTTCACTTATGCCACACTTGAACAGGCACGAGTGAGTGATGGACTAGCAAAATTTTTGAGTGCCCACATTTGTCTTGGGACTCCTGTTAGCTCCCCCACGGTGTGAATGCTACCACACTTACCCAACGGCTTTGCTAAGCTTTTTTCTTCTTTTAAGCTCCCTTTTCCTCAAAGAAACCTAAAGTCTTTCTAAGGTGCAACGCTTGCTTTATCTCTGAGGCCCAAAGAGGACAGTGCTTCCTGGAGAGCAAAAATCTGAAATGTATCCGAGCAAAACCAGCACAGCCAAGACCATGAGCTAAATCTTTGGTCTGCTTTGTTTTCAGTAACGTTTTAACATCAATTTACAAATAGAGGGTGGAAATAAAATCTTCAAGGCAGCGGGGAAAACTGTTCCTGGCTCCACATTTAATTTGACCATGAAAACAACAATACTCAGAACATCTGCAGGAGTCCCCAGGACAGGCTGCCAAAGCACAGCACCTGCCAGGCGACTGCGTTCACGTTCGTCACTCCAGCGAGAAGTTTCATCTCAGGATAAAGCACTTCAGATGCAGCTTACAGGCAACAGCTCCTGCCACGGCTCATCCAAGTCCACCTCCGCGATACCCCTTTACTTGGGGAAAGGAGATGGAGGTCCAAAGGGCAGAGGGCAAGGGCCAGATGCTTTGCCAATCTCCAGCACCTCTGTGTTATAAAGAACCATTTAAGAGAGATTTACCTTCAGGAGGAGTTTCTCGGGAGGTCAAGCATACAGATGAAGCTGCTCTGCGCCATGCACAGCCAGCAAAGTGAATGAGATCTCCACCTTTCTGTAGGTGACCCTTACAAGACGTATGGGCTCCGTTCACATGTATCTATCAGACAGCACCAGGAACATACACACCGAACTGAAGATACACGTCAAAACATGCTGAACTCCTATGAGGATGGCTCCTTTTTAGGAAAAATGTGACCTCAGCGAGTTGTAAATGTCAGATATAGACTTCTTATTTTTGGATGATTTGAACACGGCGTCTCCCTACATATTCATTTACTCCCTCAGAGAAGAAAGCTAGAGTGGAGAACTAAGAGGATCACCTTTATCCTTGTATTAAATCCCCTTTCCAAAATGCAATGTTGCACAAGATTGTACGTGACAGAGTCTTTCATGAGTTTCTCCTTCCTGCCTCACTTCTGGCACCACAGCCAAGACTTTCTGAAGAAAGCACAGAGAGGAATTAACAATTAAAGACTAATAAAAACTCTCTAAAACGCTCACCACAGTACCCTGTACTTCAAAGGAACAGCGCCATACATCTTTGTACCGTCACAAGGAGGCAGCAAATACCCACAAAAGCTACAAAGCCACTAAGGAAATATATTTTCCCCTTTGCACTACCCTCCCCTTGGCAGCACTCGGGGAGGAATAAAAGGCAGCGCCTGCTTGCTGGGCTGCAGTCCATCACTTGCTGGAAGAGTCCCAGGGGCAGAGCAAAGTCAAGATCTATCTGCTGGGTTTACTCAGCCTAAACCATCCTGAAATAATTTAAAAAGACCTGTCTTCACATCAGTAGCTTTAAAGCAGCTTTTTTCCCCCCATACCTTCTCTTGGAAAGGAACTCTGTAACATGGAAGCAGCGGAAAGAAACAGCTGCGTGGAACAAGAGCTGTATTGGAAAATGATTTGGAGTGAAAGTCTACGGTTGGCAGAGTCCTAGTCAAATGCCGTGCTCTGCCCAGCTTTCTCCTGAACAGCCTCAGCGCTTGCTCTGCCAGCTACAAACATCCACCCATTTCCAAATGGCTTTAAAAACAAACCTTCGCTGCAGGACTGGCTTTACCTTCGCCTTCTTTTTCTTTCTCCTCCAAAAAGAACAGCCTACCAAGAGCCTCCTTCATCCCTGAAATCCACTGTTCATTCAAGTCTTCCCTCTACACCTCCTCCCATCTCAAACAATGCTTTTGTATCATTTTTCCTCATCTGTCTCTCCAAAAAGAGGGTAAAGGGGACAGAAATATTCTTGGGCTCATTACATCCCAGCACAGTCTACGCAGTCCTGCAACTGTCACGTACAGGCGAAGCAGCCCATCCAGTAGCTGTACCTGAACCATCAGCTGTTGGGTTTCTGTTTTCCTAATGAGTCCCATTTGAGAGCAGTTCAATTTTTCTAATAGAAAAAGAGGAAACCAGAAACCTCAGATGCGAAACCAGACTGGAAGGAAAAAGAGCCATCTAGAGACATCTAACACCCGTGGAGAGTTTTTCGTCCCATGGAAATTTGAACGTGACTCCCCATTTGGGTCAGGTTCTCCCAAATGCAGCTTTCATTGGCCTATACAAGTTATAGAAGTTTACGCTTATGCAGCAGAAATACTGCAATACAAGGAGAAGCTACATTTACATTTTATGGACAATACTCCATTTGATAAATAGCTCAAGTAATTCTTAATTATTTATTAGATTCTTTAAGTACAGTAAATGAGCAACATGGTTATAAGTAATCTCCCCTCAGTTGGCCTCAACACATGCATTAATCGTTTGTTGATAAGGCTTCAGCTCTCTTTATAACACAGGGTATTCCCACCCTGACACAAAAATCTGAACTTAAACACCCTGTCTGGTTTTATTCTGTACTCTAAGCTCCTTTTCATAGCAGAGAGGATATTCTCTCCACTCCAGGTATCCTTAAAGCTCTTCAAACATGTATACTTTCATTTTTAAATGGCTGGAAAACTTCATCAGCACTTTGATATGATGAATTCTCATGACAGGAGAAGAAAATCCATCTGGCATATTAGGGCCCAATTATTAAACTCTCCTACAATGTTTATCAACATCAGAATTGCTAGTAAAAACCAGCAGTTTTAAATGCCAAAATATACAGCAGCTTCAATACTAATATGCTTTAACATATATAGGTCACTTGATTTCAGAAAGCACTGCAATGATTACCACACTACATCCCAAATTATTTTGATGAATTGGAAGCTATTTAAGTGCTATTTAAAAGTAAATTTTAATATGCTGGAGAGTTATAGGACAGATTTTTAAGTACTCGATGCATTAAATCTCAAAATAATTGGAGCAAGTACATAATGCTGAAGGAGTGCACAGGGTTTGCACAGTCGGCCTTTGCCAAACAGCCATCTGCAGCCAACAGCAAACCAATAGATCTGATCTACAGATTAATGACCTTGTCTTTCTGCTGAAGATGGCACCAAGGTTTAACAAGCCACAACCCAGGTTATTTGCGGCACGTGGTACTATTTGTCTTCCGCGTCTAGTTTAAAAATCTACTTATTGGCTAGCACAACCAATCTGACACCCTGGAAAATGGTGGCAGCTTCCATAAACACAAGATCAGTCTAACTAGAGGTTTGAGGTCTTTTGGGAAAGCAGATATTAATATATTTGTCTGGTTTTTGTTTTTTTTTTTTTTTTAAATTTGTTTTTCTTTTGCTTTTTAAGGGTTCAGATTTGCAAGTCTTCTATGCTATCACAAAGAGCATAATATTAAATAAAGGGAAAAAGTCATCATGCAGACCTAGAAGATGGAGCTTTAAGTAAACACACCAAAAATCATGCGACACATGATGAAACTGGAATGGAAATCAGTGTTATTTTGACATGTGTTTCGAAGGTTTTTCCCTCATACTATTTTCAGGCAGGAGAACAAGCTACTCTGAAGGCAGGAATGTCTGAGCAGGCTGTAGCTACGAGTGGGACTGGGGACCAAGCATGGCGTTGGCCATGTAGACTCCTTCCATTCTCAGTTCTCCTCTTCTGTTGCCTCTGCGCTAACCTGGTCATCTTGTCAACTTAACTCATGAGGAATACCCAAATGAATGACAGTCAGCGGTCCGTGGAGAGCTATGTGGCTCGCCCTAAAGTGGACACCTATGTCTGGT
>NW_008825611.1:349857-359824 GCF_000699105.1 Pygoscelis adeliae
AGTAGAAGAGCAGCTTCAACACAACACACAGAGAAAACTAAATTAAGGTGTCAAAGCTATAAACTAAACCCCACACAATAAAGGTTTAAAAACCCAAAGTGCTTATATCACACCTCAAACCACTACGTTGTCACAGGAGCCTGTAGAGGCCAAAAGCATAAATGGGCACAGATAATGATGGGACTAATTAATGGAGGAAAGACCAAATGGCCTCCACGTGTGACCATTGTGTGGAGGACAATGTAAAGAGTGATGAGGACAACATGGAAAGAAGGAAGTCATGGATGCTGAACTGTTTATTTCTAACAAGGTGAAGAAGTTCATGTAAAGATATTCCCAAGCTCTTCCTTTTCCTCGAAGAAAAAAAAAAAAAGTGATTCGGCACAGATTTAGCAATGCCATTTCTGCTGCAGTAAAAAATTATTTAATAAGCAAAAAGAGTAAATAAAATATCTGCAGCACAACTACAGATTTGAATTATTGCAACAGGCCATTCCCACTTACTGAAAACACTGGGCAAATGTTTACAGCCAGGAAAAACAATATACAGCACATTAAACCATCTGCCTGATGTTGTACGGAAACAAATACCGCTCCCTCTGAAGTCTTTCTGAGGAACAAGTCCAATTATTTGCACCACTGTAAAATTACCCTATTTGATATTCAGACCTTAGTAGAAGGCACATGAGGTTTCATGTGCCACCATGAGAACACAAAACTTGCAACTTCTGTTCCATTTGTGAAATACCCCCATTTCTCTAATAATCATCGTAAGACTACGATGGGACTAGAGAGAGTCAGCGTTGAGCATCCCTAGAAGGACATTTCAAGGGCAGATATGAAAGACGAGACATACAGCAGCCAAGAAATGGGGTGAACTGTGCATGTGAGGACACAGAACAGAAGTGCAGTAGAAGACATCAGAGGTCTACGGTAAATCTATGTCTATGGTAAGTCTATGTAACAAAGCTCAGGATGAGATCATAGAACAGAATCATAGAATAGTTTGGGTTGGAAGTGACCTCTAAAGGCCACCTAGTCCAAGCCCCCTGCTGTGGGCAGGGACAGCTTCAACTAGATCAGGTTGCTCAGAGCCCCGTCCAACCTGACCTGGAATGTTTCCAGGGATGGGGCATCCACCACCTCTCTGGGCAACCTGGGACAGTGCTTCACCACCCTCAGCGTCAAAAATTTCTTCCTTATATCTAGTCTGAATCTCCCCTCTTTTAGTCTGAAACCATTCCCCCTTGTCCTATCGCTACAGGCCCTACTACAAAGTCTGTCCCCATCTTTCTTACAAGCCCCCTATAAGTATTGAAAGGCTGCAAGAAGGTCTCCCCGGAGCCTTCTCTTCTCCAGGCTGAAGGTTATTATATTTAACAAAATCTCAGAGAAAAATTGATTATACCCGTTTCACACTCTCAGACCCACAAATGCCAAATGTATTGGCCAGCTGGTCTGGCCAACATCGCTTGTGTCCCACACAGAGGACAAGGGATGCTGGCTGTCAGGTCCTCGCCACATCTCCCGGCTTCTTTCCTGGAGACAGCAAACCTGCTTTATAGGGTTTATAGGTCTTTTATACCCTGTAGGGCTCAACAGCTTCTTTGGTAGGACGCTCTGGCTTCAGCTCGGTTCACTTCACACTTCTGATCTTTTAGGCAAGTCTGTTGGTCAATACCTCCATCTCCTCATTTTGAGTTTCTAAGGGCTGCTACGCTACAAAAAGGAATGGCAGCGGTGATGAGCTTTCACCTTTCTGCCACCCTCCTAGTTTTGGAGCAAGAGGTCTCCTCCTGATAAGTTGCAGAGTTACCAGCATGATCCTCGACTGCTTTACAGCCAACTGTGTCACCGGTTAGAAAACAATCCATGCTTTCAACTCTTGTTCTGCCGTTTCTGTTGGTGCTTACACGTCCTTATTTCATTCAAACTGTTCTTAATACACCTCTTATAAATCTCTACAGAACTGGCCAATAAAGCTGAGAGGCACAGAAGAAATACAGAAGCGCTTTTTTTTTTTTAAATAAAAGGAAGAAAAATGGCCTTCTAAATTCAATTGCTCGCCAAATATTAAAAATAATACATATTTTCACGTCTTCCGTATGCAAAAGTACACTGGTGAGAAATATGGATTACAGACAGGTGTGGTGGCATACACAGATTTTTTTGGAAGACAAGGAAGCACAGATACTAATAAAAATGTTTAATAGACACTGCCAAAACAGCTCAAACGATCTGCTGAAAGACAACAGCAAGATCTGCAAATTAAAGAGCTATGTTATGAAAAGCAGAGGAAACAGAAAAAACACGGCTTGCTTGCAATTCATTCAGCTTTGCAAAGGTTAACAATGGTTAGAATAATCATTTCTCCTGCGGCTCCAATTATAATGCAATATTAAAGACCCCGTAACTTCACCGTTCTACCCAGCCTTTATCCACTGACATTTTCTTAGCTTAAAATAAAACGGTAACGTGTTGCAAAATAAAATAATGGCAACATACAGCCACACGCCTGACTTTGTGCTGAACGCCGACTCCAGAAGGAGCTCCCGGCGTCTAACAGCACCTCTAAACGTGAGGCAAACCCCCTCTGACCCAAAGCAGCCCAGCTCTTAAATGAAACGGAAATCAAATCCAGCAGTCACGTCTCGTCCTGCTCCGTGCTGCCTCACGTTGTTTAAATGCACGGCCGGGCTCCCGGCTTCTCTGTAACATCGTGTGCCTCACAGAGTCAGTCCAGTCAGTGCCTGTGGTGCCCCACAAATTAAGCAGCACTCGGGTCTGGCAATCCAGCTTGCGCTCCAGTGCCCCACTGGAGCGACTTACTTGACCTAAACCATCACAAATGTCAGCAATGAAACCGAGACGCTAACCCCCCCGTTTCCCTGCACGGTGCCCCACGCAGCTCCACGCCCAGCTGTTTCTTCCAGTAGCGCGGCAGAAGCGCACGTTCAGGATGGGGTTACGACCAGGCGGAGAGGGTGGCTTCTAGAAGATGGACATGTGCTACAACATCGCCAGCACAGAAAAATTTCCAAAATTACCCGCGGAATGGCAAAAGGAAGCGAGACCCTTGAACGTGGTAACAGAAAGTCTTCCTAAATATCCATTTTCCAGAACAAAGTCTCTTTTTGTGTCCCTTACACTCAAAGAATTGAAACCTATCTCAGTTTATGACTCAGAGGTGGCCTATATCTCAAAGGTGGTTTTACCAACTGTATTCAGGCTTTGCAGAAAGCATTTTCATTGCCTCTACTTAGCGTGCAAATTTTCAGCCAAGTCTCTCTCATTCACATCACAGGGGGCTATCAGATATTACTTATTTATGGCCTAACTTGGATTCAACCGTAATTATCAAATACGCCCTACAGCATTAAAAATGCAAGTGTTTCAATAGTTTCCCAACAAACAGCAGAAATGAATCATGCTGTTCTAATACACTGGTTATTTAGTGAGTTACAGTGACTGTAAAATAAAATACTGGGAGAGGAACTCAGCAGTAGTTACAGCTAAAGAATCGAAGAATTTTTAATGCATTATAAATGCTTAGTTGGAAAACACCAATAAACTGGCTTCTCCCAAATACACACGTTCTTATTCCGCTGGCATGTTAGGATGTTAAATAATATTGCAACATTACTTCTCAAGGAGATCCATGTGATAGCAGCGAGGGAGGGAAGGAAAATCTCTGTTGACTATCATCAATCTGCCTAACTTTTGGACATGTATTTTCAGTTGCATGTGCTCACTGAGATAAATAATGCACATATCTTCTGCTTCAAACTGTGATTCTCTTCCAATAATGGAACTGGAGGAGTCACGCATATTGAAGAGTTTCAAACTCTCATATGCAGGTGGATCTGGGTCTGTAAAGAACTAATGGATAGTTTTTCAAGTGCGGATTGAACTTATGCCATTAAAGAGGAACTAAGGAACCGACTGCTTCCCTATTCGTTCTCCTTATAAGCAATTACCCTGCCACAAAGATTTTTAGGGAAGACCTTGACTGTGATGGATTCAGCAGAACAAATGCTTAAGTCTGATCCAGGAGTAAACACTTACTCCCTATCAATGGAAGCAAGGTGGGGGTTCAAGCCTGCTGTTTACCTGGGATTGTATTAAAGCACACTACACTCTGTAAAAGCTACATACAAAAAAATTGATATAAACCACTTATCTGAAGGACCCATCTGGAGCTCCTTGCTTTAATTAAATTTAGCATGGAATCTAAAGCAAGGTATTATTCCCACTGCTCATTTCAAAATGGGCATAATATTGCCTACTTTAAAACAGGTTGTAAGATCTGGATAAACAGACATATCCCGCCTGTGGGAGTTCTCCTTATTGATCAATTATTGCTTTATATTTATGGAGTATTAACAGTTCCTAAAATAGAGGCTAATACGTTAGATTGTGAAACTTAAAGAGACAGCCTGCTATGCTTTGGGAGACATTTAACCTCTTTGTTACGGCTATACTTTTTTGGAGGATGGAAGAGGAAACAAGTACTGAAATTGCTTCTCCTAGGGAATCATCAATTTGCTTCACACTAACAAATGAACTTTACCAAGCAGTACATGAAGGACAGAAGGGTATTTGGCTTCAATTGTGTTGAAATCATAGAATGGTTTGGGTTGGAAGGGACCTCTCAAGGCCATCTAGTCCAACCCCCCTGCCGTGGGCAGGGACAGCTTCAACTAGATCAGGTTGCTCAGAGCCCCGTCCAACCTGACCTTGAACGTTTCCAGGGATGGGGCATCCACCACCTCTCTGGGCAACCTGTGCCAGTGTCTCACCACCCTCACCATAATCTATCTAGTCTGAATCTACCCCCCTTTAGTTTAAAGCCATTCCCCCTTGTCCTGTCGCAACAGGCCCTGATAAAAAGTTTGCCGCCACCTTTCTTATTAGCCCCCTTTAAGTATCGAAAGGCCGCAATATGTATGTTTGTATTTAACTTGACATATTTTCAGTTTAAAATCAAAAGGTGCTACTGAAAGAGTTTGAAATTAGTCCATGCTTAACTCTTTGCAAAATCACTTCCTTAATTTATGATTTGTGTCTGACGACGTGTGAACATCAGCAATTTCTCAAAGTCATACGTTATTTGTATGACGCGGTAACTCAAAAGATGTCTTCTATACCACTCTAAAAGTAACTTCTCCATTTCTAAAAGCCTCCACCCCCTCCTCTAACCTCCCTTTCCCTGCATGCACAGGACACGATGCATCTGCAAAGATGGGCAGACAATTTTCTTAACATATTTCCTAATTAAATACTTTAAACATAGTAGGGATTTCCATTTTCTAGGCTGTGATGTAAGCAGGATGTTTAATTAAAAAAACCAAACAACAAAAAAAACAAACACTATACTGAAAAACAATAAACAAATATCTTTGCTAAAGAAGAAACATTTAGCTATCTTAAATGAAAAGTACCTGAAAAATGTCACAAAGAACTGTACCAGGTCCATAAAGTTGCTGTGCTGTGAGAATGCAATCTGCAAAAGAAAAGCAAATGCTTTCTATTACTTACTGAAAAGAAAATTCATATTTAAGATGCATTGTTGCTGGGATCAAAAAAATTACAATGAAATATATCTTAGAGTCAATTAACATTTTTGAACACTCTTTTGAAAAAGCACCGAAATATCCTGAGGGAAAAGAAAACAAACTATAACTTCACATTATTTTGAAATCCTATACCCAAAAAAATGAACCTAAACAAGTAACATCTCTCTCTCCCAACAACGTTCAAGGAATAGTCTTCAGCACACATCAACTACCTTGGAGAAAACAGTAGTTCAAAAAGTGAGAACACAGAAGTTTCACAGAGCTAAAAGTAGAGCATCTTTAATGATTGTATACACAGCAACCCAAAGTACAACATTTAAAAGTTCAAAATGCATGCTCCTATTCAAACAATATTCGTCCATCAAAATCTCCTCGAGTAGGTAACTTACACCAAGAGCAGCAAAAAGGCACGAAACACAGAAGATAATAGATACTGTAAAAACAGCTATGGCATTCATCGTAACTCACTTTCCTGCAATCCACTCACACTGCAAAGCGAAAAACAAGCGAATATTTTGGACAAAAAACAGAGGGAAGAAGCGAACAGGAAATTGGGAGGTGGTTAGAGGCAAAAGGAAAGATTAGGGAGCCTGGTTAAAAATAACAAAGCAGAGGGGAGGGAAGCCAGCAGAATTGCAACTTCTGCAATATTAGGAATCAGAAGTTCTTTCCAGGTACCTCCTATTTCCTCTGACTATCAATCTCAGCACCACACCAGAATATTAACTCTTTCATGCGGTAACTGAATTTATTTCAAAACTAAACCGAAATCACTTACAAAAGCTTTCCATGGACATTAAATTCACTTAAGGTGTCATTTGTGTTTTGGGTTTGCTTTTTTTTCCCCTTAATAAATGGCACGTTACAGTGTCATCAGCATAAATACAAATCTCTCCTCCCAGCAATAGTCACATTCCAAAAATCATGAATATATGCAAAGTGAATTATCGCTTGGATTTCTGTTCCTCTAGAACACCTTCTATTATCCAATTTGCTTTAAATATCCATTGTAACTTGGTGTAGAAGCTGACCAAAATAATTTTCTTATAAATACACTGAAATGCTTTTAAGCTGAAAGCTCCTTTACAGTGCCTAACTTCTGTTTCGCCGGAAAGCTAACTCGAAACCTGCAGTCCAGATGCTTGTGACCTCAATATTACTGCCTGCAAAAGACAAGAAAGCACATAGTTTCTTGCTGGTTTTTTCCTTATAAAGTGCTTCCCAATAGCCTTCTGATGAGAAAAAGAGGGCGAGCATGATTTCACTTTTTGTTTTAAAACTCAGTGCATGGTAACTGAGGTGGTTTTATATTCGTGAAACTACTCCGGCAGTTCTTTAAGGCAAAGAATTTTCTTACTAAAATATCACATCCCCAAATATAAACATGTAATATATCCAGTTTATAGAAATACGGTCTGAGAATACCTGTGATGCCGACCGACTGTAAAAGATGCATTTCAAAACGAAGACCTTATTATGTATCAACAGCTTATATTTAAAAATCCTTTTGTAGAAAAAGAAAAATAAAAGCACAAAGAAATCATTAACAGGTCAGTCCTCCGCGACGATCGTTAGGACCAGTTTGTGATGGAAACCAGAGCTTGCTCCAATTAGAATGTGAAGAAGAAACAAGTATCTGCTAATTTTAAATAAAGACGGATTCTGTGGAAGATTAACGAGACTGCGAACTCATCTCTAAACTGGTACAGGAGAAGGGCTTCTCGTTTTTTGATAATAGAAGTGTAGGAAATAAAACAGAGAAGGAAAACCTGGGTTTATTTCACACAGAAGCACTATAAATGCTTTACCAGTGGTGGTTCTTTTGCCTACCTGTTGGAGCTCTTCTCTTGCAAAGACCAACTGAGGATCTGTACCTCATACACGGATTAAAAAAAAAAAAAGCCTAGGTTGGTTTCTGCAATTTACTTCTCACAAGCTGAAAACACTTTATGCTATTAAACCTGACCAATCTGTGTCACAGGCAATTTAGTATCATAATTGTTAATGGTTTGCTTGCTTAGAGCTTAATTTCCCCTAATATAATCTGTTCCTAGGACTTAATTAATTCAGTTACATAGAAAGTTTCGTTAGAAATAGCTGTTAAAAGTAGACTGTTCATTCTGAATATAGGGAAAATATGGCACAAATTTCCTAGCGGTACGGATTTTTAATTAAGTTTAAATGACAGTAGAAGATTCATCTATCCATTCTCAAAAAACTAATTTTGTACACCAAAGGAATAAACAGTGTAACTGCAGGAAAACACCGTGTATCTTGCGCTGGGGACTGGGAGAGCCTCCTCCAGGTACCGAGCAGAACTTCAGCTCAGCTACAGAATCAAATTGCCACTTTCATAACATACGTGTCCTTCGAAGACGTTTTATACTATGTTCTTTGGAATAATGCAGTATCCTTAAGCAGTTAAGATCAAAACAGATCAGAAAATTAATTATGTTAATTCCGGAGAATATTATAAAGCTTGTGTTTATCCGTACCTGAAAAAGCCTATCACACTTTTTCTAACGCCGCATCACTTGAAGTATCAAAAAAAAATTTGGCTGCTTTCCAGAGGAATAAAAATAGCTGGCTATTTGGACTGATAAAAATGTATAATTAACAGCTTTACTTTCTTTATCATCTGATTAGCATAAAACATTAAGCCAAGAAGAAAATTTGGCTACCTCTAACTACCCAACAAGATCTAAAAAGTGCACTAGTTTTGAAATCAGTACACACACGTTTCAAAGGAATTAACGGCAAAGTACTTGGCCACAAAATATTTTGTGTAAAAGGAAAAGCAATCTGAACCCAACTGACATTTCAGGAACAGTTGGTACTTCAAACTCAAAATACTTCTGGAGTTAAACTACAGCCTGTGACTGTATTTTAACTGTAAATTTTGACAAACAAATTGGGACCATTACATACCAGGAATTGGTTTGCATTAGTACCCAAGTTTGTGCTCCAAGAGAAAAGAAACTTGAGAATAATTTCAAGAGAGTAATTTTGTGCACAAATGGGTCCAGCTGACTCTTCGTCAACTCCGTATTTTGAAACAAGTTCACCTTAAGCCTGTAAGTGTAACCGTATCTAAAGTTATTTAAGCCTCCAGTCTTTTGGTTTACAAGTGCTTTGAACTCATTAAAAAGTACTTGAATTTCACATACCACGAAGAAAAATGAGTATCACCAAAACAATGAGAAATTCTGTAGAAATATTCTTTTTGTTAAATATAGCAAGAAACAAATTTGAATAACTCCTCTCACTTACATGTAATAAACAGAATTACAGACAAATCATCACAACACAACTCCTTCCACTTGCGCTGGACATTACTGTTATTTTAGAGAGACAGAAGCCAAACTATTAGCCATGATGGGAATGGGGCAAATCTCTCTCCAAACCCAAGTAATTTCTAATATTATACATAATGTTAGTACCCCTAATCCAAACTTGTTAACTGAAGAACTGCTAACGTACTGAGGAACATTTCAAGTATGGCATTTTCGCAACAGAATTTGGAGCATTTGGGGATATCTAAATGCTTGAGAAAACATGAACAAACACAGAAAACATTGTTTCTACACCTTTTCTTTCCCTGCTAACAATGCTGGATTATTTACATGCTGTATTTTCGCCTTTCTCCACTACTGTATAAAGTGACTCAATTCACATCAGTGCTGCCTTCCTTTTCAACGCTACTTCATATTAGGGATGAGAAAAAGTGAAATTCAAAATGGTATTTTGAACAGGACGCACTCCTAGAATACAACTGAAAGGGAGAGAAAAAGAGAAGTCTAATTAACTTATGAAATCAGAGAAGTACAACAAAGAAGGCGCAACGTGAAGCAGGCTACTGGAGTTCAGTGCTTGCCGTGAATTCACAAGATATCAAAAGGGTCCCTACTGCTAGAACCATTAACGTCACCCAGCAGGTGGGAGAACACTACAGCACTCGTGTTTTGAATGTCTACGGGACCACACGGCACCGAAAACCGTGGAAATTCAGAGATTTCAGGCTGCTTTGCTTTTTATTTAAATATAGTCCCAGCGCCAAAGTTAACGAACAAAACAGCAGCACGTAAGACTGAAAGGCTGGGAGCTCCAAGGGCTTCCAAGGAGATAAAGCCAACAGCCAAACAAGCTGCAGATGACATTTATGTACATATTCCTCTATTTCTTCCTCAGCACCTCCACTTTCTCTAGGTTTTTTTTTATGGTTAGAGGCAAGGATTCAATCTGACCTTGGAGAATACAGACAACAGTAACATGATGCCGTGGCCTGAATGCTGAGTGCCTGCGCTTCTGTCAAAGGACCTGCTGAAAAACAAATGGTTTTTAAGTATTCTTGAGCGATGCCAAAGTCATCAAAACATTCATTTTGCCCTCTG
>NW_008825611.1:359870-372305 GCF_000699105.1 Pygoscelis adeliae
AGCATCGTTCCCGGTTGCAGTTCTCCTTTAAACACAACGTGCCTTAGCGAAACACATGGCAGAAAACGCATATTGTTCTTGGTGCTCTCCACTCAACAGGAGCAGCGAGCCAACTCCAACAGCCTCGGCGGTGAGGTTTCGGGAAAAAACGAGCCAATTTAACAATCCAGCTCCACCACCTAAAAGGTGGTCCCAGCTCTGCCACATGTGAACATCTTCAGTGAGCCAAGGCAAGTTGTTAAGCCAGCAGAGAGCTAACCATAGGAATGCAGGGCTTTTTGCTGGTATTTCTGAGCTGACCCAGCTCACTGAGGGATGAGGCAAACTCAGCAGCAACCGAAGGGAGGAGCAGGGCAAGATGACCCTTTTTGGGCCGGTGGCTCTCAAATCGCCTCGGCGCTGTTAGCTTCCAGGACAACTTTGCAGAAGGAAGCATCTGTTCACCTCTGCAGATGAGATTTATGGGATTCAGACACAGATTAAGACGTCTAAATACAGGAATACAGAGGTATGTGCCTATTGTCCCTTTACACTCAATGGAAACACCATCTGTGATTCAGTCAGCCAGTGGAGGTGTCTATTACAGGATTACCTGAACAGTTCCAGATTGTAAGCCTCCATCGTTAATGGGACCTTAAACACCTAAGGCACATGAAGACATCTATTTGTAGACCCCTATATTTAGATGGTTTAAATTTCCACAGTGCTTCCTTGCCCTTGGTTTCATGGATGTACTAAAAGCTCCATTGGATGTACTAAAAAGCTCCATGGATGTACTAAAAGCTCCATGGATGTACTAAAAGCCTAGGTAGGAGTAACCTACTGCCATTCATCTGGCCCCAAGACATCTCACCTGGCCTCCAGCTGCTGCTCCAGAAGGGCATGGGCCTCTGATAGGTCCTATGTCCTATCTCTCATCCTCTTAGCACTATGTGCCCATTTTTTAGGCATTGAATATCACACCACACTGCTGGACCGCATGCAGCTGTTTGTGGTAAGGCACACTGACATTGGAGCAGATGTTGAGCAACAAAAAGGAAGTGGCTACTGATATATTAAATCTGCTTTCAGTGTCAATAAGCAGAGAGAGACTGGAAACTGGCTCAGCACGTGTTAAAAGCTTAGATGACTCAACGAAAATGATGGAAGAACTTCACTGAACGGAAGAAGAAACTCAAAGCTGACATTCAAGCTTACAAGAACCACTTGGCCTCACTCTTGCAAAACTCTTTGATGTGGTGGTAAGCTTAAAAGTAGACCTTAATTTCTATAAGTCTGATCCAGAGTGGCAAAACACAGGAAAAGCTCACACTATAAGCCTGATAAGCAGCTTAAACAGCCTGCATCCCTGTTCTCCCCACCCCAAAATACAAATCCACAAGCTTGACTAAGATGAATCAGATAAATTCAGGCTGTAGAAGCCTCGAAAGGCAACTAAATCCAGTCACAGACCTAGGCAACATGTCCCAACATTAGGATATAGGTACAGACGGAATGTTTCATTATTATAATTATTTCTACCTTTCAGATCAGGCCGTGGAACAAACCACAAAGTACAGAAGAGCAGGCTAAGTCAAGACCACCCGTCCTCTGTGTTAACACTGTGTATCACACCTGGAAAGAATAAGCTCATTAATACCTGCTCTTTCTTAATTCTTGATGTTATGTCTTGGGGACAACGAACATGGGCTAACACCTCACAAAGTGTTAGAGAACAAAAACATTAAATGTACATGGCTTATACCTGTAATTCAGGTATAAGAGGTAATAGGCAAATGCAGTAGGATGACCGATTGCTGAGAGAAACCATGATCTTCTTAAAACAACCTAATGAACCCTGTTCTAATTGGTGGTGCTCAAGAAGGAAAACATATACCAGCTTTGTTTCGGGAGCTTTGTGTCACAGTATCCTAAAAGACAGTTTCTTTTTGGATGCAAGGGGAACAGCTGCCCTCCCTCCATCTTTGCCTGGAAAAGGGTTGATTAGCATTATGCCCTGTCTCAGTCAAGACCCAAACTATTTGCATTCAGATGTACCAAGTACAGTTTGGCAATTTAACAAATGGATAATGGAATACAAATTTCAGTGAATGAAGATATTTGACAGTGAAATGTGGATGTTGAATCTCCAAAAGGGAAGAGAAGCATTACAACTCCTTGCCTCTGTGCAGGGTTAACGTTCAGTTAGGTGCAGAACAAGACACCTACACCGAAAAAACCAAAAGATATTTGCATCTCTAAGGGAACGAAGCAAAGCTTGTCACAGACCATGATTACACCAACGTTTTAACCCTTCCGTAAGTGCTGCTGGTGACCAAGTGTGCATCCACACCCTCCCTTTAACCACTTGTTCCCATATTTCCCATTACCCAGCAAGAGTGTACAGTGTATTTGCAGCTGCATAGCAAACCAGATCACACAACCCACTGCAGCTGAAAACTGATCTTTGCTGAGCCAGCTTTCACACCCTGGTCACAGTCACTGCACCAGTGGGCAACGCGGTGCCACACCACGGAGGCAGCGGGACTTTCCCATTTTAGAGGCACCATAGATCTATTTTAAATGAACAGCAAAACTACATCCCAAATTTTGAGGTTAGGAAGAAAATTTAAGCTGACTTGACCCCTGGAAGTCTTCAAAAGCTGCAAGAACAACTTGCTCCACAGGGAAAGATTCTCTAGACAGAAAAGTTAAACCTTAAGTCTGAGAGAAGGAAGGGTCTTACAGCAATTAATTGTAACTCGAAAAACTCTGACACACAACAAGTTAAAGTGGAACATGATTCGGAGGTGGGAGATCCCAGAGAGCTTGTAATACACCTGATGGTGTGGGTGTGGACATCAGAAGGAGGAGTTGTGATGCTCAATTGAAAGCTGACAAATCTGAGTAGGGGATAACCATCCACAGCTGCAACACCAGCTGATCTGACAGCTAAAGGTCCAGGAGAGGTGGATCACAGAAAGCAGAGAGGTCCCAGATGGAAGTCCAGATCGATCTGTTCCTGCTTGCATTAAAAGAATTACTCCTTGCTCATCAGAAGCTCAAAAACCAATTTGCATCCAAGCACGCTCAACAGACTGCTGCTTTATATTTTGTAGAAGAAAAACTTCTGGCCAACTCGGTGCAGCTGAAGAGGTTCACATGCTCAGATTTACATTCGACAAGAAGTAAAAATAAAATCTCCACTAAAATTTGATCTTCACACCTACTACTACAAGCCACATTGCTCCTGCGTGGAGGACCAATGAAAGAGATAAATGACTTACCCCTCACTTGCTGCAATACTAACTAAGCCATTGAGCTTTATGGCACAAACACTTGATGCTGTGCAAATATAAAAACTAGTTCACTTCTGAACTTATACCGAGATGGAAATCGATTTATATTCCAATACTGTGCCGCCTTACTGCAGTCGCCACAAATTGTCACTTTTCAGCTAACTGGCTGCAGCTGGCTCAGAAATGCCCATTATACATGCTTTGTCTCCCCCTGCGAGCTCTCAGATCGCTGTGCAGAGCAAACACGGGCATAGCTGTCTCTAAATTAAAAATAGCGCTTAAGATTTAGTCCCCCATTTCTCCACATCAGAAAAATGACCACACAAATCTGACAAATGGGAAGTATTTGTTCAATAAACAGCCAGGTGTTGAATAGCGATCCTCATCTAAATTTAAAGTGCACTAGCAAACAATGTTCTGGGAAGTCCCGTAATTGGAACGGCAATCTCAGATCAGACCCCGCACACCTACTCGTTACAGTAACGCACCACCAAATGCCACAAGAAACCTGAGGCAGGACCAGAAAAAACTCAGCTCTTCTGAACGTCAGTCAAATACCTTAAAACTAAAGATCTACCCTGTCCGCACACTGAAGGTGGCAATGGTCATGCAAGAGAAGAGTGGTAAGGTAACTTGAGGCTACTGCAGCAATTTTGCAGGAGAGAAAAAAAATAAAAATAAATACAAAATGGCCCCAGCTCTTGCTTTCAGAGCTATGACAGTAAGAGGGAGCAGCTGAAGTAACAGCAAAGGTAGGGCTGTGGCGGTGGTGAATCTCACGGGTTGTGCAGGCACTGGTGGTGGTGTCAGGCTGTAGGAAAACACAGGCAAGAATTCACAGCCTTGTAAACTCTCTCTTGACACTGAAATTTGGGGTCAGTTGCTGGATGCTCTTTCCTGAGAGCTCCTGCTCTGTGCCTGCTGTGAACAACCGCGGCACGCTTGTGGTTGGCATTAAAGGATCGTGAAAGATGATTTCTGATAAACCTTGCTGCAACGGGTTAAGAGGTACTGTCCCAACTCTTCTCAACCAGGAGTTAAGTAGCCTCCAAGGAGGGTTAGAGAAGGAATTCACACCTATAATTCTGCCCTAGAAATGCAAAGCGCAACTGCGTTTTGCATTGCAGCAACGAGGCCGTCCTTGGTCCTTGCAGGTGACTCTGTAGGCACAGCAGCCAAGGTGAAACTGCAAATTCAGGTAGCAACTTCTAAAATAACTTCAGCAAAAATCCCTGTTGGCTTTGTAAAATTTGAGAGAACATTCAGTGAAGAGGCAGCATTCAGGAGGATGAGGAGCAGGTCCAACAAGCCGAGATGGCCAAGTTATAATTAAAAACTCAGTAAGGTGGATTTCCATGGGAAGAGGACCTCTAAGGTGCATTTCGTTTCCACCAAGCTTTGGGTACGAACCCTCCCCAAAGCAGAGAGCACAGCACACAAATAATTCTGCCTCATTTGGGTTCTTGCATACAACCGAACTGGTTGTTCAGTTGTTTCAACTTCTTGTTGTTGAGTTCTGGTGAATTTTTACATAATAACTCATTCTTAAGACTAAAGTTAAAAATAGTGTATGTCATGATAACAGCAATTAAGTTCAGGCAAATTACTATCATCAACTGGAGACAAAGACTAACAACATTAATCACTTCCAGCAGTAAACAGCACCACAGGCTTCAGTTACAGAAAAGAAACTCCTTTAAACCGTTTTAAGGGTTTGGAAACAGAATCGAACGGTCAAGACTCTCCCAACCTCACATACTGCTTGCAGACAAAAAATCTTTACTTACCGTTGGCCTCTCAAAATCTAGGTATTGGTAAGGTGTCCAGCTGAATACTTTTGAATGCAAATTTTATGCATGGAATTCAAAAGGAAAAGGGTTAAAAAAAAAGTATAGAAAAGAGATGTTGTCACATTGCTTCTGTCCCCAAACAAATCACTTCCAAAGTCCTTCTTTTTGTCCAAGAAAGGATTTCTTATTTCTTACAAACTCTTGTCCACACCTAGCCTTGAAGACTGACCTGCCGGTTTGGTAGAAGTCACCTGAAAAGGGATTCTTGGAGCAATCCTGTATGTTGCCTGTTTTAATTCTATAACATCTAAGCAACAGTACCTTCTCAAGCACAGCACAAAAACTTCATGCCACTTCTACTGTAAATGTTTAACTAGAGGGAAAAAAATCTCTTTGCTGAAAGGGCTTGCTTATGAAATGAAATGCAGGTAAGGAATTCACTCCTTTAAGAGGAATTCAGCTGAGAAAAACAATGCAATAAAATCCCTCATTTAAAAAAAATAATATATATAAATGCACATTTTGCACTGCTTGGTTTAAAAGCAACAAATAGGAGACTTCTTGAAAACCTACATAAAATATCAACCCTTATACTGGACCTCAGCTGTGTTTAGGCTGCAAAGCTGTTTCGAGTTATCTCGAACTTGGCAGCAGAGATGGAGCACTCGTGCGTTAGCCTGAACGCCTGACAGTTGGCAGGCGGCTTGCAGGGACAGCGGGTACCGCTGGCCGAGCCACACGCCCCAGGAGAAGTCCCAGCAGCAAAGCTCGGCTCGCTCACAAGGCACTAAGCGGTTTGCTCATGCCACAGAAAGAAGAAAAGAGGTTATAATCTGCGGCTGAGAATAACATTTTGGTTACAGAGCGAGCTTTCTTGCCACCATATGAGTCTTTTAAGAGAAAAACGCTGACGTGTTCCTTATTTTAAATGGATGTGGATTTGTACGCGACTGCAACAATTATTCTGGAGACAAGGCAGTTTTGAGCTACTTTGAAAAAAGTTGTTAAAAATAAAAATGCCAAAACTAGACACAGAAAGCGAGCCGCTAGCATTAAAACGCTCCACTCTTCCCAGTTGCAAGTCCTCAAGCACCTCCCTCCGGTATCAGACACTGCTGTGTAGATGCATTTGTGCAGGATCCCATTCCTTGGCTTCGTGCCGAGCAGCACTCTGACACCATCTGCGTGCAGGGTAAGTTACGTTCGTCAGCATACCGACTATTTATGGGGAGTTTCAGCACGGAAAAAATTTAAAAACTTTAGCACGTAACAGCTCAAACACTCTCTCAGACCCTCAAAGTCCAGCAAAAAGATGAGCTTTGCAGTCTACAACCACTTGTGCGCCAAAAGCTTAAAAGGAATAAAAGCGTTTTCCTAAAGAGCTTGCAATGTCCATACACGAGAGGGAATCAAGAATAGAAAGAAGAGTAAGGCAGCTAAATACGTATTAGCGATTTTTTTTTTAGGCTGCAAAATAGCTGACAGATGGAAATGGGCAAAACCTTATGTCTTGCATCATTTCTGACCAGACAAAACACTGGAAATATATGCAAGACAGAGCTCGGTGTTGCAGCGGAGAAAAAGCTCTGTCTCCCTTCCCAAGGAAGCCGCGATTTCTAAGGATCATATGGGAGAAAAGATTTAAAGCGTTTATCAATCCGTATCACAAAAGGTTTGCAACATGCCAGCCTCAGAATTCTCTACAGAAATTCTAAGGATTTTATATCCTTAATAAAATAAAGCAGTAAAATAAGTATATCTATATATATATTACATATATATAAATTATGTATATATATGTATATTTTTCCAAAAGTAAAATAAGTGTATATTTATATAAATAACCAAATAAAAATACCTTTTAGTAACAACATTTCTCATATTACACAATATCGAAGACACATGCTGTTTCAAACCTGGTGTCACATTACTACGCAAAGTGGCACTAAAAAAAAAACAAAACCAAAAAACAAAACACCCAAAACAAAACACCTGACTTTCAACAAACTACCTATTTGCAGGGAGGGGGGAAAAAAAAAAAAAAAAGAAGAGAGAAGAACCAAAGATTCACACAATAATTGAAAGTTCAACCCATTTTGGGATTTTTTTAAATGATGCACTCGCATAGTTATGAAATAAAACGCCGGGAAGTTTAAGAAATGTATTTTTCTGCACTGCATACCCATGAGCTGGAGAACTGGCAGCCTGATTTGTGTTTCCAACATAAAACCAGAGGAAAAACGTCAGGTACTGTGGCAGGAAACTTTATGCTGTGGAGCACAGGGTACGCGAGCTCATGTAAGGGCTGATCAAAGGGCTGCCTCGTTACGCAGCATCAGTAACAGTTTTGAAAGAGCTATGAAGTCAGAAATCACAGGCTGGGCTGTTTTGCTCATCAAGGTTTTATTTGTTGGGAGCCTCGGCTATGATTTTGTGTTAAAGAAGGCTTAACGTGAAAAAAAATAACACTGCTGGTAGGGAAAAAATGAACAACCTAAAGATATATATATATATATAAGCTCTTGTATTAGCATTAAAAAAGGACAGGTAGTTGCTACTTATCACTGAAGGCTTTCTAGAACATGTATTTCACCATTTTGTCATGAAGAAGTTCCCAGTAAAAACCTGAACTGACAAATCAATCTATTGTGATTTATTTCAATCCCCATAGTCAAAATATTCACATAATTTAAAGCTACTTTGGGTCCAGGGGTAGGAACCAGGCTGGTGCTAGTCTTGCATGCAAAACAGACTGTTTTAAGAAATAACTACACATGACAGTCATGATTAAGGGGAAAAAAAAAAGAAAAAAAGAAACCGATTTAGGGGGAAAAAAACACCCCAACAACAACCCCAGTCGTCCCAGAAATTTATTATTGCGCAGGGCTGGGGCAGTACCACACCGCCCTGACCCCAGCTCCCCACGCTGCTTGCCAACGCTGCTGTGAGCAGGATTTGCCAATATGGTAGAAAAACTCCTAATAATATGAAGTCAGGAAACTGAGAGAAAAAGAAGTTTTAGCGACATTCCAGGAATGGATTGTTTTTAACAAAAGCAGACCCGCAGAGCCAGCCGAGAGCCGTTATTTGAGTGCTGGTGGCTCTGTCTTCTGTTAGCTAAACAAGCCAGGGGCTTTTTAGTTTTGTCACCCTGTGTTAGTACGGGATATATTTCCCCCCCGTGGTTTAGCCAGGCTACATCTGCTGTTGCATTTGAGCGTGCTGGCTTCTTATATTTTATTGGCAGTGCACTTCTCTCCTCTTCATTAACTCTGCTTACTATTCTTTGACTCTTTAAATAAGCTTTCGTATAAGGAAATATATCTAGCTCTTTTGGTAGCTGTAAAAGCTTCCCAGCAATGGCCCACATCGCTCATTTTCTGAAATATATTTGGACTTGAGGTTTACATTTACATTCAGCGGTGGCATACTGTATTTTCAAGAGCTATTCAGCACAGAAGCACAGCAACTGCGAGCAACCGGCCTCATCTCCCTGGGCCTCACCCAGGAGAAATTAATTGCCTAATGCAGACTTTGCTTCCATAGAAAATTAATTCTGCATTTTTTTGGTATTATGCTTTCCAGCCCTGCAACTTAAAAGGAAAAAAAAGAAAAGATCAGCTTCCTTAAAAGTAAGACAATCCATACATGTCTTACTCTTGTATCCAGAAAAACCCTCATCCGAAGAAATCCTCCTGGTATTATTAAATCTGAATCTCAGCTTACGTCTCTCCGTTCTCCTATAACTTTTCTTACTTATGCAGCTAAAGCTTTGGAACAGCCACACGAGCAGACTTCCAAAGCTGTACGAGCATCTTACATAAACCTCGCAAACAAAGATCCGTGAGTTACTACTGTTCATCCCAAGTACAGCTCAATAAAACCCCAAGATTTCCATGGTTGGGTCAAAGGATAAAAATCCCGTGCAACGATAACAGCGCTTGGGGAAAACTTAGCGTGGGCAATTTTCAAGGTTACTGAAGCCACCACCTCCAGTAAAAAAGGTACTGAAGTTGCAACACATCCTAGCAAGGGTTAACTGCCTTTGAGAGAAACCCCAGTTTTTAAGGATTTAAGAAGCTGCTAACAAAAACACTACTTAATATGAAAAGGAACAACTTCTAAAAGGAGAAAAATGTCATCGGTTGATGCCAAAAATAAGAAGGCAGGAGCAGATAAAAAGGAAGCAGCTGTTTCATGTTTTAAAGTATCATTTAACTGTTCTGTTTCAAATCTTTCCGTCCCCAGCAGAAGATGTCAGTTTGCCTATTCTGAAAGTAATGTAATTGCATGTCTCCAAAAGTAATTACATTCAACAGCAAATTTCATCAGATTAACAAATTGATTTACGTTTCATTGTTCGGTTTAAAGCAAGCCTCTTACCACAGCGAGAGAGATGCAGTGAAAGAAGCTCAAAAGCACCTGCAGTTATATCTAAATAAAGGCAAGGGACATCATTAGCAAACAACTTTGGCATTCCAGTGCTTTCAGAAGGAAAAGAAAAAGAACATTTTTGGAACAGAAGGGTCCCAGAGAGCTAAGGATGATTCTGTGTCTGCACCTACATCTATTCCTAATTAAAGGTGCATGAGGCACACTGAGGACCTGGTAGGAAACCTATCAAGATCATCGTCCTCAGTACGGTTTCAAGGCTACATAATTATTTTATCAAAGCAATCACTATCTATCTATAAGTATTTTATTCTCTTTAGCCAACAACAAAGACATTTTTTCTTTCGCTTTACCCTTACTGAGAGCTTTCATTTGATTAGCCTGTGGCTTTTGATTACAGAACGACATCAATCTAGAGGAAGGCTGGAAACCTCCACAGGCCATGCCCAGTCCTCAGGGGTATTTATGCCCTGTATCAAATGCCTAATGTTTCCTCCAGAGGCAAATCAGGGTATTAGAGTCAGTTACAGACCCTGCTTTTTAACTGCGGTACGGTTTCTTCGCTCCATCTGATTACGTGCATTATCAAAGCCTTTTAGTTAGGCTGTAAACCTCAAAGAGGTAACCCTAGAGAGCATCACTGCTGGCAATATTCATGTTGCCTTAAAGAGGTCGAAAGCCCTAAAATAAAAGGAAGGTGGAAGCGTGGGATCTGACATTCCTCCAGCTCTGTTTTCAGGCGGAGGGGTACTGTCTTCCTCACCTGGCAGGAGCTGAGGGCACCCCAAAGCTTTCCTTGGCTGCGGTGAAGTGTCACCCACCACTTCGCTCTGCAAGAAAACAAACGCTTCCCAAACCACGTTGAACACCGAATAGCAAGTAAAAACTAAAGCCTAATTGAAAATGGTATTAAGATTCATGCTAATGGAAACCACCTGTTTTATGGGTAACATTGCCAATAAAAGTTGCAGGATGGGGAAGGAGTATCAGAAGAAGAAATATAATCCAAAACTGCTTTAATGAAGGAGATTTCCTTTGAAAAATGAGAACCTGGGATGATTTCGGTATTTGCATACTGCTGGACACAAGAACCATGAGACATTAAAATAATGATGATAAAGGTCAGAGTAAGAGCTTTGAGGATTGTGAAGACTTTTTAGGAATGTAATTCCTGGCACTTTATAATATATTGGCTACTGTTTCCCACTTAAATAGCCACGTTCAGCGTAAGAGAAAGTGAGCCCGCTTTAATCAGCCAGAGAGCCATTCCTTAGCAGAATCTCAGCCTAGTTTGTAATTCCTCTCTACTCCGAAATACAACTGACACCAGCAGCATATGGCTCCACGTGAACTTTGCCTACATACTAACACAGGAAATGTCTACTGGCTTAAGAAAAAAGACACATTTACAACGTTATTGCCAGCTCCGCAAAGCGAAATGGACGTGAAGAGAATCTGCTCTCTTACATTCCTACATACGTTTTCAGCATATTATTGTAAACCAGTGGGAACTGTTTTACAGGTCAAAGGAGGCCATTAGTGAAAATAATACAGTCCCAGAGCAAACCCTTCGGTTGCAATGAGAGGCAGAGCAGAAATCTTTTGATGCATGGGAATAAATAGAGCTGAGGCTGTTCCCTTAGACGAACAACTAAGGAAAGAAGAAAAGGTCATAAAAGTGTGTCAAAATTAGTGGTCGCAGGTCTAATTTACAAAGCACTCAAATCCAAGGAAGTGTCATTTCTGAAAGCTTTATTCAGAGCGGAATCATACTCTCACACCTATTTGAAATCTTATTCAATCGCAGCAGTGCAGCTCTTAACTGGAGCACTAAAATGTGTATTTTGCTTCAAAACTTGGATGCAGTCATCCTGGCGGTATCTGCGCCAGCGGTAAGTTAACAAAAGCAACATAAGGCCGTGACAGGAGGGCCCCAAAGGAAGGTAGTTCCTTAAAGAGTACATCATCCAAGAGGTTCGCACGTAACAGTTTACATTTCATTCCTTGGGAGAGCACACACTGCGGTTTTCCGGACACACGGCAGCAGGCACGCTGTGTAACCCGTGGACGGGCGAGCGCGTACACGCGGGTTAGCGACAGTCACCCGCTCCGTCACCGAAAGAAAGCCCTGCAAACGAACGGCTGATTTCATTACAGCACGTCTGCGGCTGTCCTCAATTTTCAGGTCTCCCATTTGTTACAGTTTCTGCGCTTGAACTTTTGGCAGCTCCTCGGAAAGCAGCGATCAATTTAAGGGAGATGAATTGTTTCCACCTTTCGGTTCACCGTTCACCATTTCAGCAGATGAACTAGACAGCAATTCAACATTCTGAGTGAGTTCACAAATATTTTCCTATCATGGTAAACAGCGTATTTTGAAATATCTAGAATGATTATGACCACACATTATGTGACTGTGCATTAACTGTGCATATCCACAGCGCATTAACTTTCTGTGTAGAAGGGACTAAAGCTTTAGAGGAGGCTATATAGACCCACAGTCCTGAAATAAATCAGCTGGAGGAACCCAGAAAAAAGCTTCCACAGCCCATGCAGAAATTTGAGAAACTAAAAAAATGTGGACAGCAGAGGCAATTTTAGCTATTCTTCCACTACAGCCTTTATGAAATCAGAGTGGAAGGCAGCAATTCAAGTGACTTGAAAATTTCCCATCGGTTATCAAATACTTCGAGTCCTCAAACAGCGTGAGCTGTCTAATGCTGCTGCAGCGCTCCACCAGGCAGCACGTGCGGCGATGCCACGTAGCCACGGTGGCACGGTTTTGAAGCCCAACATGACGACGAATTGCCGAGCAAACAATACATAGTGAATATCTAGCGAGATTTCGCAAATGGTATATTTTGTATGCAAGAGGCTGCAAAACCCCTTCACCTCTTTTTGTTCCTTGAAGCATTTGGCTCGTAATTAACGTTTAAGCGCATTCGAATTAAAATACTTTGGCCAACGTGAGGGAA
>NW_008825611.1:372319-373663 GCF_000699105.1 Pygoscelis adeliae
AAGAGAGGAGGCAATTGCCAGTTAATGATACAATTACAAAGCATGTTTTTTCCTTAATCAGCTCCTAGGAGTCTCACATATAGTCAGAGAGTAGAGATCAATGCAAAAGGCTTCGTAGCGAGGGCTCTGAATCTGGGAGAAAAAAAATCTAAAATCAAATGGGACAAAATGTTAATGGAAACAATAGTTTGGGTATGAAACAAGACAAGAACACAAGTTTATATTTACTGAGTGGTAGAAAACACCGTCAGCAGTAAGCTGTAATGGAGCAGAAAGCTTACAGCCATTAAAAAGGGGTTGAAGTTAGCTATATTAGCAACTCTAATTTTCACCCCCTGTGCATTCAGGAGAGGGACTCACTCACTGGAATCTGCTCCAGGTAAATACATGCTAGTTTAAACGTCGTTAAAAACTGCTGACGTTTACACAAGTACCAAAAAGAGTTTCAAATTCTCACCATTAACTACTTGTCAGCTCCGGAACTGAAGTTTCACCTCTTGAATGAGCTCTGGATTGAAACTCATGAAAAGAAGTCCTCTGAAAGTTTCTGCATTGAATTTCCTTGCTGCTTACTGCAATATTGTGTAGCTGATTATTTGTATTCTATAGCTCTTTTCTAATCTGAGATATATTTTGAATGAGTAACAAAGCAAACTTACAACAAAGATTAAGAAAACAAAAAAAATGGGGGGGGGCGGGGGAGGGAAGATCATATTACATTTACATGACTACAGAAAAACATCAACCCTAACAACATCCACTAATGTCCTTTCCTGAAGGCTGCACTCTCAGTTCTGTGGAAGATAAGGAATATTTAGGGCAGTGCTTTTCAAGCAAAAGAGAGGAAGGTGAACAGCTGGGGTTTGCACAATGCTTATAAAGTCACCGCGGCCGCGCCAGACGAAAGTTTGTTAAGCAGAGAGGAGCCGCAAAGCAGAGCGAATGGAAATACCGAGACGTTTTCGCCAAGACCTTACCTGGGTTTTCAAGAAAGCTTGGCGAGCTCAGGTTTTAAGTGAACTCCGCAACGTAGCTTTCATACTCGGAAACCACTCAGACAGGAGGTATTAGGAAGCAGATTGCTGTATTTTGAAGGCTTTCTGCATTTTGCAGCTTTAGTTCTTTTACAAAATAATCATTTCAAGTCATTAAAGCAGGCAGGGAAAGACACCCTAAACCGATATACTTAACAAAAAAACCCAAAAAACCCGAACTGAAGTAGTTTTGAAGAGAGGTGGAGCAAGAAGGAAAAAAAAGCCAGAATTCAGCATTGGCAGGGACACAGCTATCTCTAGCACAAAAGAGCATTTATACTCTCCAAGTCCAGATTTTAACAGGCAAGAA
>NW_008825611.1:373685-386256 GCF_000699105.1 Pygoscelis adeliae
ATCAAGGACTTCAGAACAACGTTTCTAAAATTAAAAAAAAAGCGGATTGTAGATTAATTGTTCTGCAGGAAAGACTGTACATTTCTGAAGTTTTCTGTTGCAAGATTTTGTGTATACATCAACACTTCTGTTTAGATACATCTACTCTAGCTAAATTGAGAATAAGCCAGGATAAGAGAGAGTACATACAATGACTGTTTATCATGATATTCAAACAATCAAAAAAACCCCCAAAATACCAGTTGGAGATGCTGCACTGCAGAGGAACAGACCAAACACATGCGTAAGCTGCAAGGTGATGCACACACACAAGGAGAGAATATTTTCCAGCAGTCTGGCAGTAGCAGAGTTTCACTGACTTCATCATACTTCTTATATTAAAAACACTCTAATGTCAAAAGGGAAATTGAAACATATTCCATAGCTGCATAAAGTTTAATAGTGAGAAGAACTGTAGGAGGCAGTCTCTGAGATAAGAAAAACAGTTTGCATCCTGGCCGTACTGCAACATGTAGTTTTAATTAACGAGTCAGCTTGCCCTGAAGGACTAAACCCAACCGCATAGGAACTTTTGTGCAGTGAAATAAGGGACGACCACTTAGAAAAAGAACTAAGGGAGGGAATATGGGAAAGCTCTGACTAAAAAATATTCCTGAAAAGAAAGGAGCACGGGGTGAGTGCTGATGGAGCAGTCAGGAAAGCAGAGAGGTTAAGAAGTGAGAAGTCACCCCATGGCTCTATTTTAACTCTTGTAGTGAACCCCAGTCAAGGATCGACTGCTAGGAAGTCTTTGTCCCAAAAATCATAGAATCATAGAATAGAATCATAGAATAGTTTGGGTTGGAAGGGACCTCTCAAGGCCATCTAGTCCAACCCCCCGGCCGTGGGCAGGGACAGCTTCAACTAGATCAGGTTGCTCAGAGCCCCATCCAACCTGACCTGGAATGTTTCCAGGGATGGGGCATCCACCACCTCTCTGGGCAACCTGGGCCAGTGCTTCACCACCCTCAGCGTCAAAAACTTCTTCCTTCTATCTAGTCTACATCTACCCCCCGTTAGTTTAAAGCCATTCCCCCGTGTCCTGTCGCTACAAGCCCTATCAAAATGCCTGTCCCCATCTTTTTTATAAGCCCCCTTTAAGTACCGATAGGCTTACGTACAAATCCATACCTTCAGTTACCTTCTATTTTATCTTATTGAAGATAAACTTCTACAGAGAGCCAAAGACTTTACAAAAACGGGAAAAACAGGGAAAGCAAATAGGAAAGAGGTACAGAAAGGACAGGTAAGGAACACAGACTGCAGTTAAGGGCAGTTGAGGGCAGCGCAATCCACCATGGAAGATTGCACATGACCTGAAAGGACACAGCGAGTCCTGGAGACAAACCATACTTTTTTTACTGACTTTCCTCTATTTTTTCCTCTATGGAACCATTACTTTTCATAATACCATCTCCTACTCATCAACTGCTCTGAAAAAAATTATCAGGATGGTGAGGAGGGAAAAGAAATGTTAAAGTAAAGCAGTGCCCCTGGGTGGTGTGAGAAGCGTAGTGTCAAACTGTATAGTGTCTTAGCATCCAGCGTAGAAAAGCTTTCACGTGGCATCAAATCTGACAGCAGTTACACCAGATGGACACCGGACTGAAAGTAAAGCCAAAAGGAGATCTATATGGCTACAGGCTCTCTGTGAAGGAGACATGACAACCCTCAAGAGAGTAGACCTAGCAAATACGGGCTAAGATGAGGAGATAGTGAGGTGGATTGAAAACCGGCTGAATGGTTGGGCCTAGGGGGTGGTGACCAGTGGCATGAAGTCTAGTTGGAGGCCAGTAACTAGCGGTCTAGCCCAGGGGTCAATATTGGGTCTGATCCTATTTAACATCTTCATTAATGATCTGGATGATGCAGCAGCATACCCCCAGCAAGTCTGCAGGCGACACCCAACTGGGAGGAGTGGCTGATACACCAGAGGGTCATGCTGCCATCCAGAGGGACCTTCACAGGCTGGAGAAATGGGCCAGAAGGAACCTCAGAGTTCAACAAGAGGAAGTGCAAAGTCCTGCCCCTGGGGAGGAACAACCCCAGGCACCAATATATGCTGGGAGCCACCCAGCTGGAAAGCAGCTTGGCAGGAAAGGACCCGGGGGACGTCATATTGAACGTGAGCCAGCAGCGTGCCCTTGCCGCAAAGGCGGCCAATGGTATTTGCTTAGCGTGCAACGGCTGCATTAGATAAAGTATTGCCAGCAGGTCGAGGGAAGTGATCCTTTCCCACCTACTCAGCACTGGCAAGGCCACACCTGGAATACTGGGTCCAGTGCTGGGCTCCCCAGTACAAGAGAGACATAGACATACAGGCCAGCATCCAGCAAAGGGTCACAAAGATGATGACGGGACTGGAGCATCTCTGCTATGAGGAAAGGCTGAGAGAGCTGGGACTGTTCAGCCTGGAGAAGAGAAGGCTCAGAGGGGTCTCATCAATGTCTATGAACACCCGAAGGGAGGGTGCAAAAAGGATGGAGCCAGGCTCTTTCCAGCGGTACCCAGTGACAGGACAAGGGGCAACGGACACAAACTGAGACACAGGAGGGTCTATCTGAACATCAGGAAACATTTTTTTATTGCAAGGGTGACCGAGCACTGGCACAGGTGGCCCAGGGAGGTTGTGGAGTCTCCCTCCTTGGAGATATTCAAAAGATGCCGGTTCATGGTCCTTGACAACTGGCTCTAGGTGGCCCTGTTTGAGCAGGAGGTTGGACCTCTGGACCTCCAGAGGTCCCTTCCAATCTCAACCACTCTGGGATTCTGTGACCAAGACCGTGCTGCTTGTCAAATTAAGGAATGCAAAATGCAGACTCGAGTCTCCAACGGTTGTTAAAGGATGCAGAAGAAAATTGGTTTTATCTCACACTCAAACGAGCAATGCTGCTGGGTTGCGGCGAGAAAGGAGGGAGGAATGCTATGTTGAGCTACAAAGAGATCTTCAGCGAAAGGAGGTGCAGGTGGGCTTCCTGGAGAAGGACAACAAAGCCATAGCAAAGTAACAAAGAACTGCTATTGCAAACATGAGACAGGACTGAGACATTCAACAGGTATTCGGAGAAAGATGACAGAAAAAAAAAATCAATTTTGGGGAAAAAAGTTTCTTAGCTATGAACTGAAGAGCAAGCTAATAGAAATCGTAAGGACTACATATTCCTGGATGCGATATCGCTGCCAGACCTCTTCACAGAAAGGGTGTCTCAACCAGTAATAGCTGATGCTATTTTAGACTTTGTTTTGGCAAGTTACAAGCATATTAAGAAGAGCTGGTGATACAAAATTACCTTGGATTGAGGGCACACAAGCAAATTCATATTAAATTAAGGATAAAACGAGGTAAGTGTTGTAAGAGAATCAAAGCTCACTCTCTTTAAGTATGAGAAATTAAGTAAGACAGTAAGATCAAGTGGACTAAGGATATAAGGAATGGGAAAGAGCCATCTAAGTATTTCTCTCAGGTCAAAGATGCAAAACTATTTGAAAGCTGTATCCTCAGAACTAACCTCAAAAAAGACATTAGGAACAATTAGAGTCTACATATTATGAAGAGGAAAGGATTCATTAGCAAGAAGCCAGCAAGTAGTACAGAGATAAAATAAGAACTGCCAAATGTCAAGCTGAGCTAGACCTCAGCAAACGATAAACAAAATAGCAAGAGATGTTTCAGCCATACAAGTAAAGGAGACCATAAAGGGGAAGGGAAGAGGGTATGCTGTGAGGACAGGCAAGAGATTAAAACCAATCAGCTACATCCCTAAAACTAAATCAGAGTTTTCATTAAAGACAAGGACACTGAACATAGGTGCAAGGCGAAGTGCCTAATGGGAACGAGGTTATAAAAGGATACACAACCAAGGCGGAGAAAAAACCTCAAATGTTTCGATGTGTTCAAAGTCAGTGAAAGCAGACAGCATGCATCCCAGCACGCCAAAAGAAATGGCACGTGAAATAGCGCCTCTGGTAGCAAGGCTGTTAAAGCAATCTACCAGCTGAGCGTGGCACTATGGAAAATTTAAAACTTTTATTTAGAGGAGGAAGGAGAACCTAGATATTCACACTCCCAAGACCTCAATAGTATGCAAGTTTCAGGACAAGTTTTGAATAAAAGAACTGAAGTAGTAAATGAAAAACTGAATTCAACAAGCAATAGAGCTGACAACGGTAAACTGCGATATGCCAGCCCACTATTTTCTGTCTGTAAAGATAATTAATTGTATAGACCTAGGAAGTACAGCTAAGCTAATCCAAATTTCATTATGGATTTCAATACATTGGAAATTCCTGGGCGAGATAAAGACAGTGAGGATTAGTTCAAGAATCATAGCGGTTAAGGGGGACAGAAGTTAGTTCAAGGATGGCATTTGGGCAGACTTTGACTGATATCTTCATTACTGACACAGACCCAAAACGAGAGTGTGCTAACCGCACAATCTGCCGACAAAGTCGAAGGCGATCATCAATAAAAATATTGAAGAGAACTACACAGAAGAACAACTAGATGATCTTCAGGACTGGCAATATTATCCAGTAACAGCAGCGGGATAACATTTTACGATGCTATTAGGGACTGAGAAGAATGTTCGCTATCAATACTGGGAGCTCTACAAAGTCCTAACACACAGACCTGCATCAAGAAGTAGCAGATAAATAAATCAGGGTAAGGTACAGTCCAGCACCGATTATGGGAAGTAAACTATCAGCCATCATAACTTGTAAGTTAAATAAAATATTATTTTTTTTTTCCTGACTCCTGTGATTACCAATTTGATGAAAGAAGCCTGAATATTTAAATAAAACATTACGCAAGTGCCCACCTTTGTACGCAGGACGTTACTTTCTCTACTGAAAGCGGTACTTATCTTAAATGAAAACAGTGAGGCTTAGTACTTGCTGCTTGAGTATCCGATGACAAAGGTTTTACCTTGCAGCTCTTGCAAACTCCTCCATATCTAAAAATTAGGACTGGACAATGAACTAAGACTTTACCAATTTGTAAAGTAAAAACTCTCCAGCTGGAAAATGATTACCAATATTGTAAATGATATTAAAAAGAACCAAAATGCAGTCCAAAGTCAGCCTATCAAATCTACCATTCTGCAATCAACAAGACAAAGTTTCCCGAGTACTTAAAACCCACCATCTTTACCAGAAGGTGATGCAGACATTACACAAGTATTCCTAATATTTTTTTTTTTTTTAAAGTTCAGGAAATACCTTGAAAAATATCACTATAGCTTAAGGACCTTTTTTCCAGGTGGACCTCATTTCCTTGCTCAATATTATCATGTGCATTATCTTTGTTGGAAGTGACCCCTATGGTGAGTTTGTATGCCTGATACGTCTGAAATACCACGTAAATTAATGTGAAGTTGTCAGCTTTCACATAATAACTGGTTGAATAAGGGTGAAGATGGAAGAAGTCGGGTTCCCACATTTGACCAAGCTTCTTAAAAAAGGCAGAATTCGAATACACAGAGCCTCATTTGAGATCTCTGTTCCAGACCTAGAAGTCCTTTTGTCCTTCAAAGGGCACCCGTATCACTCTGAGCATGCTGCGGGTTGATACTTGACTTAGCCCAGAGCAAGAAGGTGGCCAAGGTTTCTCTGAATTATTAGCTGCCGCAGCAGTTACAGAGTCTCTGTGATTGCAGTTGGTGATCTATGAGTGTTTTCATGATCCACCAAGCTTCATCCACTGCTTCTTCAGCGCTAGCCTTATCATCACAGTCAGTCTGACACCTGAGGCAACGTGTGTGTTAACTGACTGCACTGAATTAAGGGAAAGAATGAGCTTCATCTTATTCTGCAGGTACCACCAGTCTTGGGCAGCACAAGGAGAAAGGGGGATGGCCCTCGAGCTGTGCCTTTTGAGAACAAGACATTTAAAAGCGACACTGAGAACATTTCCTCTGTTTTCTCATTCCAGGCTTGGTTTTTTTTGGCTATACGAGTCTTTGTTTTCTTCAACATCAATACTTACACATTTAAAGTCAGAGACCTCGTTAGAACAGAGCCCTGTTAATAAGCGAGCATCCCGCTTTATTTCACAGCACATTTTTAGATCCACTGGACTGAGGCAACATCAGAAGATGACGCGCCTTTCTGCTCTTAATCAGGAACATCAAACCCTTTGTCTGCTGCAGGATTATATTGAGAGCTGGTTCAGCTTGAACAGCACAAAGCACACCAAACTGCCACATTGCTTGAGAGAAACAAAAAAAGTACTTTTAAATAATTATACACACATTAACAGCTCCTACCTGTATTTTTATTGGCCAGGTGAAATTGCTGACGTAAACGAAGAAAGTGATGTTTGGATTGTTGCGGAAATCAAATTTCTCATTGGAGAAACTGTCCTTGTACTCTTTTATATTGGTTCTTGAAACAACTGGAATTTCCTCCCCAGCCTGCGTGCCAGCTGTTTTCAAATGTTAAAAAGTAGCAAGAAAAAAAGATGTTTCAATGCACATTTTAAGTGGCAAACAAAAAGGACGAAGCATCCTAAATTTTAATGTTACAAAATTAACTATTCATCTGAACACTACTATTTTAAGTTACATGGCATTATCAAAATCACTGTATGCCGAAATATTGCATTACTAAAAATCAAATTTGCACCATCAGTGTTTCCAAAATACACTATTAAGATAGAAAAACATAGTTCTTTTTAATCTTTTACTTCTGCCCCCAGGCCTAACATTTAAAACCATTAGAGAATAAGTTCATAGGTTAAAAAAAAAGTTTCCCCAATTAAATCTGCATTTGTTGAAAACTGGTAACTGAAACAAGCTACCAAGAAACTTAAGACTCATTTTACCTGCAAAACTTGTGGACCAAGTAATGTTGAGGTTGAAGTTTTTAGATGCATTGATAAACATGTCCAGGTCTCTGTTTTGCTTGGGGGAAAAAAAGGAAAACCCATTTTTAGGATAACAATTTTACTGTACTGTTTCCTAGCAAATCTTCACTGAAAAAAAAATTCTTGGGATTTGTTATTTACCTGAAGCAAAAACATCAAGCAAAATGCTATTTACATTTTCTGTATTCTCCTCCCCAAAGAAAGCATAATAAAGAACAAAACAAGTTATGTGCATAGAATAAAACAGGAAGACTAGAGACGCAACGTATTGGGTGAACAACAAGCAAAACCAGAGTTGCTCAGCAGTTGTTCAAACAACCGTAAAGAATCAGCTGTGGTTCCTTCTGAAATTTTACCATGAAGATCTGAAACTGCATGGCCAAGCCAAGCTCAAAAAGTTCTGGTTGCTTTGTGGAGCTGGTCATACACGCCATGTTAAGAGACTCCTTCTGGAGACTCGCAGAACTGTAACAATTCATCGCCTCCATGGCCAAGAGACGACAAACATAGACCCAAAGGATGACGTTTAAAGGGAAAGTAGAAAATGTACCTCTTCGGGTGTTGCTACAAAGTTGATTGCTGTGTAATAGCGATCATCCTCTTGAGAAAGGCTGAAGGTGAACTGATAGTCAATGAGGAGAGTATCTGTAAGGAATGCGTGGAGAATGTTATCCCTGTCTTGGAATAAAACAAACCTCGGCAAAGCAAGGCATGATGTCGCTGAAGCGTTTCACCACGCTGTTACAAATGACTCCAACCTATGTATGATCCCACACAAAAGGGACAAAAATCTCTTTTTAAGTTGAGTAGAGGGGAAAAAGATTCTGCTTACATTTTCCAGGCAATAGCCTCCAGCCTTAATCCAAATGACTGTTCGTAAATACACATTGTAAAAACATGCCGAGACATTTACTTTTTCCATACTGCAGTACCTCCACGTGCTAAGGGAATACTAGCAACATAAAATAGACCGTATAATCCCTGCTTGGGAGGGGACTAAGTTCCACGCATGACAAGTTTCTGTACATCAGCGGACTGTACAGGGAGGTTTTCTACAGAGCAGCTACTTGTTAACGGACCCAGCTGCCGTCCTACTCTGGGTCACATCATGTCCAGGCATGCCAGGACCAACTTCTGGCCTACCTGTATGCCCTCCTATGCTCATGCCTGCCTAGGGCTGGGCTATCACCTCTCTGTTAATCGACAGTGCACAGCCAGTTTTGGGGATACATCCACCAGTCTCAGTATCCTTTTATTATGACTTGTACATATTCCCGAACCCATGCAGAGATATTCCAAGCAATAATAAATACGAAGCTATATTTATAGTTATTTTTCTCTTGTTGCCTCCTGGAGACCGCTTGTTGGACAGATACGAGCTAGACAACCTTCTGACGTCTACCCACAACTCCTATGAAGCACTAAGAAATTCTCAAGGAAGAAAACCTAGTGAGACTGAATCTGTATAGTACAAGGTCGTTCCTGTAAGAGTTGTAAAATTCTGTCCTTCTCCCCTTTTTGCCCGCGTTACCACCCCTGCTATTGGCAGCAATGAATTAGGTCATCCTTGCAAAGAGACTGTCATGAGAAGGCATCAGTCCCCCTGTTTGGCTATGCAAGCAGAATTCAAATTTGCTAAATACAGCATGTTGATAATTTCTGTGTTGCACAAAAATACTGTTTGAGACTTGCATCTTTATGTAATTTAAGATTACATCTATCCATGCCTGCAGTGTGCTGAGTGCTAATATTTGCAAATAGAAGCTGGAGAGTTTCCATTAAGTAATCTGGATCTTGGCAAAGCATCTTCTCGAATTGCACAGGAATCCAACTGTTCATTTCAGAGAAAATGTGGCAATTTTGAAGCCTTAGCCATTCTAACATGGAACAGAATTTAAAAAAAAAAAAAACCCAACAGTATTTCGCACTTACAAAAATTCTAAAGACATGCGTTGGTTTTGACTTATTAGGTACGTATTTTAGAGTACTCTCCAGAAGACCAGATTTCACTTCAGTCACGTGAAAAACATTTGAAAGTTTGTTCTGAAAGATCCAATCATCACACAGACCTTCTCAAGAAGAGTATTTTCATTCTCTTTAAACAATACTTTTGTGAAAACTGAAGTTTTTTTAAACTATTTTTTAGTCCTTCCCTTAATCCCCTGTATTTTAAACAGATGCTGAGGCAACTAAAACTAGTTTTAAATAAGATATTTTAAACTTGAAACACATTTTTTAATCTCCAAACAAAATCCCAAGCGTACTCACAGTAACACGTTCCTTTAAGTGGATTTCCCTGATATCTATTTTCGACTTCACACCTAAAAAGAATACATATATTTTTAATAAATGGATTTTTTTTTTCCAATTCTATTTATTCCCAGCCACTAAAAATCAGACAACACCACCTGTGCCGATAACGGTACACAATTAAAAATAAAAGATGCATGTCTGAGCTATGCCGGGCTGCTGAAGAAATTCCACAATCCCTGCAAGTCAAACTAGTATGCAGTAAAAATGAAATATAAAATTCTGGATATTAACCTTTGCATCCACTTGGAATATATTTATTAGCTCTTCACAATGCATGGAACTGGATTACTACACTCAAAAACTAAAGCTCCCATTTACATTTATGGCTATTCCAGGCTCTAGTCCTATAAACATTTACTGGTGCGAGCAACACTTTAAAAATAAACCTGGCAATGAAATTATTTGGAATGAAATTATTTCCACTAACATTACACTAAAAGCATTTCTGTTATGTCACAGAGAAACCTCCAGCAAATTTGTTTCTCTGAAACTGCTCCATTAAAATGCCTGAATGTCAAAGTCTTATTTCAGGTATATTTACACTCCCCCAGAAGAGCATCAGAGTGCACAGACAGTAAAAATCTACCAATTAAAAAGAAACTATTGAGGGATAAAGCAAAGTGGTATGTATAGTTTGGGGAGTGCGGGCCTTATTTTTTCACCCCATCCCTTCTGCATGACATTCCCAGTTGAACTGTTCTTAAAAATGGAAACCTTCTTCAGGAAATCATTTTGTTCATGTTATCCCCCCAGGGGAAGCACGGCTGGCTGCACCGTCAAGGAAGTCAGTCAACTGTCGGCGGGAAGAGATGAGCAGAGACATCATAAATACAATCATTAAAAAATGTAGGCATTCCATGCCGGTATGTGCACGGCCTTTTGATTTCAAATAACAAAGTGAAACGAACTCACAGTTGACACTCGTCTCCTTTTATTCCCTTGGTGGTGCAGAAACATTTCCCTGTATTTGTGTTGCAGACAGACGCGTGGCCATTGCACTTGCAAGCTGTTGAGCAGAGAGGGGGAAAGATGCAATGTTAAACAAAGCAAGAGAAACAGATTCAACAGCAATTAAGTCCTTTAGTTGCCAAACTGAGATACATCAACAATTGAAGTGCATATGAAAACCCATTTGGTACTCTGGTTTCTTTGTGATACAGAAGGCAGCCAAAAATAGAACTGTGCGTCAAAACAGTGAGTGCGGGCTCCAGGACTGATGTTTTGTATGAAATCACGATCAGACTGTGCTTTTTAGCCTCAAAAATTGATTTAACTTCCTCTCTTGTTGTTAGATAGCACTAGGGATATCACATAACCGGTAAGAAAAAGACAATATTTGGAATAGTTTTGGGCTTGCTAACACATTTCCGTCAAACTCAAAACTCTTGAGAGAAGACTATTTTTGCAAATAAAGCGAAGCTCGTGGTGCTTTTAGGGCTTCTTCTAGAAATAAATAGGCTTTTGAGAAAACAATGTCATTATCAACAATGTCCATCTATCTGCAGTGTAAAACGTCTGGTGCTAAGAATACGATGTCCCTGCTGTAAGCGCTTTGGGGCGTGTGCCCCTATATATTTTAGAATGGCTTTAGCCTGGAAAGCCACCGAGTCACGGTTGAAGCAAATCAGCTCGCCCCTAGACTCCATCAGGTTTGTGGCATGTCCAAAATAGACCAGCTCATATACTCTGAGCCTGCTCAAGATGCAAACCAAAGGTACGACAGTGGGGACGTACGGGAGATTTGCTTCAAAGGAATGCTCCCGATTCAAATTAAAATGCTAACATTGACACGCTTTGAGGCCTTTATTCATAAGGAAGTAGAGGAGGTACATGCAAAAAAAAAAAACCCCAAACCAAAACAACAAACAACAACAAAACCAAGAGAAGCAGTTGTCTTTGATAGAATGTTCACTGTAACTAGAAGAATGGATGTAGTAACTTTTCCTGGAAGGTAGGTGCCTTTTAGCAGTTGCTCTACCAACGAACTGGAAGGTGCATACATCTGGAGCTGTGCATGGGAGAGTGTACAACGTAAGAAGGGAAAAAGTACACAAAGAGAAGACCCCTCATTTGCGGTCCTTGAGCTTGCTGGAAATAGTATGCTTTAAAGACTGGTGCCTCCTCGTTAAGAAGACACATGCTTTCTCATTAAGACGACACGTGCCACTCAATGTACCAGCAGATTCTTAGACCTGAAGTCCCCATCGTGAATATCCTTGCCAACCTTGGACCTTATTTTATGAATCCTTTTGATGTCTTCTTTATATTGGCATGTAATGGAAGCTATGTTGTATCAGGGACACTTAATTGAGTTTCTCAGATGTGGATGAGTGGTTTCCTAGCAGCAACACGGAACAAAATACGAAGAAGCATAAAGGCCTATTGTGGGAACAAATAGACTGAATGAAGATTTGACAAAATAATTGTATTCTGTGAAGCAAACACACTTCTCATTAGTGGCACTTAAAAAAAAAAATTCTTAATACTATTGAGAATGCCTTGTACTGCCTTCCTTATGCTTTGCAAAAGGTAAGCAAAGTGAAATTCAGTCAGTATTTAACGGTAACATACAGAAAAATTAGGAGACATTTCAAATTTCATGTTGTTCAGATGCAGATCACAGTATCTTGAGAGCTAGCATTAATGCTTCCTCACCCTGCTCTTTAGCCACATGCTTATCAAGAAGACTGAACACTCAGACATCTTTATTTAAAACAACAGAGTCTTATTTATTTATCCATTTTCCTATGAGCCCCGTAACTGGAGACCATTCACTAAAGGACTGGAACATGCACAAAGAAGAGAAATTTTCTCGTGGCTTTTCAGACAGCTATGAAGTTCGGAAACAAACTATTGGCAAAATGTACTAGACACCCTCGCTGGAGGCTAAAGTTTCCCTCCGGAGTCTGATGCCAGAGCAGAAAGCCAAAATTATTGGAAATGGCTTTCTGACTGTGAAGCATGGTAACAGTCCGATGATGAAACCACCTTGCAGCAAGTCTCCTTCCACCTTCTTCACAAACCATGGGTCACAGACTCATTCAGAGACGGCCATGGGGATCTCCGCTCCGCTTCCTACATTTGTGATGGTCCAGCTTCCCAAGGGCAACTGCATCACCCACCTGCCCAACACCATTTTTCCATGCCAAGCGTTTTAGCCATCCTCCAAGGCCCCCGTGCAGCCCTGGGAGGGGGGAGCAGGCAGGACCACGGCACCAGCAGCTCATCGTGGGCCACCAGCAAGCGCTCCACGGAGGCGTTCAGAAGCGCTGCCGCAGCAGCAATCTGATTTCAGGCACAATAGCGCCTTCCGTTCTCTTGCAAATAACTTTCTTATCTACTGCTAGCATAACT
>NW_008825611.1:386287-389565 GCF_000699105.1 Pygoscelis adeliae
ATGCCGAGAAAGCACCTCGCAGCTATTTTTACATTTGATGTGCTGCATTTCCTGCCTTTCCCGATTAACACTTCTCTACGTTGGACATTTCCTAAAAGCAACCGCTGAGAAGTGATTTACCTACCGTTTAGTTATTATCTGCCCAGCTCCGCAAACACCAATGCCTATGATGATATATGCAAACAATTCTTTCAGAGAAATAACTGCAGTTTGTTGAAAATTTTTCAACACAAGCGATATAGCAACGTTCACCTGCCCCGGTGGCACAGAGCAGCAGGAAAAGACATCTTATTCCACCCACTCTTTATACTCCTCCCTGGCTTTTGAACCCCATCGCTACCACTTCCAGCTCTGCACAGCCTTACCTATTTGAAAGGCTACTGCTATCCCAACAGTGTCGCTCAAACTCCTGACGGCTCAGCAGGATGGAAAATACCACACACTAACACTTTCTCCAGCACTGAATATTTGCCATTTGGAGGATATTTATGGTCCCCATGCTGCTGGAGCCACTGAGCTAACGCTGCAAATCTGCACATCAAAGTACCGAGACTCACACTAGGCACTAAGTGTGCAAACGCACGGACGCTTGTGCATCAGGACGGAGTTGTTACCAACAACTATCATCTCCAGCACGGATGTGACCGCGGGCTCTAAACACAGAGCCGGCACACAACATTGCACAGAAATGCACAAAAAGAGTGGAATCAGCGCATCATTAACGGGAAAAGAAGGAGGGACCACGGCTCAGAGGAGGGAAAAAGCAGGAGCTGGCTCTGTTGCCCACCAGCCGATCCTCATCTGAAGAATTCCCCTCCGGAAACCTCCTCACTGAGCAAAAATTACTGATGGCCAGCAGTCACTCTGGCCGCATCAGATAGGATGATTTCCTCTCGCTTTCCCCTCGGTCTTTCGGCTCAGTTTCCTGCTTCCCTCATTCTTTTGCCTTCACAGTAAATAGCGTTAAATCACAGCAAATTAAAAACCTGGGCCCAAAGCACTTGAGAGCAAAGCACTTTTGACATGAGCTACTAGTTTTATCAGATAACAAATGAATGCTGTTGCACAATCTCTCAACACATTTTCTGATTTCTTTTTCAGGCATCTGGATGACTTTAGTCTATTATTCATTATCTCAACAACAAACTATTTTTGGACAATCCTCATGCGAAAGAGTCCAAAGTAACTTACTCTCAATTTCCACATGCATAGAAAAGCAACAAATGTCAAAAGGCACGTTGTGATCCAATGATTAAACCTGAATGCTCAGAGTAGAATTATATATTTTCTCAGGCCAACCCAGCCTCAATTTATTCATTCCTGCACTTCAAATTATCTTCACACGAAATGTCTTTAAGAATATCAGAGGTATTTAATCTCGCAGATGAATGTTCCGAACTAAAGAGTCAGAGATGCACCTTTTCCTTTGTACCCATGCCGTTGTGCTGTCTGTCGTCATTTCATATCCCAGCTACTGCAAAACCCTTTTCCCTAGGTAAGGCAGCCTTGTCCCTGTCTGTGATCTTTTCACCCCCTTCCTTGAATCTGTCCGCTGGGAGGTTCTTCTTCATAGCCTCAAACATCACCTACTTGCACTCACTTTAGGGAACAGGACATTCATGCTCCAGCTACTGGCTCTCACCTTCATCCAAAAGGTTGATGCTACTTCCAGTAAACAAACTAAATGAATTTCCAAGTATTTTCTACTGATTGTCTCCATACTTGGAAGGAGCAACTCAAAGTCTTCAGCATCCCCTCATTAATCACCTTCACTTAATTCTTCCGGGACGCCTACAAACCACCCACACTCATTTCATGGAAGTACTGATACTACTCTGACACCAAACGATGTTATTTCTGTTCTATCTTTTCCATCACTGTATCTAATGATATCACTCCACCTAAATATATTCCATCAAAGCTCTTCGGAGCAAGAAGCACCTTCCCTTACATCTGCGTATCACCTATCACAGCTGAATTCTGGTTTACAACTAGTCTCCCCATGCTACACTACAAAATTTGCAGTAATTCAGAATAATGTTGTAAGGTTCAAGGGAAAAAATGTTCATTTCTCAGTATTACCTGCACTGGTCCTTCAAGAAAGACTTTTTAAAATTTTTTTTGTTGTTTTAACTTTGCTTGTTAACTCGATCTTGCACAACTGAAAAAAGTTCTTTTGCCAAAGAGTCCCAAAGCACTTTATAAACTTAAAATGTAATTTTAACAGGGATCACCTAATCCTCAATTGAAATCCAGCCAACTCTTCAGTGAAATATGGCAAGCCTTTTATGAAACAGACAATTATAACAATAAGCGCACAGCACGTTAACCAAATGTAATAGAAGGTGGAATTTAAATAAGCAGAAATTTGTTCAAGACATTGGGATTACCACTGTTTCTTTTCGAATCAAGATTGTCAAACACTAAAATGTGCACATTTTTCACTGTGGTCATTTAAAGTTTAACAAAAGAGGGTAAAAAAAAAATCATCTTTAACTTGTGCAATGCAAGTCAAAGAATTTCATCAAGCAGTTTCCGTATCTTTGATTTGAAGAAACAAGGATTGTGCCTTGCTTGCAGGAAAGAAAAAAAAAAACATATTATCAGGATATAATTTCAGTTAAGACAGCAGAGGAATGAGTAAGGAGCAAAAAACATCAAAGACTTCAGCGCAGGAAGATTTAAGGCATCACTTACGCTGACATGTTCCTCCATTAGTGGGATCACCGTAGTAGCCTGAGATACAAGTTTCACAGTGTTTGCCAGTTGTCAGATTTTCACACTTCTCACAGATGCTTTCATTTACACACTTACTGTGCCCATTACACTGGCAGGCTGAAGGAAACAGAAAAGGGTGAGTATTTGTGCTCAAATATAGCACCTCACATAGCACCTCAGAAGTCTGTGTTATGCAGAGGCTGAATTTTATGCACCTTCCAAAGAGGTTCTTGCAGTCTTGCTAGCGATACATTAACTCAAAGCGAAGCATATTGAAAACCTGAAATTTAAAGCAACACACGGAAAACTGAACTCCAAAACACTGCGTGTGTATTGGACAGATGGGACTGGAAGCAGCCAGTGGGACAGATTTACAAGGAGGAATGGGGAAGAAAGGGTTTAGCAGCAGTCCAAGTAATTTTGTTCTATACGTTTGGTGTCAAAAACATTATTTCAGAATCACCCTGAGCATTACTAACAGTTAAATCAACCTTCAAAGAAAGAACTGCCTTTCTTTCAAACAACCCTAAAATGAATAAACAAACAAAAGTTAAAAAGTC
>NW_008825611.1:389598-390653 GCF_000699105.1 Pygoscelis adeliae
ATGCATAGATAAGTCTTCACGCAGCATATCTCTGCAGCTCGCTTATGGATACCTGCAGAACTCCTTCCATCTCAAAATGTGTTATTTCTTGTTTGTCTTCCAAGCTCTTTTCCTCCCTCCGTTAACAGGAGGGAACACAGACGTCACTACAGTCTTAAACAGTCTCTCCCCTTGCATTTAACTGTTGCTGCTACTGAAATGTTTGAACAATTAAATGTTGCTCATTTACCTGGACACTGAATAAAGGACCAATTATAGCTGTTCTCCACGGGACACATGCTGACATTAAGGACGGGCTCCAAGCTGTGTTTCCCTGTTGCGGATGGGGTTGGCATCTTGACCGGACCTCTATAGGAGCCTTCGATGCACTTCCCCTTGCCGGTGTTGCTCGGATCGGTGCACCAGCCGCAGCCGGGCTGCTCCAAACAGTGAGCGCACGTGCAGTAGCCTGAACAGTTTTCGGCTAGAAAAAAAACCAAACATCAAATTGTGGAATAAATCACTGTCCCAAAACACAGGCAACAATGAACGCAGAAACCCTTGTATATCTTTTGTGACCTTAAGTATTTATCTCGCCAAATCTGTAAGTATTTATTCTGGTGTATAAATATATATATACACACCTATCTTTGGGGCCGGACTTGTTCAATATCTTTATCAATGATCTGGACGAGGGGATCGAGTGCACCCCCAGTCAGTTTGCAGATGACACCAAGTTGGGCGGCAGTGTTGATCTGCTCGAGGGTAGGAAGGCTCTGCAGAGGGACCTGGACAGGCTGGATCGATGGGCCGAGGCCAACTGTATGAGATTCAACAAGGCCAAGTGCCGGGTCCTGCATTTTGGCCACAACAACCCCACGCAGCGCTCCAGGCTTGGGGAAGAGTGGCTGGAAAGCTGCCTGGCGGAAAAGGACCTGGGGGTGCTGGTCGACAGCCGGCTGACCATGAGCCGGCAGTGTGCCCAGGCGGCCAAGAAGGCCAATGGCATCCTGGCCTGTATCAGAACTAGTGTGGCCAGCAGGAGCAGGGAAGCGATCGTGCCCCTGTACTCGGCA
>NW_008825611.1:390992-422767 GCF_000699105.1 Pygoscelis adeliae
ATTTAAAAGACGGGTAGATGAGGCGCTTAGGGACATGGTTTAGTGGGCATGGTGGTGTTGGGTTGACGGTTGGACTCGATGATCTTGGAGGTCTCTTCCAACCTTAATGATTCTATGATTCTATGTTTCTATTTCAAGTATTTATCCAAGTCAAAAAGCATAGACTACAAATACAGAATAGACTTTGTCTTCTTTAGATGCTCAGAGTGCCACATGCAGATGCCCCGGGCCCAGCAATCAACTAAACTAAGGAAAAACCATCGCCACCCTTTAACTGTTCTTTTCTCAAATGGGATTGTATTTCAGGGTGACAAACTCTTTATGTATAGAAAAGTTTTCCTATTCCTTTCCCCATATCGTCTTAAAAAATATTTTGTAGATTCTTGGTGTTCCAAGATGAACAGACTTTCTATCCTGATGTTTAAATTGACAATATTTGCCTTGAAAAAAAAAGTAGTAGAAGAATATTGTTTTCCACTATTTCAGCCTACTCATCTCCTGCCTGATGCTTCCTCCAACTTTTGACCTCTGGCAATATGGGAAGCTCACACTCTCATGTTTGACTGTTATCTGAAACTCATTTTCTCCATCTCTTATTCTGCAACAGTTTGAGCTACTCAGGCTTATTCTCATCAGCTTGCAGAAGTTCCTGGAGCAACTGCAGCAACTCAAACTGCCCAACTTCCCTTAAACAAAAAGAAGTTAATCACATGAAATTATGTAACAATTAATTTGAAGGGTAGGAATTCAAGTAATGAAACAACTACTTCTCTCTCTGGGGAAAAAAAAAAAGCGGAGATTTCATCATCTCACTTGAAAGCCTTGACTATCTGCCTTTCAGTTTAATTGATAGTTCCCGTAACCAGGACCTGATTCTGTTTAACGCTTTACACGATGCAGAGTACACCGCAGGGTGGAGCTGCACACACTAAGCTCCTGGGGTCAGGCGCTTCTTATTTCTGAAAATCCCCTGGACGGTATGACCCATGTGCAGAGTTTGATGACTTCCACTAGCGAATGTCAGCAAATACAAGACTCCAGCCCACCCGTCAAGATGCAGGAGGAGTTACTCACGCGGACAACTGCTCATGGTGTACCACTCCATGCACTGCCCGTAGGGGAAAGAGGCCACGTAAGCGTTCGAGTCCACGCACTGCTTCATGTTGCTGCACCACATGCACTCAGAGCTGCCGCTCGTGCACTCCCCGCACATCGTCCGCAGGGCGCAGGGGGTGCGGCACTGCTTGGCGCTGTGGTTAGCTGCGGGCAGGAGGACTAGAGTCAGCTTTCTTCCAGAAAGAAACAGGTAACGAGCCCCGAGATAGAAAGACAGAAGATAAAAAGCCCTGTCTGTTATTCAGGCTGAAAAATAGTTCGATCTCGCAGAGTTGAAACACTTCGTTTGTGGTGTGGTGTTGCTGGATGGAGCTGGAGATAACTGCATTTCTCATATTCGCCATGGTATAAGTTAAGTACTGTAAAATCCTTTCTCTGATTATGTATCCTTCATGAGTGTTAAGGCTTTTTAAGGTATCCATCTTAAAAATAATTTAAATGGGGTTATGAATGCGGCCTTTATCTCTCTGCAGGTCTGCTGATGTGTTCCTTAGCTGTTCTCCCAAACGAAGTGTTGGGAAGAAACCCCATGTTTTACGTGAGCACACTGGGACATGTTTTAAGTTATTTGATCAGTTCCACACATAATATGAGTACTGAAAGCAGAACTAACTCAGGAGTTTCTGGTGTGAGCCAGTGCTTTATCATCTGTTTCAAGTGACTATTCTCAGACCGTAAAAAGAAAGTTAGAGCTCAAACCAATTCAAAGTGCTGCAAGTTAAAATATACAAAATTCTGAGTTCAGGTTCCACATTCATGATCTGAACCCTGCTCTTCCACAATAAATGATTTAAAGTGGTGTAGCTTGCTTAGGATTTTTATGTAATCAACCAACTTTCTTAAAACTTAAAGAGGTACTAATTGGTAATCAGAAATAATCAGCTATAATGAAGAGTTAACAGACCAAGCCATTTTAAAAGATACGCAGTTCCAACAAAGCTAGAAGACTCTTCCCAAAAGCAAATAGCTTCTTTGTCAAAGTTCTCATATCTCCAAAGTGTCTTGCCCAATTAATTTCAAACTTTGATAAAATCCTCCTCTGGCTACGGAGCAGGGGAGGGGGAGAAAGGGGAGTTCAATTGGAAAGTAGCTTTTAAGTTTTTGTGTTGTTTTTTTTTTTTTTTTAAACAGGAGATTGCTCCATACCATAATTAACCTAAATGTCACATTCAGGTATGCAATTTAGAGAAAAATAATTAAACTATAATGTACTTCAAGCATTTTACAGTCAACAGCGTAAACGTGGAGCTATTTTTAAAATCTCCAACTCCTGTATGAAATACCTACACAAGACACTTTTTCAGAACCATTTTTCTTTGGCAAAGTCATGATGCAGCTAGTTTTAAATGTAATGAATGGGCTCCTCTTTACTCTCTAGGAAATATAAATGCTTATTAGTCAACCTACTCCCCCTGAGCACACAAGTTAGATATTGTTACCCGGCCTTTCGCAGACACTGCCGTTGACTTCATTGATACACGTTGCTGCCTTCAGTCCCTGCTGGAAAGGCTCAGCTAAATAACCACAAAATCCGGCATCGCTTGGTTCATCGGGGAGCCACTGGAGCAGGGTGTTGGTGAAGGGAGACATGTCTTCCCAGCACCAGTACGACACATTGATTTTCCTCAGTCCAACCCACGGAGTCAAAGTTTTGGGCTAGAAATAAAGGAAAATGGTAGAATTAATACCCAGTTTTATTACCTTAGGTATTAAAAGAAAATACACATCACCATATAACGCTCATAACTTTGCCACGTTAGAGCTGCAACTTCTAACAGCAACAGGGTTACACAGCACTATGTGCCAACACCAACACATTCTCTTATTATTACAAAACATCTATACACAGCTTACTTAAAGGAGTAACTGCGAAGTACGGCCTCCCCCAGCACAGCAGCAGCGTGCTGTTGAATGGCAAAAGTTCAAGTACCAGGTACAGGTTGGCTTTTTAGCAAAGGTATTTTTCCCACATTACAAGCACTCAATACTAATATCAACTAAAAAAGGCTAATAATCTCTTTCTATCTCTAAGGCTCACTTTTTAAATAATATTATAGACACACACCCCCCGCCCTGTAAATTAACAGTTTTTTACTCCCCAGTGTAAGGGTTCAAACGCTGTTAGGAAAGAGTTGCCATGTGTCTTTAGGAATTTACACTACACTTAACCACTGGGATATCCAGAAACACCTGGAGCTGTTCAAACCACGTACTTTTACAATATCCCGGGCCTGGCTTCCTCTCTTTACAAAAGATTTAACAAAACCTCCTCTGAATTGCACCTTACCTTTTCTTGGCTAAACTGAATCCCCTCCAAAACCCCGTAATTGTTGAAATGCCACTTTAAAATTACAAAGGGAATCAAAGCAGGGAATGTTCTCATTTCAACAGGGGAATATTTCTCCTTAGTATTGAAGTACGTTCTCCTCTGAAAAGTAGCAATCCTACTGCCTCCAGTCTCATTTTTCCTATATAAAACCCTTCCTGATTGCCAGCCCTGCCCACAGCGGCCTCTGGGACCCAAGAGGAGTTACTCTAACACGCCATCAAGCCACAGCAGCTCTACAGCCTAAACCGGGATTTCAGCAGAGATGCACAGCATCGTTCTTTGTTGGGGCTTTAGCACCACCTACACAACCTGCCCTGAATACCTCCGCGCTTCTGCCAGGGACTGGGGAAAAAAATATATGTATATTTATTTTATTGATGCATGAAGAGGGACAGATTTCAAATCGCTTCTCACCATCTCCAAGCGAAAAGCACCTGCCACGAAATCAAAAATAAATAACTCCAAATAAGCCAAGCAGCTCTACGGAGTAAGAAGCCGACATTTTAAACAGCCGCTTTTCTGAGCGGATTAATAACTTTACATGCTTTACATTAAACACCTCTGGTGGCCCAAAGGAACCTTTATTTATAAAATATTGTGTACAAGTCACGAGAGGACTCCTGCTGCAGTCATGTATCCCACAAGAGAAATGCGCGTGTGATTGCATTATAGAAAGTGATACCTTTGAGGCACCGTGTATGTTTATCTTTCCCATTTACATTCTCTACAATTTCAGTTCAAAAGCACCCATAGGGTATGTTGAATTTCAAAAGAAAAATCAGTCCTTTTCAGTTAAGAGGCATGTCTATTCTGTACAGAGCATACAATACCACAGCAAGGACTTTTCCACAGTCAGAGCTTAATTACTCAGGGGACATAAAAGAGAAGCACTCACCAAAGACTGCATCTTCTGCAGCTCCTTTAGAACAAATTCTACCTTTTTCTGGGTCGTGAGAGAAGCCAGCAAAGCCCCGTTGGATCTGCAGGACAGCTTGGCATGATCATAGTTCTCCTTCGCGTTTGTAATTTTCAAACAGGAGTTGCCAACCAAATGCCAGTTTGTTCCACAGATATTTTCTGGGGGGGAGGGGGAAAGAAAGTAAAACCATAGATTCAAGCGACCTTCACAATGTTGTAAGTAGTGAAAGAGCTCTTCCACCAAAATAAAACCTACAGCCCCATCCCAAACCAGCATGACTTATCGGCACGCTCAGAAGTATCTATGTATAATAATACCGGAGGAAAAGGAAAGCTGTTTGGGGGAGCTGAAGTGCGATGTTGCCATTTAGTTATATATGTTACTTAGTCAAAACACTTACTACAATGTCAAATAGTAAAATCATTGTAGAAGAAAGAGCAAAGGAAAGCAACTGAGTATTTTGCTGATGGCTTAAAGCCACTTACTCAATCACAGTTGTTAGGATACCTTTTGACAGAAGAGGGTTGTTCTGCTAATCCTGTCCACAGCACCAAGCTTCCAGGATTAATCCCTGTTTCATCTTGAGCACAGCCATGCCCACTACTGAAGAACTCACACTTTGTGGTTAATTATTTCCCTCGCTCATAACCACCCTTACAAAAAAACCTGATAGACATTTTCAGTGTGAATTTCTGCAGAGCTGAAGTCTAGCTCCAACGTCTTGGTTTAGATTTATCTAACAGATTGAAGAGCTCTTAAGCGTCAATCTTTTCAGATGGGCTTTTTACACGTATCATCAAGTCACCCCCTTTTCTACAACAGATTAAACAGACCAAGCGCTTTATCTATCTAATTAAAAGATGTTTTTCTCACTCTCATGGCTCTTCTCCGAAGTATCTTCATCTTCTCACTCTTCCAGACTAGCAAACACCAGACCTGGACACGTCCAGACCTATCAGAGTTACTAGGGGAAGGCTTTCCATGCCCATTAAAAGGGCCTGTCTGTGCTGGTTTTTTCCCTCTCTCTGTATTTTTATTAACTGCAAATGTTAATCACTGAAGATGCTATAGTCCTCTCCCAGTCACCGGGAAAAAAAAAAATATATGTTACTACAGGGGCACTAATAATCAACTCCTATGAGCTCCCACTGGAAACACTCTAATAAGAGAATTTTCCTTATACACTTTAAGTGTTATTTGCCTAATTCGTCCAGTATGTGCCATTACGCTTTTGCACAATTCTAGTTTCTAAAATTAAATAGCATGCATTATTAAATCCAATATCTTGCAGAAGCCTATTATATCAACAGTACAGCTTTTATCAAATGAAAAGAGAGAGATGAAATACAGCCCAATAATTATACAAGTGATCATACTCCTCTTCAGACAATTAGAACTGAAAAATATTCCATCAGACTTTCCGAATTTACTGGAAATAAAGTTTCATACCAAAGCTGGTATGATTAAACAACATTATTTACTCCAGCTTAGCACTAAAAGATTACAGATTCAGGGGTAAAAAAACAAAACAAAAAAAACACCCCACAGCTTTTGGACTGGGTGAATTTGGAGGTTTTTCTTACACAAATACAACCAACACCTACCTGGCAAAGCGATGCACTCCTGATTCCTAGGTTCCCACTGACAGTTTTGATCCATGGCACAGCTTTTACAACTTGTCTTTTTGTTACAGTAATAGGCAGGGTTATCCTTAGGACAATTATCATATAGAGTAATAGGAACCTAAAATAAATAGCACAGATGAGGCTTTTTCCCATCCAACCAATGTCGGTTTATAACAGCCATGACTACCACACTAAACTTCGCAGTTCAGACCTACAAAGCAACCTATATATTCAAAAGCTGTGACGCTGGGCATAGCGTGTACTGTGTATTCAAGCTATTCCCCCGAGCCACCATCTGACACATTTTCCTTACTAGAGCTTTTACAAAAGGGTTAGTTTTTTTTCTAGGGGAAGGCTCTATCGATAGCAACCCAAATGGCTACGTGCCTTACTGAGTAATCACACACCATCGTGAAACCTTCACCTCTTCCCCCTGCCCAGAGCCATCCTCCTAACTTAAGAGGAGAGTCCCACGGAAAGCCCTTGGACCAACTTGAAAAAAGTCCAAGCACATTAGCAGATTAGAGCTAGACATGCACTGGAAATAACAGAACAACAGGGGTCATAATACTGACAGATGAAGGCATCTGGACATTTGCTATTTCAAAGGCTAAATTTAAACTACAGAAGTATTAGAGAGACTTTACCTGTTCCTCTGAGCAGTTGTTATGCATTGAGATACACTGGTCAGTGCACCATTGACAGTTGTTTGTATTTGCTGTACAGCTATAGCAGTCTGTAATCTGATCACATTTTTCATTGTCTACAACTATTAAAGAAAAAAACCTGCATGACCAAAAACAGGCATTTCCTGACAGCTCTAAGAACTTGATTATATATAGCAAAAGATATAACCAAACAGTAGTGCCTGTAGATTTTCCATTATCAACTACTTAGTAAATCAGATACTTTCATGTGATTGAACTGATAGAAAATTGCATTCATTTGCACCATCAATCATTTTTAGTGCCCAAGGATCCGTAAAACACAACACCAGAAAATGTGCCAAGATATGGAAGCGCATGAACTAAGACCGGGCACACATGTTAAGTCAACGCCCATGCAAATGATGCCAGAGGACATCTCACAAGGACGGTGAAAATCTCCCACCGCAGGCCCATTTTGCTGCAAGCCTGGTCTTCAATTACGTGGAGCATTTTCATGCAAAGCTTGAACTTTCCGCTTCATCTTTCCAATTGCTTATCGCCTGTGTTTTGTAAAAATTTATTGTACATTGAGAGCCCATCAAAGCAATGTCCCTTTACATCAATTTCTTTTAAATAATTAAAGGCTGCCATCTATTACAGAATCAAGGATCGTATAATTCAATTCAGAGCAATGAATGCATTGGGATAAAGTGTTGAAAAGTTGTTTAAAAATTATCGTAAGGGAGAACACAAATCAGATCTTAAAACAAACGCTCTTTTTGTATGCCCCTATCCATATAATGCTGTAGAAGGAGAAAGAAAGTGTTTTCAAGACGACACTCTTCCTGGTGTCTCTCTTGAAGAGCACAGGATAACGCCGCAGGACCCAGATCCCCCTCCCTTGCCCCGTGGTGCTCATCAGCGAATTGCTGGCTCTCACAAGGTCAGTTCTTGGAGCAAACATCTACAGAGCAACGGTCCAGGCCTGATTCCTGACTGATGATGTCTGTTTGGGATAGGAAAGTAAGTACAAGCAGTACAGTAGGAAAAAAAAAAATCTAATGAGCAAGCAGCTTCAGGGGGAAGGAAAGGTAGAAATATCTCCAAGCCACTGCAGCCACTTGGTCAGAGGAAAGTCTCCCAGAGCACGTATGGAAGCAGAACTACAGCCCCCCCATCTTAAACTTGATCTGATAATGGCATACAACTAATGTAAGACAGAGTTTGGAAAAGAAAAAGACCCTAGACGCCTTTTGGAAAGGGAAATGGGAAGAACGTGACACATACCTGGCTTGGGAGGACAGTCTTCAAAGACCTTTTGCTGCTGCTCTACCGTCGCCATTTCCCAGGGGACGCAGCGAGGAGGGGTGGCAGCCCACACGCATCTGACACCAGGACCTGCTCGCAAGCAGGCCGTTTCGTTGTCAAAAGCTTCACATCTCTCGGGTGTGTACTTCAGTATGTCACTCAGGAGGAGGCTGTTGAAGCCTCCAAATACATACATGGTGCTAGACAAAAATGTAAGTGAAGAGATAAATATCTGTGCCTGCGTTTATAGACCATGCACTGCTGCAAGTCAATGTGATTCAAGGTGTGAGCAAGGTGTTTTATTACAGTCCAGCATGTATAAATCCAAATAAATAGCTCTTGGTTAAGGAAGGTACGAAAGAAAAGGTCAGTCAAGTTCCACTGTTTCAGAGAAGCCAGAGAATCTCAACACACAGGTGTTGAGACAGAGTCAAACCATTCCGAGGTCATGGACTGACCTTCCCCTTCAGCCAAAACTCTGGGTGACACCTGATCAACGCAACTACACATAAATGCTGCAGAAATGTGGCAAGAGAGAGAGGAAGGCTAAAAATCGGGGACATGGTATCACACCGTTAAACCAGCGTTCAGAAACTGTGACAAAACAATTCAGTGTTGTCACATCTTGCTACACCACTGTGACAAAACCACAGTTATTTTCATGGCTGTTAGCAAGTGAGCAGAGTCATTGTGTCAACTAAAAAAAAAAACAACCAACCAAAAAACAACCCCCAAAACAAAGTAATATTTGGCGGGAGGAAAGTGTTTTTTTTAAACCTTCTTTAGTATCACAACTGCTTCAGGGAAAACATCAAATTTCATTAGTTACACACAAATGCCACCCAAAAAACCCTGTGCATCCATGTTTGTAAATGCACATTTAAAAAGACAGTGAAGAAGAGTCAATGGAACTGAAAATAAAAGTTTTGGTTGAATAATAAGTATTTTTTAATATGATTTTCATCCTATTTTAGGATGAAAAGAAGAACCAATGCACAGGCTTAGTTGTCCTTCGTGGAAGCAAATGCACGGCTGATATTCAGCATACACTGAAACAAGTAGGCAGTGAGTTTTTAGAGACAAAAAGATATCTAGAAGCACACCTTCCTTTTCAAGGCAGTGACAGTTATCTGCCTGGCTTAAACTGAGCTCTAAATAGTGTTACTGATTTACAGAAAGTATCCTCAAAGGATAAAGGAACCAGAACGAAAGACTCCTAAGAAATATCATTTCTCAAATTGGTTCCGCAGACTCAAATACAACAACAGATGTTCACCTGGAAGCACGGGTATTATTACAGTGATGTAATGCTTAACAGCAGAAATCTCACCTATGATTTCACCTAAATACTGTCCATCACGTGAATGGTAAATAAGAGCCAGACAGGACAAGCTACGTAAACTGAAACATGGACAAATTTAGAAACCATGAGGGAAAGCATGATTTGGAGATAAAAGTTGTCAGTGCAGCTAAGTAAGAAACAGAAATATGAAATAAATGAAATTACGAAATTATGAAATAACTAAGAATTAAAAATATATATAAAAATAAGGAAAAGGAATAGAAAATATGAAAAAAACAATTTTTTGAAAGAACTAAGTGAGCTGAGACAGTTTAGTCCAGTGAAGTAGAAGGGCTGATAGGGACAGGTGGATACTGAAGACATTGCAAGAGTGAAGATCCGAGAACTTTGAGAGGTTTGCAACAGATCCTCAACCTAACACTGGTCTCAGTGTTACTGACCTACACGTACACGTTTATGGAGGTATGAAAAATGCCAACGCCCCCCAGCTTGTTCGTAACCTTACCTGTTGTACAGCACGGCAGAATGTCCAAACCTGTTCACATCGTGATGGAGACCCGGGCGAGGAAGAACAGACCACCGATCGCAAGCTAGGATTAAGGAAAGTTCATTTCAGTAAAGTTCCTCGGTATAATTAATGATTCAACTTAAGTAGCACATTTCTTCCCAAAAGATCCCAAAGTACTTTAATAACTACAGAGAGACCATTCTGCCCACCACCAAAATGCAAGTCGCGAGTGAAACAGGGCAGCTCACGAAAGCGCTGCGTCATCTTCTTTTGCAAGACTGAAGACTCAGTCTTCACCCCAGCTGCCATGGTATGACAGAAAAAGGAAAGGAAGGATCTAATGGCTCTGCTCCATCATCCGAACAGTTCATGAAAAAGGAAAGTTCCAGGGCATTGTGTTGAAGGGGTTATCCGCTTTTTGGCAATCACGTGTAATTAAATGGCGGTGGCTTGAGTTGCTTTTCCTCCTTTACTAATGGAATTTTTCACTGCATAACAACTTCAGGTTTTATCTGTTTATATGTGAATTATTTGCAGTTTTGCCCCAAACCAGTATCACTGAGAACAGAGACTTATCTTCCCCCGCCCCCCATTGCAATTATGTTCCTAGAGGGTAGATATCCATGTTTTTAAAAATATTTTTCACTCATCATAGCTTAAGGATTTGTGGTTGTTTTTCCTCTTTTAATATAATGTGAGATTATTCCATCTTTTTCTATTAGCATAACATTTATAAGTTCTGCTTCATTTTTTACTTGGTTTCTCAGGTAATTTCTTCCTTTAGGCAGCATGAAAAAAACCAACCTAAGAAACATATAACCCACTCAGCAATCAAAGGAACAACAGCAGGAAAAGTCAGTCCAATTCATATCACTTAAACTTCGCAAAGTGAATGGGATCACCTTGGGGGCTAACATCCCAGAGGCAGTCGTATGCAATTTATGCAATTAAGACAGAAAAGTCAATCTGCTGTAAAGATCTACAGAGCCCTCAAACACTCGCAGAGTCTTTAATACAGGAGAAAAACGTTGTGCCATGGACTGAGCCTCGGGGCGGGGGGGGGGAAGTCCACAAACCCAAACTAGATAAACTGGGAGGGCAAAGAAAACAACCTTACTAATTCTTTACCAAACTTAATTGGAGAATTGTTGGGTAAAACAATTGATCCTAACCTCTGCTCCCACAGAAACTTTTGTTCAAGAGCACTGATAAATAAAAGACATAGGACCCAGTTGGTTGGATTTAATACTTTGATAAATCGTTATTTTGAAGTTTATTTTTAAACGTCATTTGCTCCATTTTCAAGGAATTTAACCTAGCCCAGCATCACTCCTGAGACAAGCACACACAGTTCCAATTTTTAACAGGAGACCAGCAAAATTGGACAGAAATTTGCAATTTTTTATCCAACAAGTTGTGAGTTATGTGAGGCCAAGAATCATATTTTTCTAGATTAATAGAAGGCCTGGAATGTTTTGCTTTCTAAGCTTCTTTCCCATCTTTAGCTAAAGATCAAGTATTGGAAAAAATGAATGATTCTGAAACTAAATAGAATCCTCTCCTTCCTGACTTATGAGTTAAACCAAGCCTAAAACTTACAATGAACAAGGTTTATTAAATATACTATTCAAATAGAACACATATGCTATGAAAACATCCACCCTCTTTCTATGCTTGTCATCAGAACTGAATTTTTGATGGGGTAAATAGAAGAGTTTTAATTTCTCTCCTGTGGGGAGAAAAGAGCATTATATGAGTATAGCCTTTACCATGAACACTTTGTGCTGATTTTTAAAAAAAACAAAGTCAAAACTTATTTAGAAATGAAAAAGAATGGTTCCTTAACCCACAGAAACTGCATTTTGAGACAATCTGCCTGTGAAGTTTCTATTCTTGTTTTAGACACATCCCATACGCGAGGGACATGACCCTTCGGAAAGCACAAGCCTTGCCTTTTCCCTCCTGGAGATGAACACAGAGCGATGGAAGGGCTGCAACTCACATGCGGCTCCTTTGCTGCTATGAATTGTTGAGAGGAGGAGGTAGAGGATTCAAGTGAGACATTTGTCCACCCAGAGACAAAACTGCTGCAGAGCAGGACACTCTTCTATAGAGGCCAGAGAGACCAATTTTGGGGATAGGAAGTGCTAACTAGTCATTGCAGTGTGCAGCACTGTAGGAAAAATACTGTGAGACTGCTCCACCCAAGTGCTCACCCAACCTGAACGCCAGCACAACCCAAAAGCTTGTCCTGAGAAGCAACAAGAAATGCACATGCACACAGACGGCTGGACTGTTATCCTGAAACCTTCCGAACCTGCGCATTACCTGGATAGTTTGGACTGAATAAGCCCCAACCTGGTCAAGTGGAGGATAAAAGGATAAGAAGCATTAATGCATTCTCAGATCTACCTAATCTGCTAAACCTCCAGAGAATCTCAGCACGCATCTCGGTGACATCTGTTTGCAACCCCCCCACACCAAAAAAAAAACCAACCCCGAAACAAAACAAAAGAGAAAAGATAGCATGTCCTCAGAACACTCAATGCAAGTAGTCTGATTACTTAGAAATTTGAGGAAAGAAAAGCAGAAAAATTTGACAAGGTAAATAAAACGAGTTACTGCAGAAATAAGTTCTAATGGCGAAGGTTAAGGAGAAGACCTGTTTTTGAAGCCTTTATTTTAGACTGTATCTTAATTTCAGTCTTCTCCAGTCTTCCAACCATCACTGTGATCCCTGAGATATTACCTTCATCAACAAGATGTTAAAAATGAGCAAATTAGCCAGATACTCCCTACTATTATAGTATGCTAACATAACCCATTACTAAGCCTCTCCTCCGAAGGCACTCAGTAACAATTGACCTTGCTGCTTGGTTGTCTCCTGGGTAGCTTGAGCCTTGGTGTAGATAACAAACACATGAGCATGTTAATATTAAAGATCTGATAGCCATATCCATCTATGTTGGCATGGCCACAACAGTCTCCAATATTTACAATGCTTCCCCACAGTACACGGGCTTATTCCCATGGAGACCAACATGAATACCATCAATATAATTACTGCAGGGATCATGCACGAAGAACCACCAAGTAGGCGTTTCTGCTGTGACACTAGTGATCAGCCAGCACCCTAACGTATTCCCGGTACGGCTCCTGGTCCAATGGGATAAGGCAAATCGTGCATAAGGTGTCCTGCCACGAAAAGAATAGAAAAAGTGGTCGTCTTTTTCCTGAAAAAAAGCCGCTCCTTCCAGGCTGAAAGTCTCTGCCCTAAGGAATGAGGGTACCCAAGAGGACCACAACACCTCTCATCCCTGTCACGTGAAGTGCAATCGATGCAAGCTCTAATTCTCAGTGTAAAACTGGCAAGGACTGGGCGAGTTGACCACAACGCTTATTTCAGGTTACAGGAATCTGCTTGTTAACTAAACTGAATCAAAATTAACATCGCTATTGACATATTTTGTCAAGTTAATGCAATTTGTAGTTTACACCTAATAGTTCAATGGGTCAGGGAAAATAGCAAAAAAAAAAAAAATCTATCACTATTGCTATCCAAGTTTTAAAAAAATTATTCTGTCCCTGACTGTCAAAATACCTCGTTTTAAATGTTCTTCCAAGAAAAAATAAAACTCATAATAAAGCTAGCTAGGAGCACACAATAAATTCCACAGGGATATGACTTGAAATCACAGGAAGCAGAAGGGCAAGATCCCTGTAACAGGCAGCAAAATGGCACGAGGATGCCAGACCCTGCTGCTGAAAGTAATCCATTGGCTTGCATATTCCTTTCACAAACCAGGAGTGACGTCTCAGCGGACAGTCACTCCGAGAATTCAGGTTTACATGATTATTTCAGGGTATCAATCACGAGAGCCCACATTTAAAGGAATTCTGAGAGCAGAAGGCAGAAAGTGGTATGAGTACAGAATGGTGTTTTTCTCCGGCCTGAATTATCTGGATGTGCATGCACCTTCTTTTATATAATTTCATCTCCTCTTCTCTTCTTCTTCTTAAAACGCATTGTCTCTGGACTCCAAATTCACAAATAAATGCTGCCCTCTTCTGGCTATTCAAACTCATCAAAACCCCGTCCCTCCGAATGAAATCTAATCATCTGGCTTTGCTGTTAAATAGTGCTTACGGGGATATTTATGCTTATAAAGCCCACATATAAACAAACCGACATTACAAACAGCACGGCCAAACAAGTCAGCCAGCCTGCAGTTAAAAGAAAAGCGCGCAACGTACAAGTTGAGCTTCAGCAGCGTCCAGTGCTTGTAACTGTCCTAACAGCCTGCATTTTTGATAGATCATAGATTAAAACACACTCAAAATACCAGGAGAGCTTTATGGCTGAGGCGGTAGAACAATACGCTTTCCGTTTAAGAAATAATTTTTAATGCCCAAGTTTGTATAAACTGTTGACCAAATAACCGCTCCTGTATTGGCCTAGAAATCGCTGCACCAGCTCATTTACTTGGTAATGTGTAGCAAGCTAAATGAGCCTCTCCTGATTACCCACTCTTCTGCAGTATGCTTAGTAGCATTTGGCATAATACACCCAGCATGTAAATTAGTCTTCTTGAAGACAGCTCTTTTTGAATATCCAAGAATTTTTTGATTATTATTTCTGCAAGAACCTACCAATATCATACGCCATAAAGTCTGAAGAAAAGCACTTCGCGCCGTGGCTCATGGAGGTGTCATTGTGCGTGTTTCCTCCAAACACCAGCATGGTTCCACTCATTATCACAGCCGTGTGCAAATAGCGAAAAAATTTACTGTCTTTAAGAATTGTCCTTCAGAAATAAAAATATATGTATTAATGACACTGATTAGTACCTGGCAAAGACAAAACAATCCATAAATCCACGTTGAAGAAGGTTTCGGGGTGTACGGAGGAGGGGGGATGATATTTAACTACTTTTCCTAATGAGATATTTAACAAACTTCCTTTCCAGATTGTTCAATTCCTCCTGTAATTTCGTTCTCTCATCTTCTCATCCGCTTGCCAATTTACAGGAGAAATATATCTATGAAAGCCTCCTTCCAAAGCTATGGATCTTAAAATCATCAATTCCTTCCCTAGGGATTACCAAGTTTTCACACTAACGAGGCTTTTGAGCATAATCAGCTAAACCTGATGATATGGACACTGCCTGGGAGGACTCCTGTATTTTATAGTAGCTGATTTTACAGTAACCTAAAGAATTCTTTCCAACTGGGCATCATCTCTTGCTCAAAACTAACAAACCTATTTTAAGGAAATCTATGCAGCTGCTGATAACGGAGCGCCGCAGCTTAATACCTGCAAAACTCAACGCCTCATCCATGACTAAATCACGGGAAGCATTAATCATACTAGCCACTGTCCTCACCTTTAATCAGCACGATTAACGGCACTGCACACACGGGGCCACCCTTTGTAGAACTTCCCTGCTCTTTTGAGAGGGTGGGATTGCAGGTAAACCCGTGTCGCAGGCAGCGGTGTCACCGGTTGCGGGCTGACACACCAGTTCTGCAGAACAGCGGCGTCCCAAACGCAGCTTGCGCTGGAGCCCAGGCTTTCACAAGGAAATATTCGGCAAATGGTATATCAACGACCTGGACCGGGGGCCCGTTCCTGATGCCCGAGCAGCGGTATCACAGCGCACAGGGGGCTTTCTGAGCATTACGCCGTCCCTGCCGGGGCTACAGCGTTCAACTGCGAAGCTGCCAGTCGAAACACCGGAGCAAACACGGGGAAAACGCACTTGCCAAAATAAAGATCAGGGGACTGCTTTTTTGCCCTTCCATGAAATCACAAGAGGGAGAGAGGGCCTAAATTACCGAAGAACAAAAAAATAAAAAAGGAGTCAATGGCACCAGAAAAAGCATAGATAAAGATGAGCAGACACTCCTACACGCCTCGCTGCAAGGCGACTGCTCGCCTGCTCTGACAGTCCTCTCGAGACTGACAAAATAAATACGATGGAAGGAAGTTGGTGCTGCAGCAGTTCGGAAGAATATTTGTGACGTTTTCTGCCTGTTCTGCCAGATTTGCCTGCTCCGTGGCTGAAGTGGAAGATAAGTGAACCAAGAAAGGAAGCGTGGTTATTACTGCATGTACAACGGAGCAGGAAGGAAGGTTTTTGGAAATTAGTCACTAGTTACTTTACTCATCAGTACAGACTCACAAACAGTTGTTGCAGGAATACAAGCTATTTTAAACTCTCACAAAAAGGCGATATGGTGACTCAAATTTACATGTGTTAATTCAAAAGATAGTCTCCTTTTTGACAGGAGCCTTTAAAAACAACTTTAAGCAAAACACAAAACTGAGGAAAATTTATTTCACCTCTATAGCTCAAAGTTGTGAAGTTTTGCTATAGCTTTTAAATAAAACTCACCTTTGGGCAGAAACAAATCACAGATTTCAGCTTAAGAAATGAACGTTTCAAGCAGTTACAGAGCCAGAAGAAAATGGGGTTATAATAGAAATTCTTTTGCGGTCTTAACTGCAGAATGAATTATCATTCACTTGACTGCAGTAACTGCGCTCATATGCACAGTCTGTACTGCTGGCAAGAAAATCCCATCAAATATTTTTCTTTTCAGCTTTAATACAACAATAGATTAAAATTGATTTCTTGGTTTATTCACAGCCTTGATTATATGTGATTATATAATTCTCTATTCATAAAGGGACATAAAAATTAACAGATACGAGAGCACACCATCTATCCTGAAGGCAGGTAACCACGTACTACTGTACCCTTGTCAAATACCCCAGCCTCTTGCCTACTGCAAACAAAAATGATGGGGCGGTATACAGGAAGGAGAACTACTTACCACATATGGGAATCAACTTCATATTTGTACAAGTCGTCTGCTAGCCTGTATTTGTTGGCACTGAATGCTTTGTAACCTCCATGGATATAAATCGATCTTGTATTTGGATCATAAACACTACTGTGACCATACCCTCCTTGCACCAAAGCACCGCTCGTCTGTAAAATGTTCCATGTATTTGTGGCTGAGAAATGAAAAATGTGAGTGACAAAACATGGTTAATTGACCTCCATTAATAACTTATCAACAAATCTGGTGGTGAAACAAATTGGGTTTCCCTTGACTCAGATCTAGACACTGTCTCTATCACTTCATATCCAAAAATATTCTCCTTCAAGGCGTTTGTTGTCAAGAAGTATTGTCAAGTATGTTTAATTAGACCAGAAATCTCTTCTACAGTCATTTATTACATTCTGCAGACAAGCTAAGTAAATGAGAGATAAAAAGTACAGAAATAATATACTGCGTTTCAATGACATGAAAATGCCAGCACCATGGCTTGATTTGGAATGGTACCCAAGTGCACTTTTATTTTATATGTATATAAAGCCAGACAGCACTGAAGCCAAGTTAAGTATGACTGTGAAGACGACTGCCGTTAAAAACTAATATGTGATTAATGGTCCTATATCTCACTCACTAAAATAACATTGGTTTGAAGCACTCTAGACATAATGGCAACTGAAACTAAAATGCTACAGAGATTTGGTGTGTAATTTAGCAAGTGCAGAATGAAACCCTGCACAGGCTTCCTAACTGCAGGGCAGATCAGGCACACAAAAGGCGAAGGAATTGAATAGTCTGCAAGATCACATGTGGGAAAAACAGAACAGTAGAAAAATAAATCACTGCCCCAGACATCCTGGTTTTCTCTAGCTTTGTCCTAGAGGAAGAAAGCTCGCTCATGTGGACACCAGCCAACCAGAGCAGGCTCCAGTAGATCCTCTGGATCAGGATGACTGAAGGACAAGGATAACAGGTCAGAAAGTGCAGATAGGGCCACTATTTCTGACAATAACTAGCACGTTCACGTTGTGAACTTCTTGTGCTTAACTATGTTCTCTACCTGGTCAGTGGAGCGAGGGACACGCCTCCAGAGAGCCATTTCAGAGCAGCTAAGTTAAGTAGAAGTTCAGTTCATCTGGAGAGCTTCCTACACTTCTCCACTGATGACACGGGAAACCTCTGGATCCTAAAGTCAGAGTCTGGACTATTCCCAGAGACACGGGGCAAATGGAAGTCCAGAAAGTCATTCCCTGTTCCCCACAGCATTCGCTAATGACCACTACTGGAGACACAGGTATCAGGTTAAGTGGATACTTGGTCTGAATTGTTACAGCCATTCTTCTATTCACAGGATACATAAAATAATTTCAAAAGTGATTGCTCTGTCAGAGGGAGAGAGGAAAATTAGTTTAAATTCTCCCACAGTTATCCTGCTTTGTCCCTCAATTACAGCTTTTTTGTCTTTGGGACCTAACGAGCTGTATAAAGCTGGAGGCACATGGCTACCTGCTCACTGTTTGTGTTATGCAAACACTGGAACTTAGATTGAACTTCTCGTAAATACAAATAGAAGGAGAAGAACGTATCTGTCTTTGTTTTGCTACGTGAATATGGATCATATAAATAATTTTCAAACCAACTGTTAAAATTGAAGCCAATGGTAGGTAGGGCCCCACTCACCCAGGTTGTATTCCTGGACGTTGCTGATATACCCGTAAAGAGGGCAGTGCCCAAAGATGACAAGCATGACCGCATTGCCGTCTCGCAGGGTGACGATGTGTGCCGAGTGGCCAACAACAGCGTACTGCTCCTTGGCTTTCGGCGTCACCTGAGCCCAGGTCCGGGTGAGAATGTGGAACATCCACAGCTGGCTGGTCACGTTCCCCGTCGCATCTATTTTTCCACCATACATGTATATAACATCCTGAAAGAAGTTAGATTTAAAATGAGGCCAATGAGTTTGGCATTTAGGAAACAGCTAATAGGTAAGTAATGAAGTTGTTATATTTTATCTTCCCTCAGCCTAAGTTTTTCTCCTCTCTCAAGGAGAAACATATCTCCTTCACCGGTCACATTTGATATGAAAGCAACCACGACTGCCAGGGTTTGTACCCAAGTCCATAATGTCAGAATACCTTCAACACACACAATTCACCCTACATCGGGGTATGGAGGGGAAGGGGTGCGCAGGGCAGGATTGACCTTCAGATGACAGACATCAAAATTTAGGTGCCTGTATGCTAGCTGAGTGTCTAAATACATATATATAAAATACAGAGGAGCCCTGAGAATAATTCAACTGATCAAAAGCAGGGAAGGTGTGCTTACTTTTGGGTGAGCTGACTTGCTTTCCAGATTTCACTACCCGTACTGACTAGGTCTGTTTTCACTATAAACAGAGCTCAGAGGCTCCCAAAGGCACCTGAAGTTAGGCACTTGAAGTCAGATGATTTAATAAGCAAGCTGAATCCCCCCCATAGCTTGCAAATGCAAGCAGCAGAAGATAGCTGGGAAGAAAGACAGTTATGATAGAAACTCCTCTGTCTATACACTGAAAGCTTTGTCTTACAAGTTAATGCACTGACAAAATATGAGGACCCTTTGGAAAGAAGAGGGCCAGGATAATTAGACAGGGTTTTATTAATTACCCTCTAAGAGCCAAGTTCCAAAACTCTATCTAGTTTCCTTTGTGGGTTTCTCCAGGCATCTCAGAGTTAGTCATGAATCCACCAGAGTGTGTAGTGGAGCCGTGTTTCCCTACTGATAAGGCGGTAGCCTTGGAAAGGGAAATTCTCTATTATAGCTGGTGCTTCTTGGGAAATTCCTGAGAACCACTGCCCGTCACTGATGGTAAACCCACTTACCGTAGAATGATAGAATCGTTTAGGTTGGAAAAGACCCTTAAGATCATTGAGTCCAACCGTTAATCTAACACTGCCCAGTCCACCTCTAAACCACGTCCCTAAGAGCCACATCTATACGTCTTTTAAAGAATTCCTGGGATGGTGACTCCACCACCTCCCTGGGCAGCCTGTTCAATGCTTGACAACCCTTTCAGTGAAGAAATTTTTCCTCATGTCCAATCTAAACCTCCCCTGGCACAACTTGAGGCCGTTTCCTCTCATCCTATTGCTTGTTACTTGGGAGAAGAGACCGACCCTCACCTCGCTACAGCCTCCTTTCAGGTAGTTGTAGAGAGCGATGAGGTCTCCCCTCAGCCTCCTTTTCTCCAGGCTAAACCACCCCAGTTCCCTCAGCTGCTCCTCATAAGACTTGTTCTCCAGACCCTTCACCAGCTTCATTGTCCTTCTCCGGACGCGATCCTTCTTTTGGACTGTACCCTATTTTTGAACAGTTATTTGCAGAATGTGCGTCGAGCCCTCGCAGGTAGGAATTTCCATCCTTCTCAGGTTCTTCAAGTGTTCTGATTGTGAACAGTGCTGTGTGGAGTTTTTTCAAGTGTTTATAATTATGCTTTAGATAGGTTTGCACTATGATGAGCTAATTAACATTCCAAAACAAAAGGTCAGTAAAGGATTAGCTCGTTTCCTTTTCAAAGACTTTGCCATTCTGCTCTCACGTGGCCTGTGCCCACAGCAAGGCATGCAGGTGAGAAATGAGGTAAGCAACAGTCAAATCCAGTTGTTGTTTCAGATGCTGGAAGAATAGATTCATGGGTCTACTGCAGAAGCAGAGCAGGCTCCAGAAATCCCTAATTCACCAGCTCTGCTTCGGTGCCTTGGACGACGGAGCTCATAAAAATATTTATGTGGTCTACACAAAAGGCAGTTGGGGAATCGGCTGAACTCCAGCAAACTCTAGCTGTCAGGCATGTCTTGCAAGCACAGACAGTAGGAAGGAAATAATGGACTCACTGACCTCGGTCAGCCTTAAAATCTCTGAGAAAAGGGCAAAGAAGGAACACACAAGCAAAGGAACTACAGACTTCCTAGGATACCAGTCCAAGGACTCCTTGGAGTACAATTACACTGACTGGGATATCCATGGACAAGCCTTTGAAGGAGAAACACTTCTCCCAAAGAAAACTGATCTGTGGAAAGGGGTGGGCGTAGGGGGAGAAGAGGGAGAAATCAGCCGGGGGGTGAGTCTGCAGCACTGAACTTACCTTATGCAATGCCAACGAATGACCATATCTCATCTCTACTGAGTTCACAGTGTTGTCCAGTGGAAGCCACTCTTCAGAAATAAGATCATACCTGTATAACAAAAATTGAATTAATTTCCCAAGAAGCAGATATTAAAGTTGAGAAAATTACTGCTTGTCCTTTCCAGGATTTGTGGGAAATTATTTTATTTAACAGAAGTCCTAGATACCAGGATTTCAGCATGCACAAAGCATGCACAGACTACTTACGGATTAAAAGAATCCAGTCAAGCTTGCTCTGTTACTTGATGTCCACGTATTGATTTGCTTTACCCTGAGTTTTCTTTCCCATGCAAAACCAAGAGCTAATGCATTGTCTATTAAGCTATGACAACTTACACCACAAGATCCACCCAAAAGAGCAGAAGAACTTTACGCTAAGCTGAGTTCCAACTACTTGGTAAAAATCGAACAAAAAACAAAACAAAATCTGCCAGTGTTTAAAAGGCATTTTTTAATTATGTCTTTGTCATTCAAGCGTATTTTTCCGGTCAACTGGAAACAAGATAAACCCTTTGCTCTGAAAATGGCCTGTGGCTTTTTAGATAAAAGAATGTACTATACTCGCCAGGCTTACAGCCTCATAAGATAAAATCGTATCTGAGAAAGTGTTCAATGAAGCCACAGGGTATCTGTTGAAAAATCAGGCATGACTTTGAAAGAGTAAATTGTGGAAGTAATTAGCAACTATTTGACAACTAAGTGTGCATTTTCAGCTCTTCTTTAACTTCCCCTACAAGAACTATTATCTCTGGACATGAGTGCAGAACACACAGCTCTCGCTCAGGCCTGTGAAAGCGAGGTATGCAGATATCCCTGGGAAAAAAAAATCGAGCCTTTGCCTAGATCTGCACAAACACTATCAAGCTTGAGGAAGCCTGAAATGTTTTTTTTTATGGAGGATTTCCGCAAGGTACACAATTATTATTTGATATCTTAGTTACCGTTAAATCTCCTCAACTAATTGCCTAAGTGTCATCATCCTAAATACCACTCCCTGTTTGGTATCCCATCCACTACGCATAAACATGCACAGTAATCAGTATGTATTAATTAAGGAGCCAAACACTCTGAAGTCACACAGGTATAATATAAGGAAGGGCTAATAATACCGAAACAAAACTAACCTCTTTGAATACGAGGCCAGATAGAATTTAGAAGCTAGCCTAGAAATATATAGTGAATAGTTAAAAGCTGTCAGAAGCAGATGAATCAAAAATTTGCTGAACATCAAGAACCTTACACTTTTTCTTTTCCAAAATTATCACCCCTTAGCAGCGTTTTCTACATCTCAAGTGTGAGTCTAAGTTTTTATTACTGCTGTTTTCCCCTGGAGATGGAGCGTAGGCCAAAGCACAGCACATCAGATGGCATTTTCTAAAAATAATTCTCAAATCAAAGTTCCTCTACTTAGACTTTATTATCTAGGTTTATACTCACGCTAAAACCTTCTGAGAGTCAGAATGATTGAAGACATAGCCTCCAACAATCCACATTTTATTGTCATGGATTATGGTTTTGTGAGATGCTCTAGGAAGTTTTGGAAGAGAGTATTCCTCCCGGGTCCAAAACGACTGGTTTGCAGGAACAGGAATTGAACAGCCAGGACCTGGGAAAATAAGGTTTGGAAGTTAAGTGGATTTTTTCCAAAGCCTGTATTTCAGCTAGAGGTCAATATCCCGCATATCCCGCACCACGTGGGACAAAGACAGTGCATGGCCAGGTAACAGGTAAAAGCTGTGATCCTCGCTTCCTTGCCCACACCAGCAATCTGTGACGGACCTGGTATGCGATCTCCCAACCGTAACCACGTACTTCAAATCTAAAACTGTTTTCAGAACTAAAAAAGCAGTTCCAGACTAGACGAATTAGTGATGCAGCAAAGCAGACGCTCTGCTCTGTTCTCCCCCGCTGTGATTATAGGGGGGCACGGTGCAGACCCCTTCCCACGCCACACTAAGAGGGTATCTTCCAGCACTTACCTAGCTACCACGTGCCCACAGAAGCCCCAACGCAACCTGCAAAAACTTCAGGAGACGTGCTCAGCAGCATGCTATAAAAACCCATGGGTCTACAGCTATCTTTCCCTCTTTTCATTCCTCTCCTACTCAGCAATACATTTTTGCGAATTGTTCACTTCTTATTTTTTCCCCCTATATTTCTGCTGCTCTTAAACCAACTTTTTCACTGCCAGGCTTCCCGTCACAGTTCCCCATGGCGTGGCACAAGAGGAGCAGCAAGCAGCAAGGTCTCAGCAAAGTAAAAAGCCGCATGGATGCTCTCCCTTCTCAGTGACAGCCATCCACATGCACAGGGTTACCACAGACAGAGAGCACAGAACCTGCCGAAGAGGCTCAAGCCTCGAAGAGGGAATAGGTTTATCAGGACAGCCTTTAGGCAGCCATAGAAGTGAATCACTGGGTAACAGAGTTATGGTCTTGACTGTAAGAGACAGCATCTGCTCGTTCTTGCCAAGTTTCTATAATCTCCAGTTCAGGAAAGCAGACTGGAATGTGGTTTATCACCCTTGAAAAACTCCTGGTTTCTGAGGTAAAGTGACCATTTTCAGATGTAAAAAAGCTTCAGAATAAGAAAGGGGAGAGCAGCTTGCATCTCATCCTGCTGTGGTTTGTTTTGGGGCTTTTGGGGGGGTTTTTGCTGGGTTGTTTTGGTTTGGGGTTTTTTTCCCCTTACACACTAACCTGCTACAGAAATGAAAAACAGGGAAAAAAGAGGGGTAGGCTAAAAATTGAGCAAACATAAGCCCACCTTTGCTGTCAGTGCACAACCAGACTCCAGAAAAGCATCAGGAAGCACTGCACTGCGCAAGGGGATGTGGTCTTCCAGCCCCGGAGTACATGACCTGCGGCTGGCTTTACATCCGAGAGGCAGACGCGCTAACCTCAGTACTGGGTGCATTCTCCTTCGGACGCTCATTTTGCTAACCTGGATTCTCTCCACAGTGCCTAACACGCTGCCCGTTTTTGCAGCATAGCTGAGCGGTGGTAGCAGGTGCTGCCAGTGCTGTAGCTGGCTGCATGTCGTAGAAAACTAGTTCTTCCACGTCAGTGTGTTTTTGCGAAGGAAACATGTATGTTTGGTCCAAACTGTTGCTAAGACTGGCACGGCTGACGAGCATACCGGGACACGAGAACAAGGCATTTTGTGTGTTCAAACACGTTAACTGCTGCCACCAGGCTCAAATTTGCTTTAGGTGCACAGGAGCGAGATTTAAAGTTTTTATCTGATGCCTGCACGCAACAGGCTGGTACTGCTTTGTATGGTAGCATAGTTGCTTTTAAAAGCATTTGTTACAAATGAAGTACGACCTTTTGATATGAGAAGCTAGATACTCTGTTCCTAGTCAAAATGCTAATACTTGTTAAGCAGAACATTCCCAAGTACTCCCAATTAAACTGCAAGAGCCACACACAGAAAAGGCATCCAAAGGCTTCTCCATATTAATCGGGAGACTTACCTTGCCAGCCTGCAGAGCACAAACAAGCCTTAGTATCATTAAAGTTGCAGTGCCCTCTCTCGGGTGCCCCACAATCATCTGCGCAGTAGGGAATATCACAGGCTTCTCCCTTCCAGTATTTGGCACATTCACATTCAAGAGCATCGCTGCTGTTATTGAGCTTGCACTCTCCCCGGCCGGAGCAATTATTGGGACACATATTGAAACTGCGAACATCAGGGAAAGAAGGTCTGTCAGTAAGGAAACGGACTCCCAAGCCGCACCTCTTATTAACGAATACAAGAGTGATGTTGAGCAGAAGTTAATACAGCTCTTTGCTAACATACAAACCGACGAGAGCCGCTCATCTAGAGCCTGATGTGATGGACCCGTAGAGATTTGTTCTCTACCATCTACAGAGCTGCCTCGCTTAACGAGTTAAACTTACAACTCCTCCGAAAAATTATCAATATGATTTTTAGCCATTTATAATGCAAATGAATTGCCTTAAAACGCCCAACAGTAAGTGAAGAATTTAATCAGCGCTTAAGGCTTTTGTGGTGTCTGTGCAATTTATACTTAAACTACTCACAATTAAGTGCTATTCTGGGATCTGCTTACCAAGGGAACACACTTGAGATGAATCCCAAGCCAGAGATGTGCGTGTTTTGACTCATTTCTGATTTTAGAATATCTGCAACGTAGCTGAGGCAAAACCAGACACATCCCTGGTGAAGATCCAAATTCAGAGACCCTATACATTTCCAAATTCCAGTTTTTGCCGGTGTATCAACCAGTATAACTCACAGATGGGGATTACTACCCAATATTCTCACTGTCATGCGACAGGTGGAGTCACCGGCTCCAAGACCATAATTTCACAAATGTTTGTGGACTACCTATGTTCAGTAGTAACTATAAAGACTGTTAAACTGAAAAGGAATAAATACACCCTTTTATCTACTCTCTGCAAAAATGTTAGGAGGAAACCTAACGACCAGAACACACAGAAGAAACAAAACACAAAACAGTACTTGAAAATTGTTTGAAATGATCGAGAAAGTGAAGAGTTAAAGGAATACTGAAATATCTTAAAGGAACTTAAAAAAGGCAGGTTATTCTTTAAGATGACGTCTCCCTTGGATTGCAACAGCGCAATACCGACAGCTGGCAGCAGGGGGTTGTCATGGTTTATGGTTATCAGCCAGACTTCGAAAATGCTACTGCTCCAGCTGCTGTGTTTCAAGTAACTTTGCAAAGGCTCCTCATTTTCTTCCGGAGCTTTCAAGGGGTGCTGAACGTTCTGCGTTTTTCAAAGAATCCACTGTATATTTAAGTGCTTAATAAGGCTGAAAGCACCAAGACTAGTATTCAAAAAACTAAGCGCATCATTTTAAGGAAAACTTTCAGTTATGCAAAAAGTCAGTTATGACCAAGGATTTTGCAGCTGATTTTCTTTTTGAAAGAGAGGTGAGAACTTCTGCAAGTTACACCCAAATTAAAATCTCCCAGTGCAGCACAAACATAATTTGTATCTGTAGGAGCCAAAAATTCAAAGCTCATGATCCCCACCCAGAAGCAAGAAATTCCATCTCTGCTAGCACGTCCACGCTGACATCATTTACTTCAAAACAAAACCTTTCTAAAAGCAGTCGATGAATTAGTGAGTACCCTAGAATTATTTTTAAAAAGCTTACCGATGAGGACTAAATATACGTTAGCGAACGGAAAGCACCCACCTATAATATTTAAAATATGAACCAAAGAACATAACAAAACCATTCCAGACTAAAAAGGAGCCAGATTAAGCAATTCGATCCAAGGACTGAATAAGAAAGAGCATCCCAAAGAAAATGGCTTGGGGATCCTCAACAGCAGGTACAGGCCAGTGTCCCAAGTGAGACGTGTGTGCTTGTGCAGAAGCGTGTTTGTGCAGAAGTATCTCCGCAGAACGCGTAAGAGCACACACATGCACAAAATACATCAATTCTGGTTGACTGAACATGATCAAATAAGTCTAACAACATAAAATAAATAACATGATGTCTTTTTGAGCAAACATTTGCCCACGCTTACAACTGACAACTGAAGTTAATGCTGAGCACATTACAGTTATTAGCCGTTGCAAGGGTATAATAAAGATAAAAATCTAAATTCAAGTATCTACTCATAATTACATGCTTCAATGGCAATCGCTTATTTCAAGACAAAACTGAGAAAAGAGGAAACCTCCTTTTGCTCAACCTGCAACATCACTTTGGAGTGGTACTACTTACTTATATGTGATGTTAAACCCTGTTAAATTATAGGCAGCATCACTGAAGAAATGCAGAAGAGCATATCCAGAAGTAGCTACAACTTCTGGTACTGTTTCATTGCTATCTTTCTCAGGAACAATAAGACCACTGGAAAAGAAAAAAAAAAAAACAAACCACAATGTTAGAAGTTAAATTAAAAAAGGCAAAGCAACAATAGTAAATACATCAGTATTAATAAAACAATTGAAATTCAAGGTATTTATTTGCATCTATTTGAAGTATACTGAATTTGTGTGAAGTAACGATCATTTTCATAGTGCAGTGTTATCAGCTTGTTTTCCTTCAACAGAACTCCTTAAATATTCAAAAGGAAGTGTCTCGACATCGTGAGTACGCATACTCAACCAACCCTCAAAACAACCCCATTCTCATAGGTGTAAGAACCCTCAAGACCCTCTCAGAAAGATAAAACCACATTCTTCAGGGACCGGCTTATTAAGCCCTCCTGCTTGGCTTAATTATCTGCAATACAGTGACCGAGTTACTGACCAAGGAGTGCAGACAAATTAGGATATTGAGGCTATCGAGAGTAGCGTTACTGCTGCCCTCAACATGCATTGGTTGAGGGCATGTTGGTCTGCACGACTTTGGTCTACAAGAAGGAATGGCTGCAGAAAGGAATGCAAACAGAAAACCCTGAAGTGATCAACTTGGCTCTTCTGAAAGATAAGTGTATGTGAGAAGTGTTTAACCTGAGCGAACCTGAAGCGGTCTAGAATTCCAGTTATTCTTACCAAAAACCTACTTTCCCTCCCTTATTATTCTGCCATGATTTAAACAGGACCCATTCCTAAAACGAGGTGGCATGTTTGAAAACAGAAATTAGCGTGTCCCAAAAGCATAAAACCTGCTGTACCAAGCCAACCTCAAGGTCTGCGGAGCCCAGTATTTCCTCCTGACTAGGGGCTACAGCAAACGTTTGGGAAAGACCGTGACAAATAAAGCAAGTACGGAGCATTTTGGCGATGCGTTACCCAGCTTCCAGAAATCCACAGTTCAGGCGCTTTGGCCTGGAGAATGCACCCAAGTCATCACTTTTAACCATTCATCCATGCTTCTATATAATTCCTCTCTCAACCACTTATACCCTTTTCACCTGGAAAATCTGCAGCAGGGAGGTCAACAATTTAACTCTGCAACAGCAGAGAAAGGACTTCCTACGCTCCCTTTATGTCTGCTGCCCGATCATCCACTGATGCCTCTTGGGGTCCTCCTCTATGAGAAATAAGTACAATCGCCCTTACTCACCATCTTCCTGCCACCCACTCTTTCACAAAGTTCCAACCCAACTCATCACATCCACGTTTGTTGCCTTTTCTGTCCTAAAAGGCTGTCACACGCACTATTCCCACCTCATTCATTGCTTCACACTTCTGGTCACCTCTGGCTGTTTCTCTACACCCTTCCAGGGTCTGCTAGATCCTCCGGCCTTTTAGTTTTCCAGGGGTGGTGGAGAGAAGGGAGGATGGTGGGCAGGACTATTTACAGTGTTCGAGATTGGACACAGTACAGATTCATATAACGATCTGCCAAAATACCTGGAGTAAGCTGGAAAGGAGACGAAATATCTCTTGAAGGCAGTAACTACTACCTATTTACCTATTGCACAAAATGGTTTGTATCTGAAAGGGAATGTTTATTCTTCTTTTAACAGAAGCCTGACAACAACCAAACAAAAGAAGTCAGTTCCTCCCTCATACAAAAGACAGAAGAGGAAGCATAAATTTGAAGTCTATTGAATTTATTTTTTTAAAAGCCTTTATCTAAGCAAAGCGCATTGTCTACCACCACCTATTCATAGTCAGCTGTTATTTTCTTGTAAAGAACCATCTTTCCCCCAGCCTCAGTCCTATTTTCGAAGGCTAAGTCGAAGCTTTTTGACAAGCAGAGACTCCAAACCCCAGAGTGGAGCATGTCGGGCAGGGAACCGAAGGCAGCTCCGGCCGCTGCGGGTCTGCAGGCAGGCAGCGGCTCCCCTGGGAAAGCAGCTGAGCCTGGTTTCATGCCCTGCGACTTCTGAACATCCGAGGGCACCATCGACTAAAAAGCAATGATGAAAGAATTTTCCCCCCGAGAAGAACTTACTTTTCCTCTTTTGAGATCTGTTCAGAACAGAAAGCAAATGCATTTGAAGACAGTTCCCTAGGACAGGGTAAATGAGTTTCTACACCCGAGGAAAACACTCACAGCTATCCGCAGCAACCCATTCACATCGCCTGTAGAATCATAGAATCACAGAATCATTAAGGTTGGAAGAGACCTCCAAGATCATCGAGTCCAACCATCAACCCAACAACACCATGCCCACTAAACCATGTCCCTAAGCGCCTCAGCTACACGTCTTTTAAATACCTCCAGGGATGGTGACTCCACCACTTCCCTGGGCAGCCTGTTCCAATGTTTAACCACTCTTTCAGTAAAGACATTTTTCCTCACATCCAATCTAAACCCCCCCTGGTGCAACTTGAGGACATTTCCTCTCGTCCTATCGCTTGTTACTTGGGAGAAGAGACCGACCCCCACCTCGCTACAGCCTCCTTTCAGGTGGTTGTAGAGAGCGATGAGGTCTCCCCTCAGCCTCCTTTTCTCCAGGCTAAACAACCCCAGTTCCCTCAGCCGCTCCTCATCAGACTTGTTCTCCAGACCCCTCACCAGCCTCGTTGCCCTTCTCTGGACACGCTCCAGCACCTCGACGTCCTTCTTGTAGTGAGGGGCCCAAAACTGAACACAGTATTCGAGGTGCGGCCTCACCAGTGCCGAGTACAGGTGAAGCACTTTGTGACTTTATGCTTCCTGTGAAGCACTTTGTGACCTGAATTTTTCTGTCCCCGCGATACAAGGCAATGGTGCGCTCGAAGAATAACACAGACACCCACTGATCCTTTCCAAAAGCTTTTGCTGTAGACATTGGGGGTGTTTGCACCAAAAGTAACAGATGAACGTGTTACCTACAGCGGGGTAAATCTGCAAACCGTACGACAGCCCTTCCTGCGCAACAAGTCTTACTGTGGACAAAAAAAAAAAGAAAAAATATATCCTTCGTTTTACCAACATGCCATAAAAATGCAGCAACCTGATCCCACGTTTTGGCTAAACAACTCCAGCACATTTGCAGATATGTAGCTCAATAAATATTTCCTTGTGAGAAAGCCAATTATTTTTTCTTCTTTCAGATCTCAAGGATATAGGATTAAAAGGCAAAATTCACTGCCGCCTCCTCCGTCTGTAAGAGGTGCCTGTTTAATTTTAAAATTTGAGACTTCTGATCTGAAGACGATCTCTCCCAAAAGACCGTCTCCTGAAACATCAAAGAACAAAAAGTCTAATAAACTTCTTGCTATTTGGTTCATAGTTTTCCTTTGTAATGCAAACTATAGGACGGTGTGTCTCCGCCACAGGAAAACAGGCATCTGAATGTAATTCAGGGTAGGGCAAACTACAGCTCAGGGACAAGAGAAAATTCCTTTGTTCTGATTTATTCTTCTTCAGGCTTTTTCTTGCAGCACTGATCACTGATATTACAGGGCAATCTAACCCGAAAGCCCTGGAACAGGAAGAACAATGACAGCAAAGAATACAAAGTACAGAGCGAATAGCGGTAGTGAGAGAAGACAAAATCCCCCACAGTAACCTTTCCTAATAAAAGGACTAGCGCAGGACAATTATTCGTTCTCTCTTCGAACTCTCGATCCTGGGATTTGCTTGGGAAGAACGCAGGTTCCTCCCTAGCAGATGCTCTCACCGCGTCTCCCACTTGCTCCTTTCTTTCCATCTTTTTCTGATGACTCATACGTAAATATACTAGAGAGGACGTTATCCCACCTACACATGCTTAAAACAGCCTGATGAAACTTAATAGACAGACTGCAGTTTCGTTCAGAGAAAGTCATGAAGGGAACACAACACAACGATAACGATCAGGTCCTTGAAAGGTCAAACCTCAAAAACTGTGAATAAATACAGCGTGTGTACAGCATCATTTTGAATAAACCAGCACAAACAGAATTTACACTATCTGCCATGAAAAAAAAAAAAATTCCAGTAGGCAGAATCAGAATGATAAAGGATTATGCAAAACTTCCTTTAAACTACAATCCAGAATCTCTCAAACTCGACCCTGGCCAAGATTAGCCTATTTCACAATGTACAGCTTCTAGTTCTTTTTATAAGGTTTCAAAACATTTCACAATCATCACTACTCCAAAGCAAATAAATACTCCTACTCAGCTAAGCTGTCCAATGACACTGTTTCTTCGATGTCGAAAGGCAAACCTCTGTTTTGCCCTGAAACAGCTTCTATTTTCTGTGCACTGGATTTGTAGAGTCGGTGGCAGAGTGAAAAAACAATATCCAGGAGACCCAACTTCTCCGTCGCCCTGCAGACACCACCTGCCTTCCTCTCTCCCCTACACCACAGAAAAATGGGAATTATTTAAAACGAAGGGCATCTCCTCTATTACTTTTCCTTTATTTGCTATGCAAGCGTCACGGTGATGGCGTATTCATCATTTTCTCCTAAGACACAACCTGCCAGTGTGGCAGAGATCAAAAGCGTAAGATCCTACCGAGCACAAAATAGTCGAGAAGGAAGAAGATGGGAGCCACAAAAGGAAAGGGAGAAAATAATGAGTACAGATCACAGAGAAGTGAAAGGATAAAGGTGATAACAAAACATTGGTAGCATATTGGATTCGCAAGCTAGCGAAATGCAATGAGAAACCATTCTCTTCTCCTAATTTTTAAAATATGGACACACATGGACACAAAATGACACCATTTCTCCCTTAGTAAAAAACAGTCTGTGCACATCACCATACTCACAACTACAAGAGTAAAAATAAACAACAACAAAAAAAGAAAGAAACCAAAACCAGAAATTACAAGAGACTAGAAATAAATCAATGCCAAAAAACACAAAAGGAGGGGTGAAAATAAGGAGACATCTCAAATTGATTTTCTTAAAGGAAATGCTAAGATTCTTGTGCAGCAAGATGACTCCCAAACACGGACTTTTAAGGAAACAGAGCAATTACGATGACACTTATAAAAATAATTTAAAAAAAAAAAAAGACTCATTCCTGAGAGCTGGCAACACCCCAAAGTACAATTTTTCTTGAAACCCTCTTCCCTCGTTGCACTACGGACAGACCCAGCTGCTGCAGCACAGCACAGGGCACGCCTGCCTGCCCGCAGAGCCCTCCGGATCAAGGGCGCTCGCCCCAAAATCCTCTCCAGCT
>NW_008825611.1:422781-464785 GCF_000699105.1 Pygoscelis adeliae
TCTTCCTTCCGGAGCCAGCAGAACGAGGACAAACCATAAACATTAAAACGTGTCTCACACGCCACTCAGTAATTTTTAACGATTATGTCACATGATGACTATGACATGGACTGAAAAGCCTCAAAAGAAATAACACCTTGTTTGCCATTACAGTGAAGAAGAACTCTAAAAGTTAAAAAAAATATTTTAGTATCTGGTCTGTCCTGGTTTTGGCAGGGATAGAGTTAATTTCCTTCCTAGTAGCTGGTACAGTGCTGTGTTTTGGATTTAGGGTGAGAACAATGTTGATAACACACCGATGTTTTAGTTGTTGCTGAGCAGTGCTTACACTAGTCAAGGACTTTTCAGCTTCTCGTGCTCTACCGACTGAGAAGGCTGGAGGTGCACAAGAAGCTGGGAGGGGGCACAGCCAGGACAGCTGACCCCAACTGGCCAGAGGGACATTCCATACCATGGGACGTCATGCTCAGCATATAAAGCTGGGGGAAGAAGAAGGAAGGGGGGGACGTTTGGAGTGATGGCGTTTGTCTTCCCAAGTCACTGTTACGCGTGATGGAGCCCTGCTTTCCTGGAGATGGCTGAACACCTGCCTGCCCATGGGAAGGAGCGAATGAATTCCTTGTTTTGCTTTGCTTGCATGCGCAGCTTTTGCTTTACCTATTAAACTGTCTTTATCTCAACCCACGAGTTTTCTCACTTTTACCCTTCCAATTCTCTCCCCCATCCCACTGCGGGGAGAGTGAGCGAGCGGCTGGGTGGTGCTCAGTTGCCAACTGAGGTTAAACCACGACAGGTCCTGGAGAGACAGCCCGCGCTACCGGCCATGGTGCAAATGCCTTTTCCTTTTTTAAAACCTAAAGTTGGTTGCCTGTTTAATACCTGTGAAGCTCAGTACAGGATATTTGAATTAATGAAAAAAAAAAAACCCAAACCCAAATCTTATTCTTCAGTCCATCAGAAACAGTTTTAAGAGAAAAGAACTGGGAAAGCAAAGAACTGAAGAAACTTTCTGCTCTAAACTCCCTTTATAGGCCTCGACTTAACTCAGAGGATTTATCCTTTCAAAACTCTAAAATAGAAACTCCATCTTGTCAAATTGATTTGATGATTGGGGCGAGAGGGGGGGAGGATTACAGGTTTAGTGAACAAAAGCAAGTTTGATACGTTTACATTTCTCTAAGAAATCTTTCTACCACAAAGGCATTTTGATTAATCAATTCTCATGCATTCAAAGGATCAGCTGGCTCACTGACGGGCTCACGAGTAAATGTAAACAAAGGAACATCATTCGGCAGGTACCTTTCTAGCAAAACCCCAAATACATTTGCTCCTCACCTTATACTGATTTTTTTTTTTTTAATCAATACTTTAAAAGTCATCGTGGATCCAAAGAAAACAAATAGAGCAAAATAATAAATACTTAGGCTGCTAGAGCAAAAAGTCAACTGGACTGCTCCGTGAACTGCGTGCGTGCATGATGACCGTACTGCAACACAGTCCAGCACAGGATCATAATATATCCCCTATCTCAGGACCCAGAATAAAAACTGATTTGGGAGGTGATGGTTGATTATGTGCTGAGTGCCAGCTTCATCAGAGGAGGGCGAGAACATTGATAGGCAAAAACCTGGTTACGCACATGAGCGAAGGTCACCCAACGCATGTTTTGAAGCAAACAGAGCAATAAAACTTAAGCACTAAACAGTCCCTTCGTCTTCTTTCATAGAATCATAGACCAGTTTGGGTTGGAAGGGACCTCTAAAGGCCATCTAGTCCAACCCCCCTGCCGTGGGCAGGGACATCTTCAACTAGAGCAGGTTGCTCAGAGCCCCGTCCAACCTGACCGGGAATGTTTCCAGGGATGGGGCATCCACCACCTCTCTGGGCAACCTTTATGCAGAGCACGTACACCTGCAGTTCGTTCTCTGCCTCTATGTGCCGGAGGCAAGGACCGCTTCTTCCTATAAGTCTATATAACATCAGCTCTAAGTTGATTAGCAGCTCTGGATACTCTCATAACACAAATAGTACCAGCTCAACATGGTTTGTACCTTTCCCAGTGTAATTAATCCTCGTCAGCAACCGCCCTGCTGTTATCAGCTGATCATTTGCTCTAAGCTATGAAACAAGTCAACAGTGAGGGGTAAGCACGGTTTGCAGGTTAGTTCAGGAAGGGCACTGAGGACAAAGCAGAAGAAAGAGCGAGCCTTTGCGTGTGCCCGTGGAAGCAACATGGGTTACGATTTCTGGCAAAGAATTGAGGGAATAGAAGGAGAAAAATAGAAGGGGGACAACCATACGATGTAGGAGGAGAGGCAGAAGGAGCAAGGTTTGTTTAGCCTGAAGGAGAGATGGCTGAAGATGGGGAGAAATCTAATTGCTGCCTTTGACTACCTAAGGAGAGATTACAGAGGAGATAGCACCAGACATGTTCACAGAAAAAGGACATGAAGCAACAGACACAAGCTGCAGCAAACAAAGTTCTGATTAGATATTAGTATAAGACTTTTTTTTTTTTCCCCCTTAATTTTTTTTTGAACCATGAGGGTGACCAAGTGCTGGAACACTGGCCCAGAGGATCAACGAGATCTCCATCCTTAACAGAAATTGGCAACTTGACTGGGCAAGGTCTTGGGCAAGAGCCTGATCCCACTCTGAAGCCGGCCTTGCTTTGAGTGAGGGATCAGACCAGCGTCCCTTCCAACCCAACTCGCCCCACGTTCTGTGCCTAGACTCAAATTTGGGTGTACGAGTGCCATAGTCACCTGCAAGTAACGAAAGGAAGGTGAGCTGCTCCTGTTTTCTGAGGGTACGAGAGCTCACGTGGAGGCACCGCAGAGCAGCCAGCTCAGCAAGTGACCGTGGGGCAGCCGCTGCCACCACCACCACCCGTCTGGCACCTGATAGCAGCCGCGAGGCGCTTCTCAGTGGTCTCTCCCCCCGAGCCAAGTGCAGAGCCACGGCCAAAGGTCTTGCAAAAGAACAATTGTTTTTGAAGAGGAAAACACCCCCTGCCGACGAGCGCGAAATGAAAATAAAGGTGCAAAAGCAGCTCCAGTAAATGATTAACATGGAGTAAAGTTAAAAACACAACCAAGAGAGTTCACACACGATGAGTGTAGTTTATCTGCTTCAGATTTCTTCATTCTGTGCAGAAGAACATGCTGGATTTCTGTTTCCTCCACATTCTTTTATTGCATTTTTGAAGCAGCACATTCATACAGTCTCATGTTGCCTATGATCACAAATATAAACCAGCAAAGATTTTTAACCCTGCTTAATAGAAAAAAAGCTTAATGTACAGGACCGGACAGCCCTGGGGGCACAGACTACGAGGAGTTTAGTAAACAAGTTTATGCAGACACTTGCACTTGTGTAAATGTTTGCATTATGCAAATATTTATCGCAGTTAAAAATTGATAAAACCAATTTAAAGTTTCTCCATAGTGCAGCGCTGAGGATATCCAAGATCATCTTACATTCAGGGTAAATACCAAATTGTGAACAAACATAAGCGGGCATCAGAAAGTCAAGAAAACAAGGTCAGAGCAGTGAAGGAAGCGAGGGCTCAGGCAACCGCCGTAAAAAGCCAGGGAGGTAACAAAACCTGAACTTTAGAGAGGGAGGAATTCACAGTGTTTATCAACAAACTCCGAAAGTTTACAGTGTCCAACTGTACAAAGCTCAATCTTGCAAATCCCCTGACACTGTGCAAAAATAGTGAAGAGTGAAATATGATTATGGTTAATATCAAAATTTAACATAAGCCAAGAAGAGAGAGAAAATATGAACACCGCTCTTAAAAATTCTAGTGCATTTATTTTTGTATCAGAGAAAGGTATTTTTCAACAGATGCTTTTTTGCACTTCATCAAAATTAGAAGCATCTGCTATTTCCTGAACTTGGTTTACTGAACAACACAGCTCACTACTAATGAAGATGAAATTCAAATGTCACCTAAAGAAGCAATTAAAAAAATAATTGAATTTTTTTCTTACCTCAAAAATGTTATTGTATTAAGCTCACGCTTGCTTGTCCTCAGGCACAGACTTCCTAGTGATTTACAGATGATTTTAAAGTCTGAACCATAATTGTTAATGCTGTGAACTACTTATAACCTCAATTTAAAAAGCCTATTAATTTTTGGAAAACACACAAGAAACTGCAGGCACAAATCATGATCATTTCACCTTTTCAACAGCATATTAAAAATTAGCTCGATTAGAGCAAAATGACTGAGAGTCAAGATGACATTTCTTCCCCTTCCTGCCTATCAATCCAGTGCATGATACCGGGAGAGTGCTTCCAGGTTGCACTTCCAGGTTTTTGGAGGTTTTTAGAAGACAGAAGGTTGTTTCTTCTTCAGATGCGGTGAGAATAACATAATAATTCATTTGTGTGTCCTGTTTTGACCTCAGATTAGTCTGAAGGTTTACAGGAAGCATTCCTTCACTACAAAACAACTCTGCATTTTCAGTCGAAGACCGAAAAGAACCATGTTGTTTTTTTCATTTATTTTGTTCCTATGCTGATCTTCTCTTATAGAGGTTACAAGGGTTTTTTAGAACAAACATGAAGTATTTTTAGAACTTCATTTCACAAATGAAAGGAAGCACAGCAGAAGGTTAATTCTGAAAATAGTTAATCAGCCACTTGGAACAAGCAGAGTCCAAAGGGAATCATTAGTTTTTCCATACACAACTTGGGATTATTTTTCTAATTTCAGCTAAAAGAATAGAAAACATAAGGTGGTGCTTGTCACTGCAAGACTAAAGTACATAAATGCACAAGTTATATTTAGGTCTCTTCGTGAAATGTCGACTCTTAACCAGCATCCACAAATTGGTCTCTCACCACAGACAGATGAGCCAAATACCAGTCATCCATCAGAAGAACAGATATTTTTACACGTTTTTACAAGGTTGTCTGACCCATCATTGTTGTTTCTGAATATGTTCCAAAGAGTTTAAAAATGTAAAGTTTAAGGTACGTAAGGATATACATACTTTTGCGAGACCTATATGTCTGCAATGTTGATTAATTGGCTTTTGCCTTCTGTCAGCATTGATGTTCTATGAATTAATCTTAAGTCATGTTCAAACCTGATAAATGGGGCAGTTTTCTACTTTAGAAGGAGCCTGCATAGCAAATCATCTCAAGCTCAACCAGATGACAATAATTTTTTTGTCTCTCAAATAATCACGATTTGGAAATGAAAACATAATACTTATGCTACAGTGTAGTAACATGATTTGTTCATTGTAAAAGCAAAAACAACTCCTTAATTGTTTATGCTGACTGCACAAAAGGACACTTGCTGTATGTGCTGTATTTGCAGTATTATATATTTAGATTACTGGAACATACTTATACTGCTAGAAGCCACATTTGATTCAGGCTCCAAGTTAAAGAAATATCATTGCGTACCATTAGATTCTTACCAAGGGGAACTTACCTAAAGGCTGCCAGTAAGGGAGCGTAAATTGAATCTCCGTCATACACATACAAGTGATCCCAACTGCACTCTGTGGCAAAGTGATTGAATCGAAGCCTGAGGATTGTGTTTGGCCTGTAAAAAAAAAAATAAATAAGAGATTTGTAATTAGCCACTCGCCACACATGGCAAAGTCCCTCCAACAAACTCCTCCAGTGTGAAGCTCGTCTCTAAACAAGACTAAAACTGAGTGACTTAGTGTAACTGTAGATGCATCAAACATGCTGTGGCTTTCTTTTTTGGTGTGCACGCTCGCCTGGTATTAAGCAACAGCTTCTTTATGGTCAGAAAAACTGTGTCCTTAAACCCTTCCCCACCACCAACAGCAGAAATTGAAGCGCAGGCACTGCCAGCCCTCTGCTCTTTACCAGTACCGACTCTCCTAATGACAGGGGTAAGCATGGAAAATCTACATGGACAACACATTCACGTGTAGATGAGGCACTTAGGGACACAGTTTAGTGGTGGACTTGGCAGTGTTAGGTTTACGGTTGGACTCAATGATCTTAAAGGTCTTTTCCAACCTAAATGATTCTATGAAGAATCACAGCCACCATCAGGGAAATAACCAGAGCTATTTTTCTTGTTCAAGGGATTTTCTGCAGGTTGATACAATTACAATGGCCTGCGGTTATTTACTTGCCCAGAAGCTGGCAGAAATCCTTCTTCTATTGCTTTATTACTTGTGCAGTACTGCAGGATGGCCCTCTTGAGGGAAGCCCCTCCAAACTGGAGTCTGGAAATATGCCTCAGTGGACGCTAACTAAAGAAATTCTCAGTCTTGCTCACCACCTTCTGGGAGCTGGAGAAAACAGGTCAAGAGAATGCAGAGGAGACCCGTCTTCTACAGGACGGGAGGCCCTGGGGCTTTACCTTTTGCCAAAAGGAAGGTCTTTGGTTATTACTTGGACTGTCAAGATGCAGTAACCACTCACTGCCCCTCATTACTCACAAACGCTAATCAGGTTGCTTGACTTTCTTCTGGAGATGCGTTACAAAAAATACTGGGACCAGTTGAGAATGAACGAGCTGGAAGTCCTGGGAAGAGACTTGCTGCCTTCCACCCGAATGCAGTGGGCCCAGCACACCCCGATGTTAACACCACCCGTCAAGGAGAGACTACTCTGTTGCCTTACCAAGTCAAGAGAAGACAACCAAGGGGCCTGATCTTCTGAGACGTATCATCAGGAAAAAGGTTTTACTCAGTTGATGTGGGGACAGAAACAGTAGTTCAGACACCAAAACACATCAGCATTGCTTTCACTCCATAGACAAAAGGTGCCCACTAAGCCATAACCAAGTAAGGTACATTTAGATGCCATTAGTTCCATGGCTAATATGCAAAGATACATCTAAAGAGAATCACACAGAAGCCACAGCAGGTATCTAATTTAGGGCTCAGCTCAAGGAGGGTGAAAACACCATTAATATTGTGCTTGGACCCTGAGATAAAAAGAAAGTGAATCTACAGCAGCACTGCTTTTTCCTACCCACAGCTGTAGCTGTTGAAAGGATAGATGCAAGTGATTAGGATCTTTTCAACAGCATTGCCCTTGGGTTCAGATGAAATCCTTGTTCGTCCTAATCAAATAAATTAATAAAATGTCAGCTTGCCATAGAGTCCTTCCTTCCCACAGAAGGGGAATTCTTTAGGGAGTCATTCTGCAAAAGAATCTTTTTTGATAGGCACAATGATCTACTCCAGGCCTTTGGAAAAAGCAGCAGGTGTAACTCAAGGATAACGTCTTGCTTAAAGAAAAGGTACAAAGAGTACTCATCGTTTCAAAACTGAGCAGCCTGTGAACTTGTAGGGGGTTTGCTTCTATTTCAGCAGCCTGACAGCTGTAGAGCCGAAAGAAATACTTAATCAATAAAAGCTTTAGACCAAGAACAAAAAGAAAGAGATTATCTTTGCTACAGCTAACAACTCATTAACGGACAGCACCCATTTGCAGAATTGCAAGGCACATGGCTACAGACAGGATCTCCGAGATCTGTTCTGCCTCAGACAGGATCCTCGGACCAGCTGGATCTCATCTGCCTTGTCTCATGCTCCTGGAGAAGAATAAAATGACACCCCCGGGATGAGGACACAGCACAGACACTAGCCAAGAAGAGTCAGGAATGGTGCAAAAAGGAAATGAGTACAGTAAGGAACACATGGCTTATTTTACATCTGAATTTATCTAGCATCTTCAATTGCACATTTGGATTGTACCTTTACTTGCTAACCTCAAAAACCCTCCACATACTGGTATGCTAGCAACGAGGTGAGGGCACTCAGCAGAATTTAACAGCTTTGCAGATGCTGTTTTCCAAGTCCAGATCTCTCTGGGAATTTCACATTTGGCAGAGAGCTTGGGCTATTTTCACAAAGGTGCATATTTCAGCTGTTTTAATCAGCGTGATTATCTCTTTTCTGTTTACCACCATCCTCTGACAGCAGGGTACAAATAATCAGAAGCAGGAAAAGAACACCAACTTAAATGCCTGGCTACGAAAGAAGGAGGAAGATTTTTGTACACCTCTTTACAGCAAGTAAGATCTCACTTCAGACCCCAGGAAGTGATAGTTCTCTAGGAAGCCTCCCAGTACTAGCAAACAAAGGCTGAAGGAGCAGTTATGGTGACATTATCGAGGACCCGTGAGCAGCACTTCACTCCTGATAAAAACATGAGTCACATTATCCTTTAGAAAAAGAAGGTATGAGGGTTAAGCTGGCTGTACTAGAATTGCTGAGGCTGGTTTGTCTGTAATAACATTCTTGGAAAACATTTTTTAATTATTTATAATTCCAAACTGTCTGAAGTTGTATTTTTATTACCTACACTTAAGAGGTGTTGCCACTTACAGCATCTAACTTTTGATCTTAACCACATGAAAGAACTGGGCTCCTTATGTAGTTAATAATGAGTGGTAGGCTCCCAATTTCAGTGTTCTGGACGGCGCTCTGGAACAGCTTAGCCGTCACCTTTGAGCATCTTGGGAGTTTAGGCATTTAACTTACTCATCCAAAATAAATGTCTGAAGTAGATGAAGTTAAATACCTTCCCGACTCATCAGACCTCCCAAACATAGAGAGACTAAAAAAAAGCGTACTCCGGCCTTTTAGTAAGTTCTGATCCTCCAAGATGCCAAGAGACCTCAGCTTATGGGCGTTCACTGCAAGTTCATGCTCTCACATGACTTGTTCCAATTCACAAACCTCTCTACTTACAGATTCAGGGAACGGTATGGAACGTGACTTAACGCATAGCTGTTAACACACATCATCGTAACTGACCATGCAAAGCTGTAGAGACTAAACAAATTGATTTCACAGTCCTGGTGTCAGCTTGGTACTATGAAAAATATATTTCAATGAGTCAGATGCTCTGCACTGCTGTACCATCAATCAGATGACAGTCAGAGGATATGCACTAAATACGCTACTCCTAAAAATCTGTGCAAGAAATCACTATAAGCAATATAAGGATCAAACACCAGAAGGGCAGGGAAATGAAAGGAAGAGGCCTGAGCGACTTCTCGCAGTTTAGAAGACCTTTGCAAAAAAGGTCAATGGTCCCTCTGAAGTCCTCATGGCCTAGTGAGTAAATAAGCATCTGAAATGCATCATTACAGAAACTGATTGTTCATGAATAAGGCCTTTAATAGAGTTTGCTCTATTTTTTTCACACTGCCAAAAAGTCCCATACATAGTTAATCCCAACATCTGAATGGCCCACTATGATAACAGTTAAATAATTAGTAATTCTTTATTTATTTACACAAATGCATTTATTTTCATTCTCCACGTGAGGTTTCAACACAAAGGGTATTTTACACAGGAAACCTCTAATTCAGAAGTCAGTTTGGAGGGCTCAGTTGCACAAAAAAACCCAAAAAAATTATTTATCAAGAATAACTAAGTGCTGCCCTACCTAGTTTTAAGAATAGCAAAAAAGATTCGTGAGATCTAAGGGTTCTCGGTGCAGATAAACCTCACCTAAAAGTCACAATAAGCAACACTGAAACCCAAAGTGCTTACTACGCTCACCTTCCTTCAATGAGCCAGGTGCATTTTGTTTTGTATTTGTAATTTCCAGGCCCATCCGTGACATATCCTGAAGGTCCAGTGAGTCTGTAAATAAAAAAAGACAAGCATCAGTCTCCAATGGTATTAAACATTCATAAAGGATTTCCTAAATTTAGAAGAGCCATCATTAGATTTTCAGGTACTTAAGAGCCACTACAAACCAACCAGCACCACCACAACAAAAAACAATTGGGCAATTGGGATTCTCCTGTTAAAACTCTCTGTACCTGCTTTCTGATGCTTGTCCTTAAAGAACGACAGTTGAGAGTGACGGTTTCTCTATCAGCTTGATGACATGGTTTCAAATCCATATATATGTATATACCACATAACCAGTAAAAGGATTCCCTAACGGAAAAGCTAAAATTATTCCTAAACTATTTATTTATACAAACACCACAATTCTTGCATGAAGTTCAGATGAAGTCCACGGTGCTACCTCTCACCCATTCTGTATTTGACTCTTCACAAAGTCCTCGGTGACCTCCTGAACAGAGGACTGATCCCCATAACCCTTCTAGTGCAACTCAAGACCTCAATTCCTCACGCATCAAGGGCTGCGTAACTCAGGACGACTCCAGAGCATGGCAGTTCCAGGCATCTCCCACCTTCGGTAGCATGTTGCCATCCCCATGTCATCCCATATTAAGTGATCGAATTCAAAGGGCTGAGTGGTCCCCACTGCCGGGACGGTGCCAGGACTACCCTACGAACATCCCTACCCCTCTGCACCCCTAAATAGGTGCTGACAACTTGACAGTAGCAAAAGACTCTGGAGAAGGATGTAAAAGCAGTAAGTACAGTTGGAATCATTCATCCCAGGACCCTCAACGAATGCCAGCACTTAAAACCATTAAAAATTCAGGATGCCACTGAAAGAGAGAAGGGAACAAAGCCAGCAAAGGACTCATTTTTGTCAACATCTGCAAAACACTGTACAGGGCAAATTCTAGACAACTGCATTTGTCTAGACACCGCTTGCAGGGATGTCCAAACAAAGAGCAGCAAACCCAGTCTGGAGCTCAAAAAGGTGTTTTGATGAAAAGTTCACAACAGATTTCAGAACCATGCTTAACCCTTCGTTGCGGTACAAAGGAAATCGGTATTCATGCTCATTACTTGAAACACTTTACATGTAACGAGCATGAATACAGGTACTGGAAAGAGGGAGCAAAGCCGTGCAAAACCTGCTTTCACATTTTCTACTCGAAATGTGACAACCAAACACATCCACACTGTAAGACAAAACGAAGGCAGCAACCTACTGGCTGCAGCTGTAACTCCTCCTTTCCACAGATTTTAACGTGTTTTCTTCAAAGACCATGGACAACAGAGAAGACAATCGTACTTCATGAAGGCTGAGGGAGACGGATCTAGCAGGAGTTTGGGGCAGCGGATCCGATACATCACTTGGGCTCCCAAAAAACAAGCACCGAGATTCTGCATCTTCTGCCTTAGCATAAAGGCTGGTAGGAACACACATGGGCAGAAGACAAAACCAAGAGCCAGACTGTTCAGATGCACACTCCCATCTCATATGCATTAGTCAAAATGTTCCAGATTGGTTTTAACAAATAGCTGAAAGCATAGCAGAAACTGTTGAAAATAAATTACCAGGGAAGGATGACATCAAATGGAAGCAGTATCTGAAGAGGTCCAAACACCACATTCTGGCAGAGAATATATATTGGCACCTGAAACAAGATTCCTACCTAGGGAGGTTATAAACTCCATCGTCGGCACATGGCTGGAGCAAATCACAGCCTTCTGGCAAAATTAAATCGTCCTACTTAAAACACAGTTTCAGTAAAACAAAAACACTCTGCAAAATCAAATTTGGCAGAAAAGAGAAGGAAGCAAGATCAGAAGTTCCCAAAACCGGTATCTTGGAACCTTTTGCTGTGTCTTTTCCTAGTGATCTGTTAATGTTATCATCTAGTCTTTTTTAAATGTTTTGACTTGAGTCAGAATGGTTTTCCAGAATCTTTTCCATAGAGCACTTTTAAGGTTCATCTCTGATCCAAATTAAAAAGGCAAAAACCACAGATTTTGAAAACCACCTTCCTCCTCCTCCATATTAATTTATTATAATACTTTTCAATCTCAGAAATTTAGCTTAAGATTTGTAAAAGGCAGTTACTGAAGTTCTGCAGATCTACATTTAAGCAAGTGAAGAAACAACTCCAATTATCAGGAGCACAGGAAGCATCTGTACCTTCTATGGAGACACAGATAGGTGCAGAAGTAGATGTAGATGTAGATAAACAAACACACATACATATATGTATTTTAAGGCTTCAACATCTTTGACAATTCAAATTACTTATCTTACTGATCAGGAATTTGCAAAAACAGATGCAAATTCCAAATTGCAGGCAATAACATCTAGACTTTTTGTCTAAAAATTCATCCTTTTGAAAATAATATCTGTGGAAAAGCTAGGAATCAAACTGTAAAAACGTTTCAACACTGACAGCACTCTGCATGCAAGCAAGAGTAAACAGACTCTGGAAACCTGAGCAAGTCTCGCAAGCTAAAAACAACCTTATGCAATCTGCCAAGCTCTCAGAGAGCCTGTGCTCAGAAAACTCTTTGAACAATTTTCTCTGGAAACAATTACTAAATCATTCAGCACAGAAATGCTATCAGGAGTGATGGGAAAAAAAAAAAATAATCCCATTAGTACTGTAGCCCCCGCCGTGCCACATTTCGAGGGGGGGAGAGATCATTTCAACATCAACATAACTTAATCATATTTCAGCAATGCAAAAACAAAACACAGGATTTAGTTTTAAAAAAATAATAACCAAAGTCAAATTTCTTTTATATGCTATTAATTAAATACTTATCTGTAAGTTACTGAGATTCCTTACTAAGCTTTAGAAGCTACTGCCATTATGAACAAATACAGGATATTAAAAAAAAATCAGAGTTGATGCCTCTGAAAGCAAGAGACATGGGAACTAAGTCCTTATCCCACGTACTGCCTGGCACGGGAAGGACATTAGCAGACCTGTGTTACTCTATAAACGCTCTCACAGAGACATGCTCCAAGACAGAGAGAAATAAATACTAAGCACTAAAAGCAAACTGAAGCTGGAATTTTATCTTTACATTCAATAGAGAAAGCTGAAACAGATCTCCCAGCTCTAGTTAAAAAAAGGAAACGAAACCCTTGTCCTCCCCACCTCGGTGCTGTTTGCACTGAATGTGATGGTGTCTCTTTCGGTACTGGTGGGACATGTCCAACACGATGTTTTGACTTATTCTGTGAGCAAAGGCTCAGGAAGGGAATACATGAGTAACTCGAGGAGGAAAAACACTCCGGGAGCGAAGTAACTCCCCTATGAGGACAGGCTGAGAGAGTTGGGGTTGTTCAGCCTAGAGAAGAGGCTTCGGGGAGACCTTCTTGCAGCCTGTCGGTACTTAAAGGGGGCCTACAGGAAAGGTGGGGAGGGGCTCTTTATCAGGGAGTGTAGCGATATGACGAGGGGTAACAGTTTTAAACTGAAAGAGGGTAGATTTAGACTAGATATTAGGAAGAAATTCTTTACTGTAAGGGTGGTGAGACACTGGACCAGGTTGCCCAGAGCAGCTGTGGATGCCCCATCCCTGGAAGTGTTCTAGGCCAGGCTGGATGGGACTTTGAGCAACCTGGTCTAGTGGAAGGTGTCCCCGCCCATGGCAGGGGGGTCGGAACTAGATGATCTTTAAGGTCCCTTCCAACCCAAACCATTCTACGATTCTATGATTCTACGTCAACACGGGACGATGAACTAGAACTACTCGCACGACGTACACTAGAAGACTCCTACCCCTGAGTAACCTGCTGCCAACGCCACCAGGCTCTGAGGTCTTTTGCCCTACTAAATGCTTTGTGCATATCTATAATTTTATCACTCAGACACAAAAATCAGATTCCATGACGTATGGAAAGGTATCGATTCTCATTTGTCTTGCTAACTTGGTAGTACGTGATGCTACTCTACAAGAAGCACTTCTGTCCTACTTGGGTGTTGCATCTGCTGCTCTGCAAGGAGCAGTTGCTGCACCCTAAGAAAACAAGAAAGCAAGGTCCTTTAAGTACTCTCTGTGATGTATAAACACACGTACACACAGGTGGAAAAACATACACAAAGCATAGGTTAACACATTTAGCACCTACAAAGCTACAATATTGACTTTAAAACCTCCAGGGTGGAAAAACAGTTGCAAGGATCTGTTTACAAAACTGAGATTTGAAAAATATATACGTATACTCATGTGCATATACACACTACTTAAGGCTTGTTTCAAACACTGCCAGGTGGCAACAGTGTTATGTACAGCTGGTGTAAATTCTTCACCGATTTTCCAGTGGACTGCAATATTTAAGAATCAAAGGGAAAAAAGAGAGTTAGGGAACTGAATCTACAGCACACATATTCAAAGGGCTCCAACCCTGAGTGCTGCCTATTTCAGCTTTTTGTAAGACAAAGACAAAAGGGAAGCAATGAAAAGGATGAAGATGTCACAAAAGAGAGCCTGCTTCAAAGACAACTATTTTATGTAAAAGAATTCTGTGTATTTAGCTACTCCCCTCTAGTTCTGGGAGCCGCCGAAAAGCGCAACGCCAACACAAGAAAATCAGACAGCAAGCAATGGCATCTCCTGGGTAAAAAGCCAAATCCGAGTATTGGAGCATACCAGATAAATCCATGTGTTTTTAATAATAACACAAGTAATACTAGCAGCGTATATTTTTCAAATACGAATTAGTATACGCTGACAAAACTCCTACAGAGACATGAACTGCACAACGAGGCGAAGACTCAAAGCTGTTATCTATTTACCATCTAATAAATCTGAAGCAATCCTCTTGCTAATAGCCGAGTACAAAAAGTCACAAACTCGAGGGTAGCTTATAACTTAGGCCTAAATCATTTTGCGGCATATTTCCAAAGCATCACAACGTTAAAGGCACACTATATGCTGGCAATGAGGTATTGAAAATATTCATTTTCATCAGGAGTACAAAAGAGAAAATGCAGATTGCCTTTTCTTCATTACTCACCAGAAAAGGTAAGCAGGCTGGTCTGGTTTGTAAAATGCATTAAACCTCAACCTCTAAGAGGTCAGCAATGGATCTCAAAATTGGCTTGTATTGCTTTCAGTAAGACTGCAGTGACGCTTAGAATGCCACAGAATACCTGTCAGCATATTGTCTGGAGACTTTTAGCATAGCCTTTCCACTAAAAAAAACAAAAAAGAAAAGAAAAAAGCCAACCAACCAACCCAACACCCAGTTGATCATCCTAATTTTGAAGCTGCTAAATGTAGAGGCTGATGCAAACAATGAGTTTTCCTCCTCTCTCCCCTTTCGCTGCCTCAAGCACACCACAATTAAAAGCCATTGTTTCGGGTAAATTTGAAGTTGAAGCCAATAAAGAAAGGGCTGTTACAGCCTATTACCAGAACAATGGCATTCCACCCTAAATTGATTAACAATTCAGCTTTGTTCACGGTTCTCAGCACTGAGGTTAAAGGATATATCCTTCAAGGGTTTGCTATAGGCAAGTGCCCTAATTTATAGGCATGGAATACTGATCAGCCACATAGGGGATGAGAGAAGCAGATAAACAAAATCCATGCATCTATTTCATTAATCTCTAATGTAGAAAGGCTAAATCCCCTCTTCTGCCAGCTAGGTGCCACACCACAGGTACAGCTGGGAAGACACAATTAATTACATGCCAGGTCTCACACAGATGAAGGTAATGACGTTACTGCAAAATCAAGTTTGATAAGGATTTAACCTAACCAAAGACTGTGAACTACTCTGGGTGTATAGAGAGACTCCTCCCACGTCCAAAGCCCCCAGTGCAACCGAGAGAAGAGAGTCCTCAAGATGAGTAAACATATGCAAAAGTCACTGCTGGCACCGTAATCCCAGAAGTGTCGTTACCTCGTCACCTTAACTCTACAGCTAAGAGTGCAAAGTCACTGCTTGTTCATCCTAATGTTTTTTCAGTTACTCCTCCATGGTGCTATCACACTCTGCATCGGCTTGAAGGCAGCTCTACCCTGTGATTTCCAAAACTCTGGGGTAAGAGCTTCTGAATGGTGCTACTCCCCTCCTCAAGGAGAAACCCAACTCATGTCCTCCTCCCCTGGGTGGTGGCAGGTTGACAAATGATCCAAAGAAAGGTCCCAACCTCAACAGGGATGCTTCTTAGCAGTTCCAGCAAAGAGCACTCAAGCAATCCCCATCAAGCCACGAGCTGCACAAAGTGGAGGTGAAGGTGCCTCCCAGCAGTTTGCTACAACCCCAGCTGATCTGAACACTCGGTTTGGAAAGCGAGAGCTCAAAATTCCCACAATAATGCCATTTACTGCCATACTGCACGACAGAGAGGCACACAGCCATGAAATCCCTAGAAAATATGATGGCTTTGCAAGCAAAGAGCATCTTCAACCATTCTCGCAGCAACATGCCACTACTCCAGCACTTGCAAAACCATCCTCTGCGTTGCCTTCATCAGGGTTTTCCTCCCAAAGAGGATCAGGTATTTCAAGGTCACTCTGCAGCGCTCTGCCAATCTCACCATGGCAAAGAGGTCAGAGAGGAGTGATAATCAGCGTCTACGCTTAGTATCTTCTGTTTTCATCCCACTTTCCATGGTACAGCTGAATTGATGCTAAAGAGCTGTCTTGCTTCAGAAAAAAAGAAAAGAAAAAAAAAGAATGACTGACAGAGTTAATCTGATATGGCAAACGCTCTTTCTTCAAAAGAAGAGATTAGCTTTGCCCTTCTGCGTGAGATATGTAAAAATATGGAAAGTGATTTCCTGGCTGCTGATCTGATAAGGGCAGAGCCTGAAAAACCCGGCGAGGTCTGAGAAAGGACGCTCAGAGAAACTGCAGCAGGTAACATATCACCGCAGCCTCTCCTGCCTGAGTCACAACCCGCAGCACTGATGCTCGCAAACCTGCTAAATCCCTCTTCGCTCCTGAAAGATACGCCTTGATTTGACAAGCTGCTGCGCTCCAAAGAGGACTGAATGACCGTCGACAGCCTGAGAGAGCTCAGAAGGCACAAATGCTGCTACAGTCTTAAAAATCATTAAGTCAACAAGCTAGAAACCAAATATTTTCAAACATTGCCCCTCTCCAGTTGGCCACCAACATCCCCATCGGGCTCCCGACCTTGACACACTGTCCCAGCTCCTGCTCTTCTGCTGTCACTGAAAACGAATGCCACCGAAGTCGTCTCTTTCGGGGCTGGCTGGGGCCTCTGCCATTATCCCCGCTGGAGCTGCCAGCTGCTTTCAGCATCAGCACCGATCTTGAAACACGTCCCCTCCTCGGCTTAAATAAGCTGAGCCACACCTGGAGCTCCTCCCGGTTGTCTAGTTATTCCTTTAAAGTTTTGCTTGCCCAACCAGCTCTCCTGCTGGGGAAGGAGAGGAATTTCAAAGACACTTAATCTAAAAATGCACTTCAGCTCATCTTTATGGAAGAAGCTTGCTTTCTCTCTTACCCTACAAACCCAAAAGTTGTAATAGTAAGTAAGTGAATTATATCCAGGGAGAAATCATTTGACAAGACACCAAATTACCCAACCTCACCACTCAGACAACAGAAGCAATGAAGGAAAAGCCGATTTCCCTCCTCCAACCCCATTTCCTCATGTCAGAAGCACTGAAAAAAAAAAAAAAAGACAAACCACAACCCTGTGCTGGATCTCAAAAGACACCAGCACTGCACCAGTTTCACACCCACCGGTTAGAGACACTGCCTTGCAATAACATCCGCGTTTGGACGTACCAGAAATGCGCTGTAGCTCCACCTGATGTTCTTGCCTCTAAGGTTCTCCAGCTATTAAATTCAAACTGAAAATATCCCAAATTTAGATCCCTGTCTATCCTCCTATTTCTTTATTTCCAGCCCCATCTCAGAGACCACAAACCAGCATTGTTCACTGCATAACCTCAGCTTTATCTCTGTCGAACCAAACACCCAAGCTGCAGTGTAAACGTAAACATTATTGTGTACCTTGACTGCTGCAAATTCTTCCCCCCATTCAAATTTACTGGGGAAAACAAAGAACAAAAGATATTATTATCATTACACCACGGGAGTGTCTTCTTCACACAAGCCGTATTTTGTAAGTGCAGATTTCTGTAGCTTTGCTCTACTATCTCTATACTATCATTGATCTCTGCCTCCATACCGCAACAACCCCAACCTTGATTATCAGTCGTCTTTTTCTTCAAAACACTTTCCCCAGCGCCTGTGTTATATGCAGAAATGTTACCAGGACAAAAGGCCACTTCATGACATCCCCTTGAAGCCCACCTTCATCCAGCGCCTGTACCTGAGACAACGGCCACGCAGATGGGCTACGCTACAACAGTTGTCTATTAAGCTGATCTAACAGTTGCGCTATGCTTTCCCCATCTGTTCACAAATCCGTTTATTGGATCTTGGCCTAGTTCTTTGAAATGAAGAGAATTTAGCTGCAAGTGTTTGTAACGCCTAGAAAAACTCAACTCTCATCCTTCACTGGTGGTCCTGAAATGCTCCTGGAGGTTATAGCAGTAAGTTGTCTGCTTCACGCCAGGCAGGAGGAGACAATAGTGCAGAGCAAAAGCAAATAAAGCTCACACATCATAAACCATCTAACTTTGCAGCAGAAAAAGGAATATATCAATCCCTCTCTTCCCCTTGCACACAACAAATCCTTACAACCTTTGGCCAAGAGCCCTTGCAAACAGTCTTACCCCACAAGAATTGCCTCAGCATCACCCAAAACTCAACACCCTGCAAGATGAAAGTAAGGAGAAAGCACATTATTGGGACCGTCAGAGGGAATCATCAAAGGCTAATGATGAAAGCTCTCCAGAGCCAGACAGGTCCAATCAAGGTCTACTGCTGGAAGATCAAAAAAACTTCCATTGCATTAGATGATCCAGCCTGACTTCAGGTAGAATATAAAACAAACACTATAACCTATGCTTAAATAAAGTATATCTTGTAGGAAAAAATAATGGTTCTAAATACACTCATAAGGATTAAAAAAAGTGTCATTTAATTTTTTTTTCCTTAATATGTGTCCAAGTTCCAGTTTGCATTTATCAAACTTTAGCTCCAATCATTAAGTTTTTGTTTAGTTTTCTAGAGGGGGGTGAGGGCAGAATCCTTTATTATCTAAATTCATCACCCCATTCTGGAAGGTTACAGTGTCTCTCTTTCAAAAAAATAGCACGTTGCACTACTTAAATTCTGGTTAGAAATTAAAAATATAACAAATTCTATGCAAGATTCTAGTTTAATAATTTCTGCTTGTATCATCTGTATTCATACGTGCAAGATTTCCAACTCATATTAGGGTAAAATACCATCAGTGTAATTTTAACTGAGAAGAGTCTACACATACTCGGTCTATGCAGAACCTTAAATGAACTTAACACATATCTAGACAAATTTTTTCAAGATCTTGCAAGCTCAAAGGCTTCATAATCCACAAAAAATAGTATTTTTTTTACAAATTAGCTATTTTAGACCATTTCAAGATGCAGTTTGCCCTTCTGATTCTACCAGTTTGAATCCATTTTTCTAGCAGTCAACATCTTTTCACTCGTTATTCTGCCCTCCCTTCTGTTTCAAAAGTTAATTGTGATTCACGCTCAGTTGCAAATAGCACACAAGGTTTGTTGGATGATTTTTCAGCACTTCCCCAAAATTAGAAACGTTCAATTAGTCAAAAAATGTATCTTAAGTACGTGTACAAGCATTTAAGTTGCAGTACACCACACCTGTGTACTTTGTAAATGAGGCATCGTAATTAAAATCTTTAAAGCACATGTTCAGAATTGACAGACACATTAATGTTCTCCTCCAGTTGAAGAGCACTTTACTTTGATAAGCTTTCAAGTTACCAGTCCTACATTTAAACCCAGGCAAAAAGCGTTCATTGGTGGGATGGGTGTTGGATTGCAAATGAAACGGGGTTGAGCTGCCAACTTAACCTTCCGGCTGGCAGGAATTGGAAATAAATGGAGTGTAAGGTCATCCCCATGGAGCAGAGGACCATCATCCTGCTGCATTTTGCTAACACATATGCAAAATCCCAAGTCTCTACAACAACAGTGAAATCAGCAGCAGCAATCCTTTCCCCCTTCCAAAGCTATACGTGAAACCGCTGCCCAATTCTTCCTAACCAATGCACCCCAAAATACTCCATTCGGACCCTCAAGAAGCACATTTAGAGTCTGGTTTAGCTGCAAACCTGGCCCCCTCCACCACCCCTGATTCCTGGGCTAAATGCAGAGCGCAGTACGTGGTAGCAGCATTTACAGAAAAGCTCAAGCCAAAGATCAGTCGGTTTTGCAGCAAAAAAAGGAAAATTAAAATACTGAGACATCCTATAAATAAATATCACAGCCTAACCCACTTTCCTAGCAGGGATAGAAATAATTCCTTTTATTTCCTGCCTGACATTCAAAAATTTCTATGCTACTACGTATCAGCGTTACCTGCTGGGAAAATTGTTCCCTAAAAAAAAAAAAAGAAATAAGTTAGAAAACCACTTGGTGTGAAGGTTAACTTCCATTTGATCCCGACCTGAAAAAAGGATTTTGACGCACAACCTCAGTTGTAAATCATTAAAATAATAAAGTACGTCCCAAGATTCAGATAGGGTTTTGTGAACCTACGGAATGACAATCTCTAACATTTTAAAGCAGGTTTCTGGCTGAAGCGACACGGAGGTCATGCGAAGAGCAGGAAATCAATATTCAAAGACAAATCCAGGCTGGAATGTGTGTTTGGGGCAACCTGGGTTTGTTTGCATTGATTTGTGGCTGCAACAGTTTTTCCTGAATATTCACAAGAGCTCCTAGACCCAATAAAATGCAACAAGTGGCACAGTTGTTCGTTCTGCTTCTTGACACCAGTGACATATCAGTGTAGCATTTGACAACTAAGCATCCAAAAACAAACTTGGAAGAAAATATTATATTTATTAATGAAACAGATTTTCAGGTAAGATAGTAATCTAATTATACCTTGCTAAACATGCTAATAAGGAAACTGTTCTCAAGGATGCCACTAGTACGAATAATGCAACGTCCATAGGAGCCCTCGTAAGCATTGAACATTAAATTTAAACTTGAGAGAGCAAGATAAGTGTGGTTCCCCTAGAAATAAAGTGTATATGTTCATATCATACAAGGATATACCGTCTGCCCCAAAACTGTTCTTCTCACGTGCATTACCTTAAAGAATGAAAGGCATGTAAATATTACTTGGCTTTAAGGAAGGGACAGAGAAGAAATTAATTGAGGGGAGATGGAGAAGTCCACAGAGCACCAATAATAAAAATAACCCAACCTTTCTGATCAATACAATCTTCTAAAATCTGATTAAAATATGCCATTTTGTACCACATTTCAGTGAATTCTGCTCCCAGACATATTCTCTCCAGCCACGTGAGCTCTCTTTCCTAACAGCCCCTCCAGCACATACGCCTGAAAGATTATGGATGGTCACGTTCAACTGGGGACCATGGCCCCGGAGGTGTCATAGACTCACGGAGGTGAACCCAGCTCACCACCGATTCTTGACCGCAGGGTCTCGTTTTGTTTCCAGCTCTGTTCCCCTCCCACTGAACATCTTTCAGCACCTGCAGAACCAACTGGAAATGAGCACCTACTTTCATAACATAAAGAAGCAACTTTTCACTTAAGATTGCCAATATCCAGGAGAAAGAAAGACGGGAACAAAAAGCACTCTCTTCTAATTTCTGGTTTTACAGGGACTTCTCATTTCCACATACATATTGGTACAGAATTGTAATCACCTTCCATAAACACTTCGTATATCAGTCCTTCTCCCCTTCCCTTACGTTTTCAAGTTCAAGCCAGCTGTTCCTCTATCCCATGGACCGTTGTGCTAAATTCTTAATCACAGCGAGAAAAAGAGTGATTTGTAACCCCTTGCAGAAAAGCACGAGTGGTATTTTCCCCAAATGACTCATTTTTAATGAAAGCAATTTCACACCAAGTAGGAAAAAAAAGGAGCTAAATATTGAATACCTCAAGTATTTAATCAAGGCAGATGTACACAGTTCGCTTCCTTGAGAAGTTCCCTTTTGTTAAGTAGAACAAAACTCAAAAATAAAGAAAAATCCAGATGATTCAAGTTTAGGCAGGACTACATTTACATACTAAAAACGCAAATACCGAGCGCTCGTACAGCTATGTCTTCTCACTCCTCTTGTGCTTCTGCTGCAGCAGTGTGCTGGGCTCATCTACATGATATGCCCCCAAACACAGTCACACTGCTGCCAAAATAGGTTACACACCAACATGAAGAAATCTGGCATTAAGATGGTAAACAAGGGGGGGGGGGGTTGGGGGGAAGAGAGTATATTGAACTCTAAGGCACCTCAAGAATTAATTTGCTATCAAAACGCAACTCTAGCACCTCTGTATGTTAACACCAACCTGTATGTTCGGCTCAGCACCAGAAATGCTGATGCTTAAGAAGGTCAGCGCAACACAGCCAGACGTACGGCCAGCATACAAATCCACCTATGGAAACCCTCCGGTGCGCAGACTTTTATTAGGGGAAGTGAAACGGCTGGTGAAATTCCTCTGAAAGAGTCAACAAATTTGACCAACTCTATGAATGCTCTACGAATCCCTCGTTTAGTTGCCGCCGTAAGGAAATACAGTTTTTGATACGATGCCATTCACACCTATGAGATGGGAAGACACCTGCTCCGGTTTACACCCAAATACGGAGCCAATATCCTGGCTCAGTGAATGGAGAAAAGGCCAGACTTTACGTAGGTTTGGTTAAATCATCTTAATCCCGTAAATGAAAACTTTCTACTGCTGGCACAGATCGGTTTAACCACACTCAGCTTACTCCACTAGCTAGCCTAAGCTTTTCCACCAGCTTCTCGCAAGAATGAGGTAAACCCATGCCATTCAAACCACCACAATGTTTATGTAAGAGCCTGAGAAAATAAACCAAATGTGAAAGAAAGAAACCAAATCTGAACTCAAGGAAGTGAAGAGTTGGAGTGATTTTCAAATACCAGAGCACCTTTGTCAGCCTCGCTGCGACCAGCAAGTATAAATCTGCAGGGAAAAGGGGGAAAAAAAAAATGCTTTATTAAATGCATCTGCACAATAATTTTACAATCTGTATCAGATACTTCCTAACCCACCAAGACAGATTCTTGGCTACTAAAACACCAAGCCTTGATTCCTTACCAGGATGGAAGAAGCAGCAAGAAAACTCACTTTAAAAAAAAAAAAAATCCTTCCAAAGAATAGACTTAAGTGCATTTTAATCAAGCAAAGACTATGAGAAACCATTTTATTTTTGGAATAAATGTTGAAAATTTGGAAACCACGCACTCATTGGCACATAATGCAGAATTTATGGTTTGTGTCAATGCAGCCTGAGCAACAGACTCGCTACAGTATCTTTATAATCCAAGATCTGTTAGCATTTCTTTATACGATAAGTAGCTCTCGAGTGTTTGTCTGTGAAATAGCTTGGCGGTGCAGGGAAGGTCACAACCGCTAGCCTACTGATTTCTCAGTTGCGGAGGCGGATATGCATACATGTTTTTCGGGTTTGGTTGTTTTTTTTTTTTCCTCTTTCCTTGTAGTAAGGCAGCGTCTAACGTACAGCTCTCTTGATAATCACCATAAAGCAAAGAAACTCTCCAAAAAAACCCAAACCAACCACAAACTACAAATCCAACAGACGAACTATTTAACGAACACTGGGGTAAATCCAGAAAATAATACAATTGTGGGCATCCTTCGAGCGCAGGAGTCGGGGCGGGCGCTCCGGAGGGGCAGGTCTGCAGAGCTTGCAGCCATCCCGCAAAGAGCCAAACTCCCCGAGGGAAGGCGTAGCTGCAAAAATCATTGCTTCCATCTCCAACTCTGCCATATGCACCTTTCTCATCGCCTCTGAAATGACTTAGAAAGGAGTTATTCTTGGACAGTAGCAGGAAAAAATGAAATTCCATCTGCTCCCAACAGATTTGCAACAACAAAAACAAAGACGGTGGCTCAACGCTACTTATGCAAAGTTTCGAAATAACCCCTCACTTCACTACCAAGCTGAGCATGATTTACAGGCCACCTCTCAACTAACCGTCACTTAAAAAAAAAAATCCCACCTCCTTATTCAGGATTTAGTTATCACGAATTCTTTCCTCGCTCTGATAACATCCATAGGAAAAGCACATTTGCACTAAAAAGTAATTTTGCACAAAACGTTGCTCTGTTCACATTTGTTTATTAAGAAAAATAGGAAAGGAAAAGATTTTGCCTCGTTCCAGTTTCCCAATTAGCTTCTTGCAGTTTCATTTAGTTACCTCTATTCATAACCGAGATGTCTTAAAACATTATTTATAAGAGTAATACCGACCACCTACGGTAAGCACCCTTAAACCCTGTAAGAAAAAGCTCATTTCTGCCTTAAAATTGCTGGAACTAAGACATCATACTTTGATGTACCCTATCGGGAAGGATTAGAAGAACCACTTATGCGGAGTCCTCCGGAGCAGAAAGCAATAACCCACTTCACATCGAGTGCTTCCCTCTGGCACGCTCGAACACTGCTGCATTGTCTGCCCGGCCGCACTCTGCGTTCGTGGGAAGGATTTCAAGGTGTTGATGTGACTTGTGCATCTACAAGGCTGTTTTCCTCTTGACTGTACTTTTATTCCTGGCCCAAAGCAGTTCTCTGCCCTGCTGCCGGGCTGATGAATGCTCACGGCTATAGCACTGAGGGCAATCTTCATGTCTCAGTACTCATTTCTGCTATTTAACACAATAAATACTAAACTTCAGGTTATTAAAAGGAGGAAATTTCCAGCTGAATGCTTTCCAGACCTAACCACAGACGTATCAATACATCATAAGGTCAGTAACTTCCTCTCATCTACTGTGCTTTAAATTAATCTGTCAGAGATAATTTATAGAACAAGGAATAAGAAGTGAAACAATCACGATAATAAATTCCTCTTTGACATATGAAAAATACAAAGATATCAGTCACTGGACGTAACAGTTTGCAGGAACCATCTTGTTCTTCCGCTAAAATTATCTATGCAAAGGTATAAATAAAAACTCACATGGCTGGTGTCTTTTTAAGTTCAAAGGCAGCCGGACATATTCAATAGACTTGGTACTTACAATCACTGCTGATACAGTGGAGAAGTTTCATAGTGGACTCTACAGATTTCTTTTGACTATGAGCTTCAAAAGATTCGCATGCAGTGGTTTCAAAGACAAAAAAACATAAAAATGACGGCTGCACAACGTTTCCTCGGGAATCTTAAAACTCACACGTCCAATTTCAGAGCCCCTCGGAGCATCCCGAGTATCGGGACCACTGAGCGCTCGACTGGGTGGGGTTCCCATAGGACAGGTCATGTCAGAGCCCTTTCATACTCGGATACACAGAGCTGCAATCTCAAAAAGCAAACGTGATTCACAGGAAAGCAGAGAGAAAGGTGGTGCCAAGCTCTCGGGAGTGTCACCGGCCGGGATGAGCTCTGGGATGAAGGCGAGCTGCCACGGCAGACCGCCGCAAGACCAAGCAAGACGAGGATGGAGACCCAACTTGGTTTTCCCCTTCATCCCTCCCGCAGAAACAGATGCTTTCTTGCCTGCCAAGAGCTCTGCGGTACTATTTTGAGCTTTTTGCAGCTCATTATTTAATTTATTTACTAAAGCCTGATTCGGGAAAAGGGAGACAAAACTTGCTCAAAGCATTTGGGTTTTATTTAGATTAAGCCAGGCTGTTCAAACTGGCTCGAAGTCAAATTGTTCCGCTAATTACAATCCCTATTTTAGAGAAAGTGGAAGTATTCAGTTAGATTCTCCAGCTGCGTAACTCCTTACTTAGGGAGCATGTTTCTCACCTCGGCAAGTTTAACAAGCAGGGTTTGAAGCATCCGACAATTCTCGAACCAAACGGCATTCTCCGCTAAATAAGTCGATTTAAATTTTAGCTGTAAAATTAAAGCACGTTAACTGCTCGCCGTTAGTTAAATATTACAGGTGAGAAAGCAGCAGCTCCCCTAGGTACAGCACGCCCTAGTGCTGCCACCCGTTTCAAATGAAGGTTAATGGGCAACGATACCACAAAAGCACTAAGGATCAGCAGCGTTCAAACCCTTGCCATCAACTACATAACAAATTGCATAATGATTTTCTTTCCCCCCTCCCCCTCTCCTAAATAACTGTCTGAAAGGGCAGGTATTTTAAAGACAGAAAAAGCAGGAACTGATAAATATTGAATGCTCAGCATTTTTAAGAGCTGGGCCGTTAAAAGCTTGATTTAAGCCACCATTTTCTGCTATGTGCGGTCAACAGTTTTAACGCAGAATCCAAAAGTGTTTCATGAACAGCAAACACACAAAATCCTTGAAAGCAGACAGGGCTCCGGCCAAAGACAATTATTAAACCAACCCCTCCAACGCAGGAAGGGACCTTTCACAACAGCCCCTTTTAACATCAGAAAGCAAACAGGACATTTTTACAGAGTTCATACAAAATTTGTGAGTTAAACGTAGCAGAGCTTCCTGCTGCTTCCGAACCCAAATGAATTTAGTTACTATTTGCATGACAGGTTTACTACCTCAGCAAGACAGAGGATTTCATACTGTTAATGTTGGTTGGCATAATGATCAATAAGTAATTCACGCACAGAGAGTGGGCAGTAAAAGTCACAGGTGATTCATTTATTACGTGTTTGGTTCAGAGCTGTCTTTCGCCTGTGGTCCTCACCGCTCTATACTGAACCAAAAAGCAGACATTTTCCCATGGCTTTTCGTCCTCTTTTCTCTGGAGACAGAATTATTTCTACATGAGCAGTGCTGTGACTTGTCAACAAGCACATACCGCTCTGCCAAACGAGCCTTGATACTTCAAAACTTCGTCCGGCCACTAATTTGCTGAAGAGCATTTAGTATCCCGCCTAACCCAGCCACATTTCCATGTTTACCAAACACGGGTGCGTTGGCAAGAGGAGTATTTTATGAAAGTCTCAGTGTAGCAAAGCGTAAAAATTAAGCACATAACCTTTATCACATGAACAGTGACTACGTGTACTGTCGGGTCCGTCACACAAGCAACCAAAACTGGGTGAACACAATTTCCAGCAGAAAGCTGGAAACATAAAACCTTGCATGTCGGGGGGGGGGGAAGAAAAAAAAAACCCCAAAGATTACAACATTGCAAGCAATGAAAAAATTTGACTTCCTGCAAATTAATTTCATATACAGACGAGCACCTGAGACCTCTTGTGAGGCCCCCGACAGGTCAGGCTTCCTCAAACAGTGGGTTTGGGGTTAACTTCAGCTCCGGATGGCAAGCGCAGGGTGAGAACACCCAGCCTGCTCTGCTGTCACAAGTTCACCATGCCTAACAATGCTGAGCAATAACATAAACACATCATTTTGCTTTAATTGTTTCCATTCGAGGCTGTTGTTCTATATTAAGAGTGCAACAGGCCTTTATATAACCTTTCACATAGTTAGATTTTAATATAAAAGTATTTTTTCCATTTGGGAAAATACTGACATAGTAACGACTAGGAAACAAAATACCTGTATCTGCTCCCCGTCTAAGCTGTGAGCTGGAGAGCAACGTGTTAAAAAAAGACAGACAGACTTCTAATACAATTTAATAGGTTTTAAAAAGGAAGACTGCCTGACAAAAGGTTCTGTAATTACTGGCTTCCAGTTCATAACGCATCTGAGTAGATGGCAGCGTCACTGGGTTGTACAGCGAGCGATGCAGAGGATCATCGAAGGACTGGTGCCGAAGTGAATCAACAAACTCTCCGGATTAAACGTCGGGACTTGTTTCATTTAAAAAAAAAAAACATTATTTGTTTCATTTTTCCAAATCACAAGACGAGCTACATGCTTGGCAAAGTGCACCTTCAGTAACTGAAATAATAGTTTATGTTTAGCACCCGTGAAGCATTGCTGAATGAATACTACCTGTTTCTTACGTTGATAAGAAACAGCTGCAGGCAAGAGCATTTGCTAATCAATAGACATAAAGAATTTAAGCATAAATGACAATCAGACCCCCTAAAATTAAGAGCAGAAGAATCCTCTTTGCTAACAGGTAATTAAAAGAAAAAACATCTCATCAGAGGGTGATGCTATTACCCAGGAGATGCTCTTGCCAGTGCTCTGAACCGTAATATCATTTTCCCTCCTTCTCCTCACTGCCTTTTTCCTTTGTCTTTGGAAATGCATCATGCTGACAAACAACCACCATCCAAAGACCAATTACCGTTTCTGGGTCTTTTTTGTACAACTTCATCTTAACAGGCTTTTTCTGTAAATCACCACGAGCGTAACGCCGCATTGCACAATGCTGTTTCATCCCCATTCTGTCATTTTATTTACCCTGCTTTTCCAGGATGATAGCGTGCTCTCTGTACCCAGGCTCCCCAGTGACGTCATAAGTGACGTAATCAGTGCACATCTGTGCACTCCACCCAGGTCATGAATGAAAATATTAAATCAGGTTCCAGCTCCAACTTCTTACCAAACAAATACCTTTTAAACTCCACCTGTTTAACACCTTATCAGCTGCTGCCCTTCGATACCTATCATTTGAGAAGGAGCCTGATTGATTTTATGTCAATAAGATGACAGAATGGAAGATAAACTTGGCTGTCAGCTTACTCCAGTTTTCCTGGCTACCACACCAAAGGTGAAAAGTTCTTCACGCGTCACGTAGCGTAGTCCAGCTTCTCTATTTCAATAATACTCCAGGTGACATTGAATCAAACGGGCTTCCAGATCGCATTTATCTGTTACAGATGCCTTCATCCTAAACGATGCTTAAAAAACATCCCCCCACACACATGTATCATTAGCACTCTTGTCAAAGATGTATTTTGTTTAAAATAGCATCACTTACAAATGGCAAACCTATCTGACGACTTCTGTCTGTCTCCAAACACTCCTTCCTTTAAGGTGTTCTAAAGCCCCGTTTGCTCTCAAGGTCAGATCGATGGGTCTGTAGATACACAGATCACCTTTCCCACAACTATTTTTTTTTTAATAGACACTGCACATCACTATTCCACAGTCCCAAAACTCAATTAATGTTACTTTCTACGACCAGCTCTTCACCCTCACTATTTTTAAAACTGCTCTTAAAAGACTATGAGTACACCTGCCCGAGGGCATAATTTGATTATAATTACATGGAGAAAAGATTTTAAAAGTGAATTAAGGATACAAAGGATATAACACAACTTCTGAAAAAAGTAGCAATGGAAAAGGCAGAGAATTTGATTTGAACCAGTGAACGTGAATCCCATCGGTACAAATAATCAAGACAACGTACAACATGGACTATTTTAGGGGGAACACAATCCAAATGTTACGACTAGGACTCCTCCGTACTCCCTCAGTACAAATAAGTAATACGATATGTATCCCTATGTACCATGTTCTCATTTCCAGCGCTCAGGGTGAGCTCTGCAGTTTAACAGTCAGCTTGGGAAAGGACTCTGCGTTCTCCAAAACACCGGCGTGGAAAACAGCTCTCCAAGACCAGTTTTAGATTGACAGCTAAGACTCTGATTTGCATCAGAAGTCTGACAACACCCCAGCCTCAGTCTGCAAGGACTGCAAAGTACCTACTTGTACTGAATCAATTAGGCATCAAAGCAGTTCACCAGTTCATAAATCAATCCTGCAATTCTATCCTGCATTAATTCATTTGGAGAGGGAAGCGTGCTACACCCTTCTGAATCGAAACTTCATTGAAAACACGGGGAAGAAGTCAAGGTACAAACCACAACTCGGAGGGGGGAAAGAAAAAAACCAAAACAAAACATCAAAACCAGACCAAGTGATGCACAGCGATTTCCCTTCCCCGTTTTCAATCCTGTTGCAATTTGCTGCCATGAGTTTGCTATTGATATCATGGGGAAGCAAAGACGGCAGAGAAGCATGCTGTACGCTCTTTGGTCTCATCTGCACGTGCTAAGCTCCTGCAGAAATATTTCTGAAGATGACCTGGAATAAGGCTGAAGGTGGCATATTGACATCAGCTAACTTTAGTCACCTAAAATACTCAGTGCCTATGTTAGCATGGTCATCTCCCAGGCAGTCTATGGATAGTGTTCTTCAAAAGGCAACTCATAACAACAGTTGACTTACATTTTTCGATCCCAAGCAGGGTTTAATTTCAAAACACCACGCATGAGAAGTTTGGGTTTAGTTTACTCTACATGTGTCTCAAACAGTATCAGTGCCAGCAAATGTGCCTTTAAGATATTTTATTGTATAATCAGTAAGACCTTTGCTAACAACATTAGGATGAGAAGATACATCATATACTTCATATTATATATATCAAAACTACTTTGAACAACTATTTCACATTGCTGACCTGGTCTTCTTTCCTCCTTAGCTCCACCACTTAAACAGGATATTCTATATTAAGGAACATCAAGTGACCTGCACAATAATTATTTTAATTCCACACCTAGGTAATTGTACAGCTTTACCTACAAGTGTTTTTACACATAAGAGGCACAGAGGTAACTGCCAAAAGAAGAACATCCCAACAAGAAAATTTAGAAAAACCTACCGCTCCTACTATTTTCACTCCACGCGGAAGTTACAGCAACACAAGACCAGTTAGGGCCAAATTTTTCCAGTTTGTTTTTGAAGACTTTGTCTATATATTCAAGAGCTAATAATGAACATGCACAACCAAGGGAAAAAGCTCATAAAAAGACTCTTAGCTACAGAGTGATTTCCACTCTAAGTCATCAGCAGAAAGGAGAACTTCTGTCAAAATGCCAGACAGTCACCGTAGATAGAGAGAGAGAGATATGTGTGTGTGTGTGTATATTTAACCCCATTGAAATTATAGCTATCAGGGGTTTTTTTTATTTAATTGGAGATTAAACGGAAAGCAACTCGTGCCAAATCACAGTCCTGACCGGCTGTAAATCTTTAGCCCATCACAAGCCCATCAACAGCCCAGACTCCCAAAGGGCTTCCGACGCTCAGTCTGTTCATTAGGCACAGCACCTTGTACTACTCATATCACATGTGTAAATTAAGAGAACTCAAGTCTCCACAATACTTTCTGGCCTCAAAATGAGCGTTTTTTTTTCCTCCAGATATGTCAAAGATACCACAGAAATCACTCATAGTGGTTTATCTCCTCCGGTATCGATGGATAGTGGCCTTCATCCAGCAACTCTTAGTTTTTCAGTATGAATTTGTTGCTTCTGGCCACACCATTCACAAAACCGTTATGCTACAAGACACTACAGGAATCAGCAATTCCAGTTGTGTCTACAGCATCCTATAAGTTTTCCTAAACCTGAACAGTAAGGTTTCCTTCAGTGGATGACAGGAGTTCACTTATTTTCTGACCTTGCTACAGAAAAGCAAGACAGCCTTGATGCCCAAAGCGGACCCCGCAAAGCCTAGCCATGAAGTGCTCAGGCTTTTGCAAATGTGCTGATCTCCATGACTCCATCATAACTTTAAATCAATAGGAAACATATAAAAAATTAAAGTGTAAACAGAAATCAATGGACATATACACAGTTTTCTCCTACAGAATTTCTTCTTCAAATCCACAGGTAAAAGCAAGGAATCCCTTTCTAAGAGCTGCCTTCTCCTGTTCTCCAGCCTCAATAGAAGAAAAAATAAATCTCTTTTTCAGATAATGCCACAGAATCAGGGTCTACAGAGGAGAGGGGGAAGTTCACTCCATACAACCATTTCCAAACTGCAGTGGGTCTGCCAAGCAGGGCAGAATGTCCTTCCCTCCGCCTCACACATGGTGTAAAGAGAAGCTCTCAAATCCTTCTCCAAGAGATCACAGAAACACGGCTGCTTCCTAGAAGGCTGCATAAAGCCTACACATAGAGAAAGATCTAGGGACTGAGGAGGAACACAAAGGTTAGAAGAAGGTGGGAATGGCAGAAGTATTTGGATCACGGCAGTTGTGCACGCCCTGAGTCCCGTGGCACAGCCTATGCTTTTAGCCCAGTAGCTATGTTTTTTCCCCCAGAACAAGATGCATGAAGTTACATCAACCTGCAAAAAAGGGAAAACCTCGCTCCACCTTCCCCGAGAGACCCTCCAGCCCAGCCATAGTGACTTGCTCTGGAGGACACTCCTTGTTCTCCACCACAGCAGGTCTGCGGGCCAGCACCATCAGCAGTCCACCTCCTGCAAGATCTCACCAGCTTTGGCGAACCTCGTGGTAAAATACGGCTCACCACGGTTCATTGCTTGAGGAGGCCTGGTATACAATTTTATAGAGTAAGCCACTATACCTTCGTGTCTGCACTCGCGTTTCACCATGTTTCTGTCCTAGCTGCCTTGAGATGCTGAAAGATCAGTGGGTTTTAGGAGGCTGGGAGTACAGCAAAGGATGTCTTCTTCAGCACGACGTCTCATCTCATGCATACGCTCATCCATACACATCTTGTACTGAAAACAAGCAAACTTCAGGCACAAAAGATATTCTGATGCCTTGACCAGCTTTGATCAGTTAACATGATTTTCACATAGTGATTTTTTTCTTTTAATTCCACATGACAAATTCCTGTCAGCACTGAATACAGAAATTAAGATCACATTTAAACTTCATCACTTTTAACACACAATATCCTTTTTCATAAGCCTCAGTGAAGATGATTTAGGCATATTTATAGTAACATTAACCACATTTCTTCTGTAGGACAGTATTATTCTCAGAATAGACAAGTTGGATACCAGTTGCCATGCAAAACTGCCATTAAAGTATGGCTTCTAAACCCGCAAATTCCTATGTAAATAGCGTCATCATCAGAACATCTTTAAAACATATAAATAACTTGTCTTTGTTTCTTAGACAGGGAAACCGAACCAAGAAGATTAGATGATGAACCATACTTCTGTCTGACTCCTGAAGTTGTGCGGTCAGGTATTCTCAAGGGAATCGTGCCCGATGAATGCTAAGGCTTCAAACTTTTTCAAAGTAAACCACAGATGAACTGATATGGTGGTACTTAGAGTTTTGGCAGAACTGAAGGGGAGGGAAGGAAGCAACGCTGCCTGTGATACCATGCTTTTCTTTCAGAGGAGACACTCCCACAACTCACAGCGATACACAACCTGAGCATCTTCGCTTAAAAAGACATTACCAGGAAATGTGGACAAAGAAGGAAGCTGCTCTCTACCTCCAAGCTACCAGAACACATCGCACCTCCTTTCCAGCTAGCATTAAGCAAGGGGAACCCACATTTTCTTATCTATAAGCCTTGCTACAGCTCACAGTAACCGAAGCCCTGCAGAGATTTCAATTTGTGCAGCCATCCACCCTTCCTCAGCCCCCGGGCTGGCGCAAGCACACCGTTACAGCTCTCCCTCTCCCCTTTAGCTCTGGTTCAAACCCTAAGTCCCGTCACCGCCGCGTCTGCCAGCCGAGGACGCGCACGGCCACCCAGCGACGGGGCTCAAAAGCAGAGCTGGAGAACAGAAACCAACCCGCTTCGGCCTCGACTTCAGACAGGTTTCAGAAGAAATGACTTGCGCATTTTATAAAACCAACCAGCGTGCCAACCTTGGGCACCTCTTCATTTATTCATTCCCTTCGCCTTTTCGGGACTGAAGTCCCCTTACCCCCCTTCTATTCTTCCTTAGGCACCGTTAGGAAAGTTACAGGCTATAAAGTCACTACAGCTTTTCCAGCTGGATCACGCATTCCTCTTTTCCACCAGAAACACGAATCCCCATCCTTTCACATCCAAACACCAAACCTGCACAGAAATTGTTATTACGCCATTCGCATTAGGGAATTATGCACATATTGAGACAACATTTGCCTGCTGTCCCAGAAATCTTCAACAGTTCAGGTTACTGAGAATAGCTGCAAATGATCCAAGAATTACTATTTTAAAGTTATTGTGTTTTGCCTAGCTCTGAGTTTTCTTTGGGCTCACCATATAAATTCAAATAAAACAAATTAATAGAGTATCAGTGATATCCACTAGTACAAAAAAATATATATATATTTCCAGCAATGTTAGAATGGATGTTTTAGAAAAAAAATGTGCATAGGCGGGAAGTCAAGTTCTGTTTTTGACTTTGAACCATTTCAACACCTCCTCAAAATGATTCATACTCCAAAAGTTGAACGAGGGCATATTTAAACACCCATCACCATTCCCAAAATGAAAAACACTGACTTTAAAGAATCGCTGCAACCTGTGCTTGTGAGAAATAGACACTGACTGACCCAAATTTAAAGATCTGCCTGTTATGTGCTTGAATACAATAAATCAATCAGTTAACAGAAGTGCACTAACATACTGTCAAGCAAGCAGGCAGCAACTATAAATAAATGCATCTGGAAACAGAGCGTATCTTGTACAACAATAAATTCAGTTCCAAATTTTTCAACAAAAATAAAAGCAACTGACCTTGCAATTATGCCTGTTCCTAATCTCCATTTGAAAAAAATAAAAATCACGGAGCCATCAGTGACCTCACAAGTAATTACTTCCCAATATACTGTTTGGAATTCAATACTTTCCTTCCAGCGGACCAGCAACTTCGATGTCTGCTCACAATTCGGATACTGTAGGATATTTTTTTCTAGCAGCGCAGACATCCTCGGTGGGAAATAATGCAGGAGTTTTCCCTGAATTTTTTCTTGCAATGCTGACCTGCACAGTCAGCATTTCAGCCCCATACTACTTTGCATCTCAGGTCTTGCAGTGGCTAGAAATTTTTCTCTTGGCATCGCCTTTGCTGATTCCACACAAGATCAAAGTATGTAACAAAGGCAGACAGTGGAGATACTAAGCTCTGAAATCGCTATAAAATCCATGTGACACTCTCTCCTCTGCACTAATAGGATATCAGTCGTGTAAATTAATCATTAAACAGGCAGGTGCTCACCTTTGGCAGGAAACGTGCTGCACGTTGCTACAAAAAACCTTCACAAAGCCATCTTGAAAAGTTTATTTTAGAAGAACTCAAACGTGTTCTTGACTGTACCAAGCAATGAAATCCAAAAATTGTGCACAGGGTGAACCTCAGCCATAGATTTTCTCCAGACAAGGCAACTGCATTCAAAATATCTGGCAACAGTGCCACAATACCAACACTTAGAGCATTACAAAACTGTGAAAGGAAGGCTATAATGACACAGGCACAAAGTCATTGGGACCAAAAACCACTCAATACACAGCTATGCATTATACCAGCAGCAACTCGCCAAAGCTAAATGCACTGGAGGTGTAATTTTTTTTTTTCATAGCAATACTAATGACTGAAAAACAGCAGGGATGAAAACTACCACAGCTTTAAGAGCAGAGTAATTGAAGGCATGGCTATTCTTTACTTCACAATGAAATAACATTAAATCCAACCTAAGTTTTCTGAATGGAAAAATAGCTCTCACCTTCTGTGTTTGAGTTCATAAAAGGAGTTTACAAAAAATGCTAATTCATCTGTGCCAAGCTTCTTATACTTTGAGTAGACAAGCACCACCTTGGAGACAGGTATTAAATTTACATGCAATACAAATACTGACTAATCAGAAAGTCTTCAAAAGGGTGTTTTCCTAACATAGCCTTCCTTATTTTATGTCCTTTCAGATCACAGAAACTAGCCAAGAAAAAAAACAAGGTTTCTGAAAAACAGGAAATAGAAAGAGAAGACAAATAATAGAAAAACTGGGATTTTCACAGCTGCGTTCATTCATCCTGCATTAGTCTCTACAGAAAGCTGAGTGGCCCTGGCTAATGGTAAAAGACATTACAGATAATTTTCCCCCGTAACAGGACATGTAACACTCTGTACCTACACGAAGCAACAGCCCCTATTTGAATTTTTGTGACAAACAATAAGCACGTCTGAGATGAGTGTTGTGCATAGCAAAGCTATTTCTTCTGCAGCTACGAGCTCAGCAGGCATGGCAGGGGGAAAAAAAGGTAGTTTACACATTGGAAAACCCTTGGCTCAAATGCCCACCGCCGCTACCGTGATCGCCCTTAATTCCGCTTCTGCGTTTTCAGAGAACTGAAAATTCTGAATCTGACGATCCTGCAGGAAACCTGTTTTAGCAAATTAAGCCACAACCAGAACCAGGAACGTTAACTACATCCTGGGGCGTCCTAGAAGTATTTCATACAATCTGATTTAGAGATCGGCTGCCCTTCTCTAGCAGGAATATTGCTCAGCCAATCAGTAAAACATTTGAATTCTTCTTTGTCATGCGAGATGCGCTAAGGCTATTAACAGCCCAAAATACTGAGTCCATTTTCTTTAAAACAGTATTCTAAAAAGCCCCTGCTATTCTCATGTAGCAAATTTAGCTTATCAGATTTTCACATGAAGACTGTTCAGTGCGCAATTAAGGTCTCTTACCATCCCTAACGATTTCACGACTCTGCAATCAGGAGAGAGCCCTTCCGTTTTGAGAATCCCGAGGATTTCAGGTTCTACAAGCCCTGAATCGTATGCATGCAGCACATCCACCAAAACCCTCACAGCAACCTGCATCTCTATCAAGTAAATATTTATTGTAAGCAAAGGGAGGGAAGGGCATTAGTGACAGTCTCAAGTAGACTCTGAAAGAACTCCATGTGGATCAGCCACAAAGCAAGGGAGCAAAAGCAGGAAACAAAAAAGCAAACATCATTCATTACTGGTTCAGTGTTTCAGTGACTAAATCAGTATTTGATTCAAAGCCACGCACAAAAGCAAATTATCATCTCTGTTCTGTGCTGTAAAATTGATTACCAAATTTTCCAGCCCTGCTTTCAAGACACTGCAGCGGTCACACAGGCAGATGTTAGCACATGGCCATACAAGAACAAAGTACTGTAATAAAATTGTTGCGGTCCTTCTTAGGGTGAATGCCTGTTTGCAGTGGCTCACTCCTCCTCCAGCAAAACCAGCGTACCTACAAAATCACATAACTCTCAATCCCACCTTCTGCATTTTTTACTGTATCTTTTCACTATGCTTTACAAGATGCCCTTTAAGAGCTCCTAAAGAACTACTGGCTGCGAACATTTTGAGTGCAGGGAAAAAAGCAAAGCTCTACTAGATCAAGAAGCTAATTCCAAGCGCTGTGCTCGGAACTTCGAACCGGGAAAAATTCTTCAAGGAAACCGGCTGTTTAAGAAAAGAGCACCTAAGGGTATCACAACTTAATGCGATACCACAACAGTTTGGTCAGCAGCAGCCTTATCTCAACATATAGAGGATTTTCAGCACGCATCTTCATAGACACTTAACGTTAGGTGCAGTAAGCTCATGGTTTTAAATTTGATTGCTCAGGAAATCTTCAGAGGAACAAGCCAGGAAAATGAAATCCATCACATGCATTCCAAACATTATTTAACTTAACCAAGACACACGATAAAAGCATTGCTGGTCCTAGCTCTTTTGAAAGCTTAAAAAAAAAAATGTCGTTTCTGTGAAAATAGTGCTAACCTCAGTCATTTGTTGATATTTCAATAGAAGTCATTTATGTTAAATGTAAATTGACTAAGATGGTAACGAACACCCGGCTGGACATGAGCTGATTGTGGATCCATAACGAAAGAAGCGACTGAGACTGTGAAATAATGGAAAAATCCAGAGCGGTGTCAGACAACTTCTGCTAAAGCGACTCAGGCAGCTATTCCCTGATATTCAAACAGACATAGAGAAATGAGACAGAAATGTCTTTCGCGTTGAGCACTGCAGAAAAGGAAGCATTTGCAATCAAGTCTGAGGCAGCGATACGTTCCTGGAATTGGCAGGTAGAGGAACATTATCCTCTACCTGCACCGTTCCCAGAGGTCTCAACGCTCAGACGTGCTTAGCAGGAAGACAGCAGCTGGACGCTACTTACTCCTCTCTCTCACAGGTTGAAACCATGAGCTGTTCGATAATTCCAATAACTAATGCTCCAACGGTGAAGACGTTTGATGTGCATGAAGCAGAGATGACAGGAAGGATCTAGCGTGCACTGCGTTGTCTCACTGTCCTGAATTTTCCGCTATTAACTCCTTGCTATAAAGCAGACTGCGAAGTAACGATAAGAAGTGAGCTTATTGCAAACATTAACAAAACCTCACGCAAGTCAAATATTTATGCTGGCCATTCAGTGCAAGGCAAAAAGCGTAGAACATCTCAGATATTTCAGAAATCTTGAATTATTTCACGGATGAATTTTTGTTCTTAGAACAGCCCTAGTAAAACGTCAGACTCTCCAATAAAACAGCGCAAGTAACAATAAAACAGTGAGAATTCAGATGAAATGTTAGCCATGAGCTTCTCTCTCAATGAACAGGCCATTTAAATATACGTATAGATAGACAGAAATATAGATATGGATATGTAGACAGATATACACACACACCTCCTAGCAAAATCATAAATCCAGAGTTGGAAATAATGCCTCCAAGAACTAAATAAAAGCATATAAAGGTTCTTTTTTCCCCCAGCGTATTCTTTAAAATCGATATTGCTTAAGTATTTCCCACTTGAATAGCTTATTCTTTTATTACCAGTGCACAACATTTGAGCGAGCCTTTCACACAGCAACATGGAAGAGAAAATCATTTTAAAGCACGATAATGTACTAATGAAAAGAGAGAAACAGAAGGGGGATCAGGCACAAATGCAGCACCTAAATCTAATTTGAGCACTTAAACAGATTTGATTCAAATTGCCAACATCCTTAGATATATTAAGTAGTTTCCTGACTTTCCTAAAGCTTTAAGCTGCGTCAGGTAGCTTTCTAAAGACAATGGTTTTGTATACTAGCTTTTGACCAAAAATTCCCATTTATTTAAGAATGGGAACTGTGATAGTTCTTTGCCAGCTAGCAGCTCTCTCAGGTTATGATTTACCCCAATCTTCTAGAGATAAAATTCCTCTTCACTGTAATATTCTTTGGCCAAGGACACTGTATTACCACCGACTCCTTAATAATGTTCAATCAGCAGCCCATAACTGCCTCCATTAAATTAATAAAAAGGTAGTTGAAAAGATACACTCTAATCTTTTTTTTTTTCCTCCAACTGTCATGTTGCATTGCTAAGCACCGCTTAGCATTTTCCATCTCCCACCACAAAAAAAAAAAAAAAAGAAGTAGTATTACCATGAAAGGAGAAAGAGCGCCTTTACACACAAAAACCAGTTTTCTGGAATCATTTGGTATTTCGTTACATAGTCAAAAAAATAGTCTGTTCATATTTTCAGCTACAATCATACATCAAATTGCCCATCAGTGTGCCTATATACACAACCCACACACAATTACTGTTCCAGAAGCCAAGCACTATCCTGAATTTGTTGCTCCGACCCTCTACGATCTCTGGCCAATAAATCCGTGTGAAATAGCGGTCATTTCTTAACCCGTGCTTTACCTCCCTCGGCAGCCCTTCTCTGTCTGCTGATCAGGCAGCCGGCTGAAACAATTCAATTCAAGGAGGACAGGAGGTTGTGTCACTGAGCTACGGAAAGCGCTTCGAAGAGTCTGCGGTCTCAAAGCTTGCAGCATCCTTTTGACTGCACAACACCCAACGCTGGCAAGTTCACTCTCGAGTTTGGCGCTCCTGAGCTCCCGCCGCTCGAAAACGTTACCTCCAGCGTGCCGCTGCACCTTTGTGACTGGGAGATTTCTCATAGCTCCCAGCAGACAGCCTCACAGGAGTAGTCCTCTCCTGCCCAGATTACGGCAGCTTGAAGCCCCCGGCCCGCAGCAGGCTCCAGCCAGCACAGAAGCCCGCTGGAGGTTTGTACAGAAATAGAAAACACAAGCGCATCAGTCACGTCCTATATTTTCTATTTCAGCTTCCTTTAAAACCAAGATCTTTATCTTTAAAGAACTCAAGTGGCTGGTTCTACATCTTAAAACAAGAAAGCCACCTGAAGTTCTTCATAACTCAATCTTCTACCCCCACAAGAGCATCACTGATCTGTGCAGAGGTCAGCGTTTTCTCAGAAGCCGTTCCTACAACCAAGAACGATCAGTAACAAAACCACATGCACGTACACTTCTACTACATCCTTTTTAAGAAGTCACAGCAAAGCCGCACGTACTTAAAGAACCCCACACATCTGCATTAGAACAGTAACACACTGCATATCATCTCCCCTTTCGCGGTTTGGGTGAAACAAGAAAGAAAATGGTCCACCCCAGGTTTGTTACCTGTCTTTCGAACTGCAGTCTAAATAAACAGACTTTCCCAGTGAAGAAGGCAAGCAGAATATTAGCAGACTGCACCACAAAGCTACGATGTTCGTTCTTCGCTGCTAACACAGGAAGGTCAGCGAAGCGCAAGTTGTATCATGACAATCCCAGTGCTCAACGCAAACAAAAAAAGTCAAGGCCACGAATACAGTCATCGTATACATCTAGATAAGGACAGGAAGATTAACATGCCAAATTTAATTACATCTCTCAGTCAACCAGATAAGCATGTGGAATATACCACACTTACAAAATAATTTTCACCTGCCCTTCTACTTCCCATTTGTACCTACAGCATCTAATAACACGTCGAGTCTTTTAACAGCCACGCGCAAAAAATAAACCCAACCCTACAGTGCCATTTCTGACAGGAGACAGAGTACAGTCAAGGCACGTGAAAGTTGTGACTGCAAAGCTCTAAACGTTGCTAAACACACCTGCACTTCTAGCAGAGCTCAAAGTTTAAAAACATTACTGGAAACTTCAACTCGCTAATAAACAAACAAACAGCTAAATAAAACACCTAGAGAGAAAAACATGCATTATCTTTTCAGTCAAAATTCTAGACCGGAATTATATGTGAAAAAGAAACAAACAGCTTTATGAAAACAGGTAAGAGGTTAAAAAAGAAAGGCCATTAGCAGTGGATGTATACCAATCCTTTATTTACTCAGCAGCACCAGTTTTGCCATCCACAAAAGACTCGGCCTTTACTCAAATCTAGTCCCCTTAAATTGACCAACATCCTAAACCGCTAGAGGAAAGTAACGGGTAAGCGGCTACTTCACAATGCTCTCTCTCAACTAGAAGAAAATTCTTATCACGACAGTGGCAAAAAACATTAAAAAGGAAGCTTTCGACTTCCAGGACTTGCCTAGCCTGGCATCATTTCCCCACAAAACCCGTTTCAAATTCGCTGTATCACACACCCATCTACAGACTGTCAAAAGATACAAATAAAAAAAATAGAAACCTCAACTCCTAAAGCACACAAAGTGTTTTTCCTCCATGAGTTCGGCTTGTACAGACAGCTCCCCTTCCCCCAAATCTACAGGGAGCATCATCAAAGGGTGGTTGGTACCTTCCATAAGGAACTCCCCGAGAAAGCAATTGCTGCCTAGAATAATCATCCTTTTTTCATTTCCTTCTTTTCCAAGAATCAGCCCTGCCCAGGGAATTCACCTAACATGTGCAGACACACACACTGGCTCTCCTGCTGCCCCAGCTGATAAAACCAAAGCAGGTAACCATCTTACAGAAACCCCTTCCACTGAAAACGTACGTTTATACAGAGAAGCCAGGGTGCATTTCCAGCCTATTCCCATGAAGATTTCCCATTTCTCATCCTACGGGATAGACTTTAGACACACAACCCAACTGAGTATCCCATCACCACCAGAACTGGCCTCGGCACTGCAGGCGATGCGCTTTCCAGTGTCGCGCAGCCCAAAGATCACCTTCCTCCTGTGCAGACACCCCTCACCCCCCCGCGCGCACACACATGCACATGGCCTGGACAAGCGCAGAGCCGGGAGGTCTCCACCCCCCTGCCCAGAACCACCCTTTAGCCTTTTTTTCTCAAAAAAAAAAAAAAAAAAAAGAGAGACCCTGCCCAAAGGGAGGACCCTCACACCACCCCCTGTCCTGTTCGATCCCCTCCAACTGCCCAGCTCCAGCCTTGTCCTCCAGCAAACCCAGGAGCTTCCTTCCACCAGGCTGTTATTCCCACTGTCCCTCCCCAAGAGCCAGCACCACTCCCGCACGCGCTCCTCTGCCCCGAGAGCCGAGCCTCCCCACGGGCCAGCTACCCCCGTTAAGTCGCTGCTTCTCTCCGCCGCGCATACCTCTCCCGAATTCACCCTTAACCAAAACCAAGGCCTGCTTATGCTATCTGCAAAGATGAGCTCGCTTATACCCCCCCCAAACACCCCTATTGCCTCCACCCAGCCCTAACACCCGCTTGCAAGCCCTTCCTCCCCCACTCCAACCTGCTCCCAGCCAGATCCCGGCCCCCGTCTGCACGTCAGTCTTTTTCCCCTATCTGCCCCTGCCCAGAAACTGGGCCCCGCACCCATGCCGTCCTCCAGCCCGGGCACCCCGCTCCTCACGGCTCCCATCTGCCTCCAACACCAGCCGCTTCCACGCCCGAAGCCAGCC
>NW_008825611.1:467111-470663 GCF_000699105.1 Pygoscelis adeliae
CCAAAGCGCCGGTGTGGCCGGGCTTGGTTTGCTGCAGAGGCTGGGGCGGCGGGAAGGGATGCCGCGTTAGGGCGGCTGGAAGTGGGGGCAGTTAAAGGTGGGGATGTCCGTGCTGGGGTTACGCTTTGGGGTTTTCCAAGTGACAGGGTGGTTCGTGCTGAGATCCGCCGTCGTCCGGTCGGGCTGAAGCAAAATAAGTGGTTTGCTGCTCATACAGGAATTGCAGCGGCACAAAAAACCAAGCTCACCAGCGTGGGATGGTTGTCATCGCTTGGTAGTAAAGGTTTCCTGTTGAAAGCTGGGAAGATGCACCCGTCTCCTTATTTAATTGTGTAAGCAAGAAAAGGGCGATCTGCAGAAAGGGATGCCTTCCTACCCGAGAAAACAAGTTAAGCTAATGCTCTCCCGGGATTCCTAGGCCTTAATTCGTAGGACCTAGGGAGGGAGAAGTAAAGCAGTTAAATCTCTGGTCGTCTTCTGAGTTCACGGGCAAAGCGGCGGACTCTTTTCTGCACGCGCTAGCACGGGTGCCAGTTGCGGCAGGAAGGGTGGAGCAGAAACACAGATGCTATTCGAAATTCTCAGAGCTTTCATTTTCAGCGGGACGAAGAAGGAGTGAGAAAGTTGTCGATGGGTAAATGTTGCCTTTGGTCTGTCTCCATTAACCTGACTGTATCTGGAGTTGCTCAAGTGGTTAATTTAATACCTTGTTTCAAATGTGGAGAGATGTCAACAGCTGAGAAATGTTTGGTTTTTTTTTTAAATGAAAGGCAAAAAAAAGATACTATTCGCATTTTTCCCTATAAAAAGGGCTGACTGGGGTTTAGGTACAGTAATGCAAAGACAGACAACAGACTGGATGGAAATAGCCAACTCACCATATTTAAATACTTCATTTGTATTTAGAAATCAAAATATTGGTCACCTGTCCGAGCTGAAGGAGTTTTTTCAGTGGGAGCCTCGGTGATTTCTAAGTGAGTTACCAGGGATAACGAAGGGAGTTGAGCAGATAGGAAAGAAACCAGTCTAAAGGCCAGTTTCTGTCTTCTTGTCAGTCAAACATCTGTCTAACAAAACCGTTGTTCATCTATTTTGCCTTTTCTGCTTGAGGCCCCAGGAAGGAGAATGAAGTCTTGGGTTCAGTTTAAAAATGCTGGGCTGGGCTGACCTGGTATCCAAAGGGGACGTAAAACCAAAAAGACGCGAGAGGTGAGAAAAAGGTTACGAATACCTTCGAGGCTGTGCAGGGGTGGAGGCACAGAGGGGGTATTTCTATATACGTAGATGTTCTTGGGCCGCAAAGGACTGCCAGCGTGCCCTGAATCTGCGGATTCAGATACCACCCGCTGCCGTTATCTCAGCTCAGGATATAGCCAGCGCGTGACGGTGCTCTCTGGATTCTCCTCTGTGTGTCACGCAGGTACCGCCAGCACAACTCGCTCCCACCAGCTCGAGCCAAAGGGCTCCCACCGGTAGAAACTTCTCTGGCATGGCTTCTGTACCGCTTGCGTGCGTTAGATATTACCAGCTCAGGCCTGGGGTTGGCATCTGCTCCCAAATGTCGCCTCCATCCTCTACTTTGTCTCTCCCCACATCTGTATTTGCTTGCAGTTACCAGAGATAACAATGCTTATATTTTCACAACATACGCTTCCCCCCTTTCTTGCCAAGCATAGCTAGTTGTTGCACAAGAGATGGAAAGTAAAAACATCGGTTAACATGGTGAGAATAAACTTGGAGAAATTATTCCCATCCTGGACTTCAGCTGAACTCCTCTGCATCGGTGTCAGACTTGAAGAACTGCGTGTGTGCTTAACAGTTCGTGTGGGGTTTTTTTTCCAGCTAGGTGGAAAAACACAAGGTGCCGACGCTCCTTGTATCTCTCCCCGCCCCTTTTCCGATAGTAGTTCCTTAAATCAAAGGGTTTTCTACCAAATAACTAAAATAATCAGGTCTGTGCCGTGGTTGATGGTTGTTTTCTATTAAGCAAACTTCAGCTCTCTTAAATGAAGAGTTAAGAAAGATCGTCCAGCAAGAGAGTAGGGAGAGAGAGTTCTCACATGGTGACAAGCCAATAGCCCAGCTAATAGAGCATTCATCAGCTGCCAGTGGCCAATCTCGAATACTTCAGCGAAGACTAACATCCGTGAATGTTGCACAATAGAAGAAATCCTTTCCTGACCTTGTTAGCGATCACACTGTGCCCTGTTGCTGTCTGCATGAAACATTAACGTGTGGGAGATCATTATTGTTAAATTCAGTTTAATCTGTTCAATTTTAACGTGCAAAGAATGTTCAAAAGTGCTTTTTTTTTTTTTTTTTGCAGGCAAATTTCGGACATGGAAATACGGTTTGGAAGGGGAGGAGTTAGGTTAGCCCAGAGTGCAGGCTAGGCTATTTTTATTTCGGAAAACAAATATTTCATAATAGAATGATTAAAACACCCTTTCTTGGCAACGGGCGCAGCAGGACAATGGTGTTTTTGCAAACCGCACATAGTGAGGGTATTGCACTGAGGGATGGAAGAGTCCCGGGTATCAGGGCTAAAAAAAAATAATGTCATCAGAGCAGCACTTAAGTGACTCTCGCACAACTTCATGCAGGACGTGAAATTACCGACTAATTAAGCAAGCATTTCCTCGGACATTGATTTTAGACAAGACTCTACAACGAGCAAGTACCACCAGTGCTGAATTATGTTCGGAGTGAGGAGCTCGCTCGCCTCTTTTCACTCTTGCTGCCAAACTTTTATGACCCTGGATGTTGTCGTTACACGTGCAGTTGAATGCATATTTACTCGGCACATATTTGCTCAGTATATAAGTCAAGTTACTACCCTCTTCGTATGCCCAATGACAGGCTAGCTGGAGATGCTAATTAATGAATTGGCCTCTGGGGTGAAATTATGCCCTCGTTAAGAAGACTCCCATTGATATTAATAAGGTCAGAACATCATTGCTGATGGCTGAGTCACGGCTGAGCTGGGTATCACGGATGTGTAAACAATGGAGCTGCCCTGGGAAGCTGGTTGCTTGGCCTGTTTATCTGCACGACTCAAAATGGAACAAGTCATGGTGATATCTGGGGTCAAAAATCACATGAAGCCATAACCATAACGCTGCATTATACATGCTTTTTTCCTTCCGTTGGGATGAGCTGTTTCACAGGAGCCCTAAACTCCAGAAATAACTCCCTTCCCAAGGGCCTGGAACCGGCTATTTCCGATTAGCTCATAACCCAGCATCGCCAGTTTTTCTGTTCCTCACCCGGCCTGCTGTTTCCACCCATTGCAACTTCTGCCCACGTTCCCAAATCCTCAGCATCTCCCAGCCCCGTCCCTTCTGTTGAAGGTCCTTCCAGCTGCCCTGCTTGTATCCAGGTGACGCGGGGCAGCCTGGCTCCAGCAGTGTGTCCCTGCTCCCTGTCCAAAACATCTTCCTTGCTCTACAGACAGCGGGAGAAAGGAAAAGGCTGTCCTGCCATCCAGCACTGAGATCATCCCTTGCACCCCACCAGAAATTCCTCGCCGTCCCAGGCTGAAGAAAACGGCAA
>NW_008825611.1:470706-475332 GCF_000699105.1 Pygoscelis adeliae
CCGGCTATTGCAAAAAGCAGCTCACACGTAACGCTAAGGCCTTTCTCATTAAATGCAACTTCAGGCCAAGCGACTGAGATGACTCAAAACGAAAACCCGTTTGCCCCAAAGCTCGTCTTCCCTCGGTGCTTCGCCTCTGCAGCGCCGGTGAAGCCTGAGTCTGAGCAGGATTGGGCCCAGACCAAAATATCTTCACTTGAGGTGCTCGGTCGCTGTCTGGGGAGGTGAGTGGGCCAACCCTACACTTAACAACTGCCACGTGATCTTCCTTCAAAACACTCCCTGGGTCGTTTGAAGGGCTTGCTTCGTTTTTTTTTTCCTCTCCAGAATTCAGACTTCCTGCAAACAACTCACCCTTGTTTTCTTTTGGTGTCTGTGATCATGTCCCAAACCTCACGCTGGCACAACTCCTCCTTCTCTCATGCAACTAAGCTTTTCCACCGAAGGTCCCCAGCTGATACAAGTGTCAGAACAGCAGGATTAAGCACAGAAACCCTCTGTTTTCTACCCACCCACCTGGAAATCCTGCCGTGAGCATGTTTGACAACACACATCCAATTATTAAGCACATTTAGGCATAAACTCGGAGTTTGCTAGAGGTCTAGTTTGACCTCTCTTTTTCCTTCATTTAGATGTTGTCGTAATGACCAAAGGTCCTTCGAAAATACGCTTAATAAGGAATGAAATACAGTAACTAAAGTGCTGCCAGGAACAAAGGTCTGATAGATTTGCAGGCACGGTAATGATGAATAGCTGAAAAATACCTGCATCTGCACAGTTGCTTTAGATCTTTCATTTTTAGGGTAGGGGGAAACTAGTAATGAAACTTTATTGGAACGGCAGAAATTAGGAGCGAAGATGAAGAACACCGCACCCTTCCAAAGCTGTTGTGGAAATGGTGGTTAGTGAGACGGTAACAACCCCGCACGGACCTGGGTTGTATCACCAGTCTCTGTGCAGAGCGCTGTGAGAGCTCCAGTGATTACAAATGTTAGGATCTTGGTTTCATATCCGATTCAAAAGAAACAATATTTCCTACTGTACAATTCCGTAGCACCGCAAAGGCTGCTGGATCGATCCAGGTTCAGCAAAAAGCATCGCAGTGGCTGAGTTACTCGCAGTATATCTGCTCCGCTGCTGTTTTTCTTGTAGATTTTCTAATTTCAGGTCATGTCTTGAAAGAGCTTTATGGACATATTTGGCCCATATATCTCCATCTGATTTTAGTGGGAAGATGCGCGGGCTCTGAAGACCAGCATCTGATTGCCTCAAGTTGGGTAACTATGAAAACAGAACGTCTGTTTGGGAAAATGTCGATTTGTGTAGACCAGGGACTAAAGTTAGGTCCAAACCTGGAAAGTGTGGCTCCCAGCCCAGAGCCATAATCTCTGTAAAGCCACTCCTCTGAAATCCTGGCATATTTTGAGATAACCTCCAGCTTCGTAATGAAAATCAGGGTATTGTATAAAGAGTAAGGAGGAAAAAGGAAAAAAAAAAAAGTCTAAGTAACTTGCGCTTCTTGGGAACAGAAAAATCACTTCAGCATGCCATCTCTGACAGATATTTTTTGAAAACTAGCACAGAATGGTAAATTTGCTGCAGGAAAAAAGCCAACTGCACTTTCAAACTCTGATATTTATAAAAAGAAAGGCTTTGTTTGCGAGCAACTCTTCTGCGTAGCCTAATCGTCCGATTCCAGCCTGCTCTTTGGAAAGAACAGCCCTTTTTTGCAAGAACAGAGCAAAGTCCCTGAGTGTAGCAAGTAATTGAAAGACCATTGACCAACAATAGCAAGTTAGATGCAGTCTGGGGAGAGCCTCGGTGCTATAAAAATAGCTCTGTCTTCCCTCCTTCCTTCCGAAACGGAGCCCAGCGAGAGGATAACGAAAGGCATTCAGAGCCGCCGATGAAGCCCGGTACAATGTGGCCCTCCGCACGTTCAGCTGGAGGGCAGGGGCTGAAAAGAGAGGAGCTGCCGTGATTATGCGGGGTATTCTTGGGAGGAATAAAGGGAGGCAAGGCAGTTTTGTATGTTCAAAACAAAAACCCAAACAAAATGGCAAAGACAGGCTGCATGTTGTTAGGGGCCGCGCCAGACGCTCCGCGTTTCTCGCGGAGAAGCATCTCTGCTATGTCTGACCTCGGCGACTCTCTCCTCCGACGTCGGGGCTGAGGGAGCAGCTGGTGCCCATGGTGGCTTGGTAAAGCGAGAGCCTCGGCAGCCTCGCGATGGGTGCCAGACTCTTACCCCGCTACCAACACCGTCCCAAGGGTGCATCGGCAGACAGGGAGGCAGACGGTGCTGGCTGTGTTTGAGGAGGTCTCGCCTCCCATAGAGAGATCAGATTGGCGAGGAAGAGGAGGGAGAAAGGGGAGGGAGGGAGACACTCTTGCATTCGTGCCTCCCCATCATCTCCTCTTCCCCAGCTCATTCGCAGAGGCTCTTGCCAGCGTACTGCTTCCTTGCCTTTGCCCTTTCTGGAGGGAGCTGCCCAACCCTCGTCAACGCTGCTACAAGGAAACGCGATTGCTGCCCTCGACGTGCAGCCTGGCTCTGGCTGATTCATGTACCCGGGATGGAAACACCTTCCCTAATGAGCCTCTGGCACTGCCGTCCCCGTGGCAGCTTTCACCGCCCGGGAACTGGAGTCAGCCCGTCAGAGGGATTACGGGGAGGTCAGGCAGCGCTCCAGGGATGCAGGTGCGTTTCTGGCTGCTGCACAGACAGACCCTGTGCGGTACCCAACCTCTGCTGGGTGAAATTCCACCAACGGGCAGTAATTAACTGAGGGATTGAAGCATAAACATACCCATAGACACCAGTTAGCTTTATTTCTGTCTCTTAGCTCTGCTACCAGTTCTCCCTCTTTTCTCCCTCTGGCTCCCACATCAAGCTGACTCCTTCTAGCTCTTGGGAAAGCCGACTGTATGTTATTCACCATCTGGGAGAAGATGCTATTCTCCATTTTCTCAGCTGCCTGAAGCCTTGATCACCTTCCCTGGCTATGACCAGGAAAGCAGCAGTGGCAGGAGACACCAGCCTTGGGCTTCAGGGCTGTTTTGGTGACCCCCTTGTCAAAAATCACAGCTGGAGTGTACACCTCTTGCACGCTCACTTCTCCCTGTCAGAGCTCCCTGGGGGATGGGGCAGGGCTGGCTGCAGTTGTTTAGGCACCTGCCCCTTGGCTGAGGCTAACAATCCGGCATGTTCGTTAGTAGCTCTCAGGAGAGCCACTCCTGCTGCAGACCTGATGTGGCTGTACATGAAAACACCCTGCTAAAAAGCCAGCCGGTGCAAAGTCCTTTCCACAGCTCGGTATTCCCGACAAAAACAGCCCCGGGGCTCCACATCTCCGGCTCCGCCGCACTCAGTCCAGTGACCTTTCTGTGCCATGTTGGGCTGCTGGTCCACAAGCCCTCCATTAGCTTTCATGCAGGGCTGGTAGTAGCTATGAGGAAGTTGGCTTCATGCCGGAGAAAAGAGAGACCATTAAAAAAACAAAGTCTCTGAAAGCACAAATGCCCTCATCCTGACTTGTACGAGAAGAGAAACGCGTGGGTCTAGCATTTGCGCTCTTCTCCATCAGTAGCACCTTTCTTCTCAAAGCCTTATTATCTTTTTTTAATACTACCCTCTTAGTGGAAATGCCCCTGAAGTTTCTTGCGCCTTGCTTACTTTCAGCCAGATTTACACTGGAGGCTGTTGTAGCAGAAGTGCGCTGAATCTATATGTTCATGGCTGAGGAATGGCGTTAAATTATGTGTTAAATCATGTTGTGTTGGGTTTCATAGGTCTCATCCTTGAGATGTCTTGCAAACTGCACAGCACAAGCAGCAGCAGTGAGGCTCCGGGCTTGGGAGCATTGCCTGCCCAGCTTTGAAAGAGCCTGCCTGAAGGTCGCTCCTGGTTCATACCGGCCTAACACCATCAGCTATAGGAGAACTGCTCCTTTTTCACAGTATAAATAGAAAGAGAACTGGGGCTGCGGCAGTCGGTGTCAAGTATGACACAGGCTAGGCTGCTAGCTTCCCTGGGTGAAATTATGCTGGTTTAAATCAACTTAATAATTGGCTGGGGACTGTGTTTGCAGAACAGATGTAACCCCTGTTGTTCAGCCACCTCAGGCTCATTTGGTTTCAGCAAACATAGGTCCTCTGGGATCCGGAGCCTAGCATTTATACAAAGTTTATTAAACTACACTTTATCCAAACTTTTACACATGGACTTAGAATCATAGAATCATAGAATCATTAAGGTTGGAAAAGGCCTCTAAGGTCATCGCGTCCAACCATCAACCCAACACCACCATGCCCACTAAACCATGTCCCTCAGCGCCTCATCTACACGTCTTTTAAATACTTCCAGGGATGGTGACTCCACCGCTTCCCTGGCCAGCCTGTTCCAATGTTTAACCACTCTTTCAGTAAAGACATTTTTCCTCACATCCAATCTAAACCTCCCCTGGCACAACTTGAGGCCGTTTCCTCTCGTCCTATCGCTTGTTCCTTGGGAGAAGAGACCGACCCCCACCTCGCTACAACCTCCTTTCAGGTGGTTGTAGAGAGCCATGAGGTCTCCCCTCAGCCTCCTCTTCTCCAGGCTAAACAACCCCAGTTCCCTCAGCC
>NW_008825611.1:475408-477364 GCF_000699105.1 Pygoscelis adeliae
CTCAACGTCCTTCTTGTAGTGAGGGGCCCAAAACTGAACACAGTATTTGAGGTGCGGCCTCACCAGTGCCGAGTACAGGGGCACGATCACTTCCCTACTCCTGCTGGCCACACTATTTCTGATACAGGCCAGGATGCCATTGGCCTTCTTGGCCGCCTGGGCACACTGCCGGCTCATGGTCAGCCGGCTGTCGACCAGCACCCCCAGGTCCTTTTCCGCCAGGCAGCTTTCCAGCCACTCTTCCCCAAGCCTGTAGCGCTGTGTGGGGTTGTAATTAAGGGGGTGAATGGTCTGGCTGACTTCCGTGGGAGTGGCTGGACGTGTAGTTAAACTTGTGCCTGCAGCTTAACGAGAGTGAAACTTCCCCATGGGCTTGCCCATGCCCTGTTGAAACAGCACATAAGGACCTCGGTTTCTAGATTACATCAACAAGTTTTGCTTCCTCCTATCGTGACAGGCCAAACCAGTAAGGACTTACTGATTTTAAATTGAAACCAGTTCTCCAAATGCCTCTCACACCCCAGTGCAAAATAGTTGTGTAAAGTATAATTGGGATAATAAAGCCCAGGATAATAACAGCACTGGAGCAGGTGTTTTGCTAGAGGTTGCATGAAGAGCACTAGAGAGTAGGAAATGCCTAAAAGAGGGGGATGCACGATTACGTACAGAGCACACACGAAATACAGGGATGTGTGGTCTTATGGACGGAGCAAGCAGAAACGTGGAATCACAGAAAAATTTAGGTTGGAAGAAATCACCTGGTCCAACCCTCCCCCCTTCCTCCAAGCAGCTCAGACCACCTCAGAGCAATATTTGGGGCTTGAAAATAAATGGCTAGTCAACACCTCTGACCACTAAAGCAAGATTAATAGTTCCGTGCTACTTAACTCCAGTACGGCCACAGATACCTACATATTATAGGGCTTAACAAAGGATTAAATCAATTTTAGGAGTGAAAGAAACTTGGAAGGAAGAATGCTCGCTCCTCACTTGTTTAAATCGGTGTAATGCCATCAAGAGGAGTATCACCAGGGCATGGTTTTTGTGAGGCACGGGGAGGAGGAATAAACTGCTTGGAGCGGACCTGCAACAGTCTTCGCTCAGCGGGGTGAGTCGTCGTAAAATCTGGGGCGCCAGGGTAAAGGGGTTGCGCGGGAAGGGAGAGGGAAGACAAAAAGTAAAGGAAACGGAACTGCAGGGCTCTGTTCTGTGTAGGATTTATGGGATACAATTCATGGAGTCAGAGGCAAGGAGGGACCGTTAGATCATCGAGGCTGGCTTCCTGCGTCCACGGCTATTTGTCTTAATCCTGTTGCCCCTGCCCGGGGTCCAAATTGTACTCCCACCCCATCTGCAGCCCCGGAGGGTCTCACGTCTCTGGGCTCCCAGGTGCTGCTGTAAAAGCTCAGCTCTGTGGCACAGTTTGGGGTGATTGCCACCGCAATTTGAGCCCTGTGCAGCTGTTCAAGGAAGCGTAACGTTTGGCTCAAGAAGAATATTGCTATGTAATCCCTTGGGCTTCTTGGGAGGAAACAGTGTCTCATTATAATCCAAAAAGGTCTGGGGGGTTGGGTTTGGTTTTATTTTTTTTCCAGTTTAATATTACTAAAATGTAAAATGTGATTTATGAAAGAAATATAAAAGGGCTTTTCGGTTTTTCTTCCACTACTTTGAGCTCTTCTCGACATCATTATGGTGTGAGTGTCCAGTCTGAGCAAAGGCAGCAAAGGAGGAAAGGTGGGGGGCAGAGGAATGGGGAAAAAACAACCCCCATTCAGCAAGTTACTTGTTGCACATCCCTGCACAGGGATGCTGCAGAGGATGCTCCGCTGGCAAAGGCAGCAGGCTCGGAGGTGGCTTATGGGCACCATGTTCCCCCTGACATGGAAGTGGAGGTTCAAGACTGTTGGGAGGTGAAGAGACACTTGCCAAAACAAGAAATGTTGGTTTGGAAAG
>NW_008825611.1:477389-489166 GCF_000699105.1 Pygoscelis adeliae
CTGCTTGCTAAAAGGATCTACTGCGCGCACATAAAGGTAGCTGCTGCTGTGGCTGTGTTTGAGAATGCAGATGGAAAACAGAGTGGGCTCTTCAGCAAGACACTCCCAAGAGGTGTCTTTATAGCAGTATTGTGTGTTTTAGAAACAACATTATCTGGGGATCTGTGAGTCAGCTTATGTTTGGTACTGGGAGATAAATATGCTATTTGAGCACATAGAATAATACCCATCTCGAAGGAACAGCTTTGAGACTCAGGCAATCGATATGACCAGCGCGTTTGCTAACTGCATGCAGAGATCAGCGTTAAGTTGTTCTGGTTAAGCCCTGAACAGTCGGGGAGAGCCAAGAAAATGCATTCCTTGGCTGAACTGTGTTCCAGCGATGAGTAGGCGGTGGTGGCCTTTGCGAAGCCATGAATGCCGTCCTTGCTCCAGCCTAGAAGTGCTGCATTGGCCCCAGGTTATTTGATATTTTTTCAATAGCACTGCCTCTGCCTCAAAGGGTGGGACTCATCTCAGCTGGCCTGAGACATCGACAGCACAGATGTCTCCATCTGAGCGAGTCCCGGAGGTTTTCTCTGTAGTCAGTAGAGAACCATAGACGTTTCAGCATGGGATTTTCCTGAGCTGCTTTACACGGATGTCTACATTGCAGCCCTGTGGCATGTACTCTCTCCTGGGACTGTAAAGGCTGTCTAAACATGGCAGATACCTGGATCCCACTCACAGTCATCTACAGACCGAAGCATGGCGGATTTGCTTTCATACGGGAACATTCATTCCTACGTGAGGGCAACCTGTTTCATCTGCCCCATGGCACAACCCGAGCTGCAGAGCTCCTGATTCATCTCAGCTCTGCAATGCCTTGGGCTGCTGGTAATGAGTCCTCTTCGCTGGAGGACCATGCTCTCTGCAGTCCTCAAATCAGTTGCTGCTAACTCCAGTGGGTTTGGGCTCAGATTACGTTGCTTGGGTGCTTTAGCAGTGCAACGTCCCACCACTGCAGCGGTGGCAACTTCCGTCTGTGAAACAGGGGACCCTGAGGAACACTTTCTCGAGCATGCTGTCTCCAATACAGGTTTCTACCTATAAAGAACCATCACTGCTTTAGAGCCACATATGCCCCTAAGCAATTCCAAGATGCAATCTTAAAATTACATGGCTGTAAGGGGCCTTGGGAAGTCTCTAGCCCATCCCCTGTCCTATGGCAAGGTTGTTGCGCTGTTACAAACCTGGAGCACATCAGTATGCCCAGTTACTGGTCGCTGAAAGCAAATATTGCCCGCTCTGTGAGCTGGGGGTGAGCCCATACTGGTGATACAGAAGCCAGAGGTAGCTTGTGATAGCTTGCACATGCCTGTGTGGAGCTAGGGAAGGGGGCTCAACTGCTGCTCCTGAGAAGAAGGTCTGGGAGACCATAGAGCTGCCGTGCCAGCATGCAGTGGTGGTGGTCTTTCAGGTCTGGAGCTACCATTGCACTGAGAATCATAGAATCATTAAGGTTGGAAAAAACCTCTAAGATCATCGAGTCCAACCGTCAACCCAACACCCCCATGCCCACTAAACCACGTCCCTAAGCACCTCAGCTACACGTCTTTTAAATCCCTCCAGGGATGGGGACTCAACCACTTCCCTGGGCAGCCTGTTCCAATGTTTAACCACTCTTTCAGTAAAGACATTTTTCCTCACGTCCAATCTAAACCTCCCCTGGCACAACTTGAGGCCCTTTCCTCTCGTCCTATCGCTTGTTACTTGGGAGAAGAGACCGACCCCCACCTCGCTACAACCTCCTTGCAGGGAGTTGTAGAGAGCGATGAGGTCTCCCCTCAGCCTCCTTTTCTCCAGGCTAAACAACCCTGATTCCCTCAGCCGCTCCTCATCAGACTTGTTCTCCAGACCCTTCACCAGCCTCGTTGCCCTTCTCTGGACACGCTCCAGCACCTCGACGTCCTTCTTGTAGTGAGGGGCTCAAAACTGAACACAGTATTCGAGCCTGTGCGGCCTCCCCAGGGCCGAGTACAGGGGCACGATCACTGCCCTGCTCCTGCTGGCCACACTAGTTCTGATACAGGCCAGGATGCCCTTGGCCTTCTTGGCCGCCTGGGCACGCTGCCGGCTCATGGTCAGCCGGCTGTCGACCAGCACCCCCAGGTCCTTTTCCGCCAGGCAGCTTTCCAGCCACTCTTCCCCAAGCCTGTAGCGCTGCATGGGGTTGTTGTGACCCAAGTGCAGGACCCGGCACTTGGCCTTGTTGAACCTCATCCAGTTGGCCTGGGCCCATCGATCCAGCCTGTCCAGGTCCCTCTGCAGAGCCTTCCTACCCTCGAGCAGATCAACACTCCTGCCCAACTTGGTGTCATCTGCAAACTGACTGAGGGTGCGCTCGATCCCCTCGTCCAGATCATTGATAAAGATATTGAACAAGACTGGCCCCAAAACTGAGCCCTGGGGAACACCGCTCGTGACCAGCCGCCAACTTCAGCATGCTCCAGATTTACATACCTGAATATTATAATCTACCACGTGCTCCATATGCTTACGACCAGTCCTGGAACTGGCCTGAACTCCCCCCCCAGAGAAACGTGCCGTGCCAGGGTCTGCCAGCCTGACATATCTTCAGATGGTCTTGTGTAACTTTCACTGACTAATGATCACGTTTTCTTTAAAATAGTATTGAATCACATCTCATAATGAGAATATGTACATTGCTTTAGTTTTAAAAGAGATCAACACGTTTCTGGTGGGAATGTATTGGTAAACAGGGTATTCCATTTTTCCATTATCAAGTATGATTTATGCATACACCTGGTGGCCAAAATGCTCCTGTGCTCCAGCATGCCCTGCGCCAAGGACGCAATATGTGCTGAATTTCTAGTGGTTTTTCCATATTTCCATACAGGTATTTCAAAATTTTCACACTGCTGCTTCTTCACTTCCATTTTGATTATAAATCTCAATTATTTTCCTGTGTCAATTAAATAATGTATGTGTCGTCAGGGCCTCAGGTGAGGATTAGAGGTTTGGTGCGTGGGATGTTAAAGCAAAACATCTTTTCTGCAGAAAGCTCATAATCGAGTGGCAAGCAGGACTCAGCGAATGGAGGAGCCAAGCAAAGAAGGTGAGCGGGATGATGAGCGTAAAATTGAAAAGCTGTGACTTTCAGCCTGTGTTTTGCAGACTTCAGGAAGAGGTGGCCTTCCAAGCATTGGAGAAGAGTTCCACAGGCAAGACTGGGGAGAGAGTTAAGGAAAAAGCAGACAAAAATGTCAAACTCTGGGGGTTGCAAAAGGGTGCAGCTACGCAGAGAAAGGAGTTAAAGTCAAAAAGAAGGAGGTGTTGTTTTGTGCAGGCTCGGACTGTGAGGCAGTGGAAGGATGGAGTCACAAGAGCAATGTGTTTGAGGGATGAGCTGGGAAGACGATCCCAGCAGTGATGCTTTATGGAGGAGTCCCAACACGCTCGTGGAGAGGTGCCGTAAACAACCCTACCCCTCAGGCCAGCTTTCATCCCTTCGGCTTGCACAGAAACCTCATGACCATGTACAGTGGCTCTTTTTCATAACGAGGCCCATGAATTATTTTTATTTTTATTATCTTTTTCACTCTCCTTTGCTCAGAAATGAACAGATTACCTTTGGGGCAAAAAAAGGCGAAAAATAGATGATTCACCTGTACGTAGATCTCAAGCTAAGGAGTGAGGAGCACAAGGGGGAAATAACTCAGCTGGTGACACGGGGAGTTATGAGTGGGAACAGGGGATTAAGAATGGGGATTTTTACGGTGGAGTAATTTTAACGACACACAACAAGCACCCCGCTATAATTAAGTGCTGAAAAATAACAACCTACCATTAAGTGATCGCATTATAGTCTCAACAGTGATCATATAGCAGCCTCAATAATGGTTTCAAACCAGGATATTCACTAGGGGATTAATGAGCAGTTAAAACACGAAAGCTCCTCGCCAGAAGGTTATCTCCAGGAAATGCCTGCGAGCTCGATTGTTATTACTTAAATAAACAGCAAATGGCATTGTTGAATATAAAAATTTTTACATTGTCTTATAAAAATGTCGGAATAGAGGTGAAGGGGAAGTATTTTACAGCAAATACCCAGATGCAAACCTCTTTTCCACATCTTTTGCCACAGCTTTTACACCCCAAACTCCTTAATTTGCCCGCGTGTACCATGCCATGATCAGTAAGTGTCTGACATCAATTTAGGGAGTCCTCTGCCCAGGAGAGTGGATATTTCTGCAAGAGCTGTTCTGTGAGGGATGTTAATATATTGTTCCCATTTCTATATTATTTTTCTCCTGGTGTGAAAATACCTTCTTCTGCCCAAGCCCACAGAGCATGACGGACTCCTGGCTGATGGTTAGAAAAGTTCCAGAAGCTGCTGGGGGACACCTCACCTAATCCAAGAACTGGGACTGCTGATGTTATTTTCCTCAGCCTGGTATCTCACGGTAGAGGTGTAAGGATTAAAAAGGCTTAGGGGGGGGAGCTCGTCTTGTGTTCGGATGAGCATCGCTTCGCAGACGGCGATTAAATGCTCCGCTGACTGTTTTTAGAGGATTTGCCTTGTGTGAGATGACGCTGTAGAAGTCACCCGTCTACCTGGAAAGTGCTGATGACTGATAAAGGAGCAAGGCAGGAGGCTGGATGAGGATGACTCAGGAGGCCAGGTGCTCTCAGGGAAATTAACTCTCTTTGTAGACACTGAGATAATGAACTTATTTTAACCTCTGTCATCCAGGGCTTAGTTCTGTTATGTGAGCCCAAACTCCACTTAGGAGACAGTGGTGGACAAGGTCCCTGGGGTGAGAAGCCATGGGATTTCATGGATCAGTGGCCACCCCTCGTCCCCAGAGAGAAGCTGTCCTCCATGCCCCAGTCGACAGGACAAACGCAGTCTTAAATTGAAACGAATGAGATTCGAGTTAGTCAGTGGAGGAGTATTTCTTAGGGCATGGTCAGAATAATGAAGCTCTGATATCGGACGGGTGGAGAAGCCACCAAAGCAATGTCACTGGAGATGACCAGGCGCAGGGTTGACAACCGCTTGTTGGGAAGGCTCAAAGTATGGACTAGAAAAGCTCTCCACAGTGCCTGTGGTCTTCCTCACTAGGTCTGCAAATCAGTGCTGGAGCAGAGGACCTGTTTCTAGTATGTGAGTCTTGAGAGCCTCAGCCTGGGATGCCCTGACTTGTGTGTTTGCTACCTTAAGCCATTGTACACTGGCCACTGCGTTGGGATAGTTCAGCCCAGACACAGTTCAGGTCACCGTCACTTTGGCCTGTCCCCACTACAGGGTGACAGAATCAGGACCAAGAACATGCAGATGGCCAGAAATTGGCCTGTGAAGTTCTCTGCCTTCCAGCTTCTCACTGCTGAGTTAAACCAAGCTACGTGTGAGCAGATACACAGAGAGCATCTCAGTGGCTCTGCCAGCACCCAGCATTCACAAATGACCCCCTGGCATCTTCTGTGTCCCTCACATCTTCTGTAATTACCCAGAGGACTTGTCCATCCCACCAGCATTGCTCTGTTTCTGTACCGAGTGCCTGGATCAATCCCACAAGTACCTTTTCCAGGAATGCTGCAGCTCACCTGCCCTTGGCACAGCGCATCGTGCGTCGCAGTCCCATGGCTTTTCTTATAAATCTACTTCTGGTGTCTGACTCTAAGATGAAAGAGGTCTTGCAGAGACAGGATAAAGCCCCGTGCTTTCCCATCTCCTACTGATTACTCTCGATGCATCCCAGCTCACTGATGCCGGTGGGAGCACGCTGAAGTCCACTCCAGCGTGCACCGGCTGCCTACAGCCCCAGCGACCGCCTCTCCTTTCCAGCTTGCGGCATCTCAGGTAGCCAGAAATCCCCCATTTTGCACACAGGGGACTGTCTCTCTGTGCCTTCCTCAGCTGACCCAAGCCACAGGCAAGGTCAAACAGTTTCTCTTTGCATCGCTGGAGGAGTGGATTTTCATGCAGCGTTTTAATCAAGTGCATGAGTAACTGGGAACAAAGCCTTTTGCAGCAGGAAACGCCCTCGAGAAGTCATCGGCTCCCACTGCCTTCGCAGCCTCCCAGCATCTGGCAGAGCTCTTGTCTCCCCCAAAGTGCAGTTCAGCTGCTTCTGAACGGGAGGTGCTATGGGGAGGCCAGGTGGAAATTTGTCATATGGGATTTGGTTCCTTTCTGGCTTAGCCGGAAGGAAGAGGAAAAGAAGGGAATGAAAAGGAAAAGTTTATCGAAATCATAGTTTGCTTTCCAGAGCCCAGCACCTTAGTACCTCACTTCTCTGCCCCACTCTCATAGCATTCACCCAGCTCTGGCCTCAGCTTTAGTTGAACATCATAGACATCTAACATGCAACCACAGCCAGGTCAACAAACAAGAAACTTCAGGGCTTCAAATCTGGCTTTGAAGCTTTGTTACGTTCTTCAGTCCCCAGTGCAGTATTTTTGGTGCAGTGGCTCCTGCTCCATGCATCGCACTGAGCACCGCTGATTGCCTGCTCCAGCAAATGGGCTGGCTATTGCAAGGCAGGAGCACAATATATCTCCCCATAACAGCTGAATTGGCCTGAGCTTTACAAAGCTAATCAGCCATGAAAATGCCCCTCCTTGCCATCCTGGAAGAATTGACTTTAATGATGAGAGACATTCTCTTTTGAGCCTGATGAAAAGTGTAGGAGGCCTTTCAGGGAGATTTCAGCTCGTCCTTAGTCCTTTGGAGCATCCCATGTAGTCAGAGAGCGCAGGCCTGGCTCAGAGCTTTCCCTTAACCCTCTCCTACCCTGGAGTCGGGAATTTCCAAATCTTAACTGCAAGATTAATACAAGACCTGTGCATTTGGTTTTTTAATACCTTGTCTTGGAGATCTTCTTCATGCATTTCTCCCAACCCTGAGTGTCTGCAAGCGCTGGTGACCCCATCTTCCTCCCCATCTCCGGCACCCACACGGCCCTTGGCATCATTGACCATCAGGGTTGAGTGTATTTCACATGCATTTGGCCAAAGATAACTGGTGGGAATGTCATGGGTTTCTGGGATATTTGTCCCAATGACAGCACAGGCAGAGAATCTTCTCCACGGAGCAGCAGCGGTTACCGTGGGGTGTCCCGCAGTTGTTCTGGAGGTCTTGCAAGGGGCAGTGTCAAGGTGTCCCTGGTGGGGGCCACAGGGACATGGGGACCCTATTTCGGCTGGGGTCCGAAATGCCCAAAGGTAATTCTGTGTAGTGACCTGTGATGGAGACCCACGTAGCGATGATGGCACCTATGGCTCACTGAGCTGTGCAGAAGAAAGCATCCTTCCTAGTGTCTGGCAACAAATATTGATAGACCTTTCTAAGCACAAAAAACAGGCTTTTGGTTTGAAAGCAGATCATGGTAGGTGATACCAGGGATTGTCCTGATGAGGGACCTCCTACAACCTCTCACTGGAAATGTTCTTGCACGTTGGGTTTAGCCCAATGTCCTGGCATGGCTAAAAGGATACAGCTCCTGGCTTCTGCCCTTACATCCATGTCCCACATCCAGTCTCCAATCCACGCAGCCCACAGATGGGGATTTATCTCCAGCATGCACAGGGCTGTTATCTGTGCCTACGTTTAGATTGACAATGCCAGCAGGACCCTGTGTTGCAGACGACACAGCCATATCGCTATTTTCCCTCATTACTCTCTGTATCTCCCTGAGGCAGCAGTTTTGCCTCTTGCTTCCTATCTCCGAACGTTGTCTCCTAATAGCCCAGTCTCAGCCCTGGGGGCTCTGAAATGTGATAGAAATGATGGGGTATTTATCCTGCCTGTGATAGCTGAGCTGCACGGACCGTCGCGGCTCTAGCTGACGAGCCCAGATTTAGGACACGGCTGCAAAGAATAATGCAGGAGTCAGGGGCCGAGATTTTCAGGGGGTTGGAAAAGCCTCCCCTGCTAGCGAGGTGGCCAGAGGGGACCGTCGGCATGAAAGCAAATGCTTGTAATTTACCCTGGAGGTGGATACTTACCCTGGAAGAAGATATTTCTCTCTGTGAGGGCAGCTTGATCTCTCTTCTAGTTATTAGTAATATTAATATTAACTGGCTTTGCAGCAGCATCTGAGGCTACGACCACAGAGGACAGGCTGGCTGTGCAGCTCTGAAGAGGGTAGCCCCTCCCGTGGGGCTGTCGCACGGGGGCTGATAAGGCAAGCTGCACATTTTGGGTCACTGTGGTCAGCCATGACCTCCCAGCCTGGGTCGGAGATGGCTCAAAGTTTAGAACCAGCAGTCGTATCGTCCCGGTCTCTCTCCTGCTGACTATCCATCAAAGGCATATCATGAACCCTGAGCAAAATATTCATAGCTCAAGTAACTATGGAGAGCAGAGAGGAAAGAACTGGCATGTCTGCAAGCAGTGCTGGAGTATAAATCCTTACGTCGGTGCTCCTTTTTCCTCCACAATCTTCAGGTACAGCAATTAACAAAGTAATGGGAGTCAAATGATGGATTCAGCACGATCTGAAGACAAATCTTTCCAATTCCTCTGCAAGTTCTCCGTGCCAGACCGGCTCGAGGTAGAGGGTTATGAATTTATGGCACATCTGAGCTCCCAGGGTTTGCACGGAATGCCACGGGCTGCTGTGCCTCAGCGCTCTTCTCCATGCTGAAAACCAGTCACCCCTTGCTGTGGGTCAGGGGGGAATATTCCCAATATAAATGAGTGTGTATTATATATAGATGAGTCCCTGAAGGACTCACCAGCAGAACAAGTCTCTGTCCAAGCAGCTCATCCCACACCTGGCCTTTCTAACATGGCTCTGCACTTTATGGGGAGGGAGGGGTTCGGTCTCTATCACCAAATCCTCCTGATATTGCCAGGAAAGGAGACAATTACTCCTGACAGCTTCGCTGAAGCAGCCTGTCCAGTCTAGGGAGGCCACTAAACTCATCACACAAAGTTAATGGTCACCTGGTGGGAATGATGTTCAGTCGCTGCCCAGCCATTGTGGATTCTGGTCCATTCTCAGCCCTGATGATTTCTTGCCGTGATTTATTTAAGCCCATGTCAGGGCTGCTCGAGAGCTAGGTCTGCAAGCCAAGTCCATCACTCCTGGGCCTGATATTTTATCGTAGGACAATCCATCCTGCCGTGACAGTATCTCTTTATCATGGAACAATGTTGCTCAGAGCGTGTCACCACCTTATTTTTCATTCACGGGTCATCTGGTTTTGTTTGTTGTTCACTAAGAGGAAAGCATGTGTTCAGCCATTTAGGTTAATTAATAGATGATGTCGCTCTTCAGGGAGCGAGACGGGGAAAACACATACCGGGTTGAGAAGTATCGGTCAGACGAGTGTGCAGCAACGTGTGCTCATAAATTTTACATCCCCGGATTTCTCTGCCTGCAGAGTGGTGTTCTCAACTCTCCCGGGCTTTAGCAGTTCAACCAAGGAAAGCAAAGCCCGACTTTATCTCAGATCCACCGCGTGAGTCCGTGTGCTGGCAGAAAGTCGATGCTGCAGCGTAGCAGATAGCTGCACATGTTCCTGCTCCAAGCGGTACCTTTTCCATGTCTGAGCAGCCCTGATACCCTTCCCTCAAAGCCCAAGGGTGAAACTCTTCCCTCTTCCCAGGAAACCCATCCCTGCTGCAGAGCTGGGATTTCGACAGCATGATTCATCTGTCGGGGTCGGGGGGCTATCTGCCGTCTCCACGCTTCCCCACGCACTGGAGGTTGTGGTGCTGGCCTCTGATGGACCACAGGGCAATGGCAACACAGAGAAGAGACCCTGATGGGAAGGTCCTCTGCTACCAGGCAGGAGATTACAGCCTCATGTAGAGACGTAGGGAACCATTTAGCAAATTAACAAAAAGTGCTGCACTAGCTGTAGGTGGCTTCAAGAAGGCTGCAGAGAGACTGGTCAAGCTTTTATCTGCTGGTTTGTTGATCAGACAGGTTGTAATACGGTCAGATTCAGGCCACCTATCAGTACAAATAACAACTAAAGACAAGCTATTGATTATGATGGGTCAAGCCTTCAATGTACCTACTTTGAACCCACTGATCAGTGGTTTCACCTCGTTACACAGAATCATAAAATAACTGAGGCTGGAAGGTACCTCTGAGGTCTCCAGTCCAACCCCTGCTTGAAGCAGAGCCAACTTCCAAGTCAGATCAGGTTGCTCAGTGTCAGGGTTTTGAGCATGAAGATGGTGATTGCACCTTGCTGTGCTCCTGTTCCTGTGTTTAGTCACTCTCATGGTGCATTTTTTCTTCCTTATATCCAGTTGGATATCTTTTTCCTACAACTTGCATCTTGTCCCTTTGCTGTGCATCTGTAGGAAGTCTGTCCCTCAGTCTCTCTGTGTTCTCTGTCATTCTCCCCACCGCCAAGATAGTAGAAGGCTTTACAGGATCCCTTTAAAATTTATTTGTATATGGCCAGTTCTAGACGTTTCTTAACTATCACTGTTATCCTCAGCCTGTCTTCAATCTGGAGATCTGAAAATAAGGAATTGATGCACTGGCCATGTAGGAATGACTGGGGAAAGAGCAGAGCTTAGCTGGCTCCTGGTAAGTAGCACAGAAGAGGGGCAAGTTTGTCCTGAGGAGCTCTCCATCTATGAAGCCTTTGATGGGATTGTTTTATTCTATTTATAGCAACCATCTTGCCACTGGTTTTATTTAAATTCATTTTATGTATTGAGGCCCGTTTCTCTGCTCTGTCACCTTCAGGCTGTGGGGTTTATTTGGGATCTTGGAAGTCTGGGAAGCCAGAGCATGCTTTGTGTGAATGAGCTGCCTACGCTCTGCCTGGACCGCTCCGTACCCTTCTCCCTCCAGCCTGAGGATGCACGAGATGAGTTATGCTCACCAGGCAGTAGCATAGCCTTGACACCATGTTGGGGCACAAAAACTGTCCCCATGTCCTTCAGCTCCTCGATGGAGCCATATATCCCTCGTACTTCTGCCTGCCCCCTATCCCAGACCGCTCCAGCAAATTCTTCTCTACCACCTCCTTAGTGGACACATGTAGACCTTCACTTTGAAGGGACACATGCCTGTGTGCTTTGAGCTTTGGAAAGAGCTATTGTTTCAGCTACTTGCTTTCATGAAGGTGCTTAATAGATGCTAACCACCCCCTTCAAAGCAGGGCAGTGATTATGCACAGAAGTCTCCATGCAGGTTGTGGTTAGAGAGGAATCTGCATCTGTGCAGGCTTCGCCCTGGCTCTCTGTGCTTTTAAGGTGGCCTGCCTGTGATGGTGAGGGTTTCTAAGTCTAGTCCAACACCAAGTCTCCTCCTGCCCCACCCCAAAAGTGTCTTTGGGCTTTTTAAGATAAAAAAATAATGCTGAGTTTTCAGAATTTGCTCCACACATAACTGCTTGAGTCGGAAGGAGAAACGTGACTTTCATGAAAGCCTTTTTCTACTGGCCTCTGGGAGACAGAGCTCATGAAATCATAAAAGCATAGCATGGTTTGGGTTGGAAGGGACCTTCAAAGATCATCTAGTCCAACCCCCCTGCCGTGGGCAGGGACATCTTCAACTAGATCAGGTTGCTCAAAGCCCCGTCCAACCTGACCTTGAACACTTCCAGGGATGGGGCATCCACAACTTCTCTGGGCAACCTGTGCCAGTGTCTCATCACAATCATAGTGAAGAATTTCATAGTAAATCTTTCATTTATTGAATATAATTAAAATTCATTTGCATAGTCAGTCCTCTCCTTGCAAGCCCCTTCTGACACCTCCCAGCACTGCCAGAACCTTGGAGACCCAGTATCCT
>NW_008825611.1:489309-508137 GCF_000699105.1 Pygoscelis adeliae
TGTGCCACGTGCCTGTGCAGCAGTGGCCTCAACTGGGAGATTTATTTGAGCACCCTCTGAGAGCCTTTAACTGGGACCTCTCCTGGCACATGAGCAGCCTGGTCTGGTGACCTGCCTGGGGAGGACCCACATCACAAGGAGTCCCGCAGGATTTCCATCTAGCTTGCTGAATCGCTTGACAGAATGACGTTGCGAAGAGCATTGCCAGGTGATGCCAACTGTGCTTTGAGGCTCATGGATTCCACAAGCAGTAAAAAAGCTCGCAACAAGGATTCAGCTGGCAAAGATGTTAGCGAAGGGAGAGAGCTCGCTTCCCCCGAGCAGCGTCGTTGCTGCCGCGCCGCTAGCAGAAAGGCCCTTGTATGCTTCAGCAATCAGATGTGACTTGAAGACACAGAAGAAGGAGATCTGCTGGGAAAGAAGAAGCTATTTTCGTTTGGAGGTCACAAAAAAAGCATTTGTGACCGCAGCCGCCTTACAAACAGAGGCCCCTTATTGTTTGCAGAGACACCCTTGGCAACCTTTCTTAGCAGCCTGGATATGAACCAAGAAGGGCTTTGTGAAGCCTTATAAAAGGGCATTATGAGCGGGGGGCCCCACGGGTGGGCGGGATGTGCCGGGGCGGTCCTCCCTAGAGGGAGCTGCGGGAAGCAGGAATCTCCAGGAGATGTTTTATACTGGAGCCGGTCCGGACCCAGGCTCCCTTGTGCCGGGGATGGGACCGTTGCTCCCACCTCCCTGCTCAGAACATCCTCCCGGTCAATAGAGAAGCTGCTTGTGAAGCTAGGCAATCGATGTGGGCGATCCAACTTGAACAGCTTCACTGAAACCCGCCATAGTATAACCATGTAATGGCTGAAATAGGGGTGAAGGAGTTTGGGTCCTGGGCTGCTCTGCTGCAGAACGTCTGAGCAGCACTGGTCAGATGTCCCAGACCAAGAAAATCCTGCTTTCCTGTGAAAATGGTAAAAGACCACCTGGTGAAATCCAGTCTTTGTTGCTTAATGGGATATTAGTGATCGTACCGCAACCCCAAATCAGGTCCTTGGGCTCTGGAAAGGATTTTCCTTACCTTTGGTCACTTGATAGCATGAGTAAGGTGTAATAGCCAAGAAGTACTACTCTCTGGAGGGAGGCATGAGTGTGTTATAGATGATAAAATAAAGATGGCTTCATCCCAGACTTATACACATGGTCTCCCACTGGGGGGGGTCTCCCACTGTTGGCTCTCTGGCTGGAGGACCAGCTGCCTTGAGATGCTGACACAGGGCAGCTGCGTACCCAGCCATGGCAAGAAGCATCTACAGGTTTCCTCAGGAAGGATGGTCTAAAAGTCAGGGCTGTTTTTCTGTCTCCATATCTCGGGGTGTCTCGTTGAGCCAGGAGGTAATGACATGGAAGCTGCCAAATCCTGTCCGTGTGCTTGTCACACCACAAGGACACATCACCTTGTCTGGTGCAAGCAAACAAGCCTTTCAGGAGGAGGAGGTCGGTTTACATGGCAGCCACAGCCAGGACTGCTGCTTCTGCAGGCAGACTCAGAGCAGAGGCAGACACTCCTTCTACTTAGCTACCAGAAAGAAAAATCAGGCCAGTGACAACCCTGGGTATGTTCGGTGGAGATGACAGCAGCAGGGAACCTTCCAGCTGTGCCGGACCACAAACCCTGCAGGGTGAGGCCACAAACCCCATAGGGGCTCTGGGGAACGGTGCTCTTCCTCCTTCTTCCTGTGGTTTCATGACAAGGTCTACCCCAATGCCAGCCCTCTTGTCACAAGATGAGTGGGATGTGGTCACACAATGGAGGACCTTTTATTTTGACACGAGAGCTGCACATCTGTCATTTTAGTCGGACGTGCGGGCTGAGCCCATCCATGACCTGGCGTGTGCCTGTGATACCGTGCAAGGGGGCTGCATTTGGGTCATTTGATGCATGTGACAGTGAGGGGCGTTGAGACCATCAACAAGAAGAGGCCATCGGTGGCTCTTTGCTTGTACCTGGGGGACCCTTGAGAAGATGGGGAGGTGACATGAGCCATTCTGCAAGCCCCCTTATGTGAGGATGCCCAGGGCCACCTCTCACCAGAGCACCCCCACACCAGGCTGCTGGTCTCCATTCACCGTGGTCTGGCAGGGGTGAGATCAGGCTCCATCCCTGGTGCCTTGTATGTGGGCTCCATCTCCTGGCTGCTCTGCAAACCCCACTGCCCCCAGCCCTGCTGCTGTGCACGATCCAGCTCCCAGCAAGGACAGCACCAGCCGGGCAGGCACTGCCACCACCACCTTCTCTGCTCCCTCCCGGACACTTCTCCACGCGGCCATGCTTTGCAGCCTGTCCTTTTCCTAAAGAGCTGTCGAATCACATCCCAATTGCCAGGGGTTTCCCCAGGATGTGTTCCTGTTGCAAACCGAGTGGCTCCATCTCATCCCCTTCTGTCCTTCCTTTCGGAGCTGGATATAATCACCCCATACCTCACCCGTCAGGCTGGATCTGTAGCACCTTCCAGCTGAGCCGATCTTCAGCTCTCCAGGGGATTTGGCTGATGGCTCCAACCTCCCCGTGGTGAGAAGCCCTGCCCGAGCCATGGGCTCTCCTCCCGTGCTGCTGGGAGGAGGCTTTGCAACCCACCATGGCAGCGTTTGGAGAAGCCCAGCTTCCACAAGCCGTACTGTAGCCAGGAGAAGCTTTCTCAGCAAGGATAAATTTGCCAAAATTAGGATCTCAGACTATTTACAAATTCAAGCCAAATTATTTTTGGCAGGCAAAACCCCTGCAGAATCTGGGCAGAGAGGTTGCTGGAGCGACAGGTGAAGCCCTGTTTTACTGGTAAAGTCAGCGGTGGCTGCACCAACCTGCCCCTGGGACTGACCCTGCGAGTCTATAGGATGCCTTCAGCCCCATGCTACAGTCGAAAGGGGCAGTCTTAGCGTCCCTACAATCCACGCAGCCGTGCTTAAATTTAAACCACTTCTTTCTTGCCATAACAAGGCTGGCTGGTGTCTTGACATGGATCAGGGCTCTCTCATGGTCTGTCCTGATCGAGCCGTTCAACCAAGTGTGAAGCACTTAAGTACTCGCCAAGGTGATGCTGGGAACAGCTCTAGCTGATAGTGCAGGACATTCTCCCAGAAAAGAGAAAATTGAAGCATCCTTCTCTTCTCTCTTTCATTACTCACACAAAATTGCCCAGTGTCAGCAGAGAGATGGAGAAGAGCATCCCTCAGCTCCCACCTCTGTCTGGGAGCCTGGGATCTCCCCGGACAGGGCTCTAGAGCAGCGCCCTGGTCCATGTCTCCCACTGGGAGATACTGCATAAGCAGGGAGGCTACGAAGAACTGAGCTCTTTGTGTGCTGTATAGGGTCCCGCGTGGTTTTACATCAAGTGAAACATTCCTGACCAGCGCAGAAATAAATGAGGATTTTGATTTTTGGGGTTATGACAAGAAATAAAAAAAAAGCGCAATTTTCTGTCTGGCACTTGGGAAGTAGGCAAGGACTGCCAACAAGAAATAAGTGATGCAGGGGTCACACAGATGAAAGAGCTGGGAGTAATGTGATTAATATAAGAAGGAAGAACAGGCTGGCGAGGAAGATGCATTTTCTAATAGCCAGGAGCAGCTCTCCAAGAAAGGGATGAGAGTCCCAGCGTGGGGAACTTGCAGTTTCCGATAGGCACAACCCCAGAACGCATCCCGCTGAGGATGGTCCCATCCTGCAAACCCACACTGGGGGGGCAGGGTGGCCGCCTGAGCTCATCCGCCGCTTGCTGTCTGCAATTTCTTCGATTTTCACACCTTCTCCAGACTTGTAAGACTGGCTCTGAAAGTGATGAGCAGTTGGAAGATTAATTGCTTTGAAAGCACAAAAGGAACAGAAAATGCCTGAAGGCACTGGGACAGATAATATGTTGTATTCATAAAGGTTTTAATAATTTATTGCCAGCAGCTGTATAAAGTTATTCTGTCCCCTTCCACCGCTCCTCTTCAAGGACGACTCAAGGCAGCTCGATTCCTGCTCAAGGAGCACAAATTAAAGGGTGCCTTGAATCCTTCTAGGTGGAGTCATATTTTATTAACCAAAGAAACTTGTTTGCTGGTCAGAAATTATAAGCACTTTTACCGAGTTCAGGGCTCATGAAAAATTCCAGGTGAACACCCTGGAAATCGAAGATGGTGTTTTCCTCGGCTCTCGCTGGGGAAAGAAAACCTGCTCAGGGGAAGGAGTTAAGCATGTCTTTAAAATTAAGCATGTACCTAAGTGATTTCCTGAAATAGAGCCCAAAATGCTGCACGGTGCAGCGCTGCAGGACTTCCCTTTGCTACAGAGCCCCACGTCTTTTGGCAGTGAGAAGGGTGGACATCTGTCTGGGGTTACCCCTTTGGATGTCAGTGCCTTACAGGCAATTCCTGCAAACAGGGCATTTGGTTTCTTCAATACATTCACTTACAGCCATAAACCTGGTGACCCGCCATAAAAGACAAGAAAAGCTTTCCTAAAAGGATGGGGGAGTGGAAGGGGAAGATGCTGGGTTGGAAAGGTGGGGAGAAAAATAGATGTGTCCTACGAGCAAGCCTAGAGCACCTTCCGTTTACATTTTGTGTTTTATTATGTTTGGAGGCATTTCCTTCAAAAATATTTTCCTGGTTGTAAAGTGGAGGGCAGGATATGGCTGTGAAGAAATGAACTCGTCCCGAATGTGCCTGGGGTAAGCGGTCGTCCTGGCTTAACTGGCGATGCTGCACCAGCGCTCGTCGTACAGGGGATCTGCAGACGGGGTTTTGTTGGGGCACCGGTGATTTGGTGAAGTCCTGTTCAACGTCTGTGAGTGCCCTCAGGAGAAGCAGGTGCAGAGCGGGGCTGGCCAGTGAAACAGGATCTTTTGTCCTCTTTTTAGGAGAAAATTAATGAAATTAAAACTAATGAGAAGCAGGAAGGCGTGTGAAGGCCAAGGGCTCCGTGAATGCACTGATGGGGAAGATCAACCTGAGTACCACGCCTGGAGATGGGAGCAGTTTCCATGCCGATCCTCAGGTCCCACCACCACATTTTGTCCAGTTTGGTCAAAGTTGAGGGGTGAAGAGGTCCCCTGGCCTAGAGGGGCTGCGGAAGGCTCATTCTGGAGGCAGTGGGGAGGGGGATGGCAGCTGGCACGCGCAAGGTGCAACAGGGACCCCTCTCACCACCAACGGGGTAGAAGTCGGGGAGCCCACGGATGTGCTGATGACTACTCAGGGAGGCAGCAGAGCAGGACCGGCCACAGAGTGAGGAGGAGACCACATCAGGCCTCGGGCAGGCTGGACCCCTCTGCTCCGGGGTTGGGGCTGCACGTGGATTCACGAATAGGTCCAGGTTTGCAGTTGAGAGGAATAATCTGTCTCCTCTGAGCACCAGCTATATCTTAACGTAGGTGTGATGACTTCTCCAAGATCAAAGTCAAGACTGGCATTTTTTTCCTAAAGGCTGTGCTCCTGAGAAGAGGCACACGGAGGAGGTGAACAGCCATCCATGCCGTTGTGGTGCAACAGTTCGGGGGCATCAAGTGGGATTATAGGTTGGCTGGTTCAAAACCAGCACAGAGGAGGGTTAACCAGTACAACTGGTTTCTGTAAGTTGATGTGGAAGCCACCACTTTCCATGGGTTCAGAAAGCAATCGGCCAACTCTGTTAAACGCAGGACCATCCAGTTTGTCCCTGGCATCCACTGAGCCATGGAGAACTGTAGGCTGGGGGGGGGTGTCCAGGGAAGGACCGCCCTGCGCTTGCTGTAATACTCTGATATTAGCCAGGGGCAGCCAGGATCAGGGACTAAGGGAAGCTTTAGGTTGATCCACTATGGCCATTTGTAGGATCTTCCGTTCTGAAACCTCCATGTTTGAAATGCAAATTAATTCAGCCAAATCCCATGGCCTGGATTATTCTGGGGGTCCAATTACACAAACACAATGATGGCTTTCAGCCTCAAAATCTGTGAATAAAGCCAACAAGAACCATTCTTTTATCTGTCAAAGATCTGGCCCACAGAGAATAATAACTGCTTTAAATTGAGCCTGCTTCAGCTCAGAGAAGCCAGAATTTATACGAATAATTTATGAAACTAGACAGGATACAGAGGGAAAAAAAAAAGATGATTTTTTTTTCCCCAATCCCACTTGACAGCAGAAGAGGCAAAGAGCAAGGCTTCTCTTAATGAAGGGAGGCTGAAGCCTCTGGGAGGAGGGTCGGGTCAGATTCGTTTTGAAGCTGGGCTTGGGTTGGCATGACTTGCCATGACTGCCTTTGCTGAGTTACAAGTGACTCATGAGCTCAGCTGACGGAGGGGAAAACCAGACGGATTAGATCAACGGAAAAAAAAAATTCATAGCATTCTTTCCACGGGCAGAAACCTATAGGAAAAGCAATCCTTAGACTTTGCACCTACGTATCAACCCGTTTAAGCGTAACCTTGTCCAAGCCGATGCTCGAAGTGCTGGGGGTCAGAGCAAGACCAAGAGGTCACCCCTTCCTTGGCTGCTCTACCTTCAGAGCCAGGAAAAACTGCCTTGGAGCCTCACCCTGCCACGTAGAGGGATTTTGAGAAAAAAAGTGGCCAAATTGCCATCGAGCATCAACTGGCGCCCTTGAGCTGATTGTGGAGGTGTCTCCCCCACGTCCCCCAGGGACGGACGGGCTCCCCAGGTCTCAGCGCATGCCCCCTCCCCGGCAAGGCGAGCGTTTGCCAGTAAAGCCAGGCTATGAAACTGCTCGCTGTTCCAGTGGGCCGCCTCATTTCCATGGAAATAACATGTTCATCACAAATGTTTTGCTACTGCTGCTCCTGGGCTCCTCTTGAGACGCTTCCCTGACCTCTCCAGGCCTTTTCTTTCTTCTGCTGCAATTAATATCCTCATTCACATCCTTGTGGTCTTGGCAAGTCAGAGGGCAGCATAAAGACCTTGGCATTAAATATTTCATTACCAGGCAGTGCAAGATATTAACAGGGACAGTTAATGTCCTCTATGTGAAGGAAAATTAACGAATTTATGACACACTGCCTTGCTTGTTTCCACAAGGGAAGGGAAAAGTCAGGGTGATATGTCTCCGGCCTGCATTCAAACGCCTATGAAAAATAAAGCTTAAATCCTAAAGAAGATTTAAACCCACCCAGGTTTGCCCAAAGAGTTTGTGTATTATAGAAATTCCTGGGTAAATAAAGATAGGCTGCTGTGTCTGTACGACAGCAAGGATTTCTGATCAGGTCTGAGCAGGTTGCATTTAAAACCTGCCTGGCTGAACCAAGGCACAGGAAAATAAATTCAGCATCTTTCTAGAAAGGGAACACACAATTTCCAGCCTCTCTTCTCTTCCCCTTCCTTTCACCAAGCCATGCTACGAGTCTATCTTGCAGTCATTTAATTAATTTGATTAATTAGTCTGATTCTGCAGCATCTCTGAAGCTTTTCATTAAAACAGAGGTTGTTCCTGCTTAGACTTTCTTTAAACCTCCCTCTTTTTGTCCAGATCTGCAAACTCCCTTCGCATTAACTGTGCTGGTATAGGAAAGGTAAAAATACCATTGCTTGCTTATTTTCATAGTTTTCCTGATTTTCCTCTCTTGAAAACCCCTAGTGTGGGCTACAAGCTGAATCCCCCATCCAGCAAGGACATGAGGAGGATGCTGGAGCACCTCGGGGCCGCTGGCCATGGAAGAAGCCCTCCTGGCCCAAGCGGGGACAGGGGGACAGGACAAGGTCCTGATGGCCTCCCTGCTCCTCTGGCCCCGACCCCGGCAGCAGGGATGCACCGTCAGCTGTGGCTCTGGATGGGGCTGAGGAGCCGCGTGGCACCGACAGTGCGTGGGGTGGCTTTCCCTCCACGTAGCAGCTTTATTGGCTTTTAAGTGATACAAACAATGAGTCAGTGACAGATACTGCCGTTAGCATCCCACCCGGGCTGCCAAATTCACCCAAAGAGGGGAAGGGCGGGAGCTTCATCTGTGCTGCCTTTATACAGCCGGGCTGGCGCCTGCATTAGGGATGAGCATCTCAGATGGACCAGAGGCCCTGGGGTAAGCCTTGCCCCCGTGCTAAAGCAACCATGCAGCCTGCAGACATCAAGGGCTGCAAGAAGGCAGCGAGTTTTTCTCGCCTGGTACAACTCCCCACATTCATTCGAAACAAAAAAACCGAGCAGAAAATGCACAGGGGTCTTGCAAAAAGACCTATTCCACCCCGTAATGTCCTTGTTCAATGTCCAGGCAGGATGCACAAAGGGATGATGCCAAAGATAGTTTCGTTCCTGTCTGCTTGACTTTGCAGCCCAAGTCCGTTCCCTTGCATATGAGATCATTAGATCTTCATTAAATCTGCTTTATGGGCTCCTGGCTCCAACCTTGGGCCCAGCTGCTGGAGCAGTGACCAAACAGTCATAGCACCGACACCTCTTAGTGTAGCATCTGTGATGCTGACGGTCCTACCGTGGCAGTCCAGTGGGGAAAAGAGCAAGCTACCACGGACACGAGGCATCTTTGTATAAAAGGCAAGGAAACCTGAGATGTTCTCATTTAACTACCTGGGTAAAAAAAATACCCCAGTCCCAAGCATCGAAGAGGAACAAAACCCAGCTGAATTCCTTGAATTTCTCTCTTCTGATCTGCTCGCTCTCTGCATTGGAGAGGTGTGGAGCATAAAGCTGAAATCGCAAGAAACCTTTATTCTGTGTTAATTGAGAGCCATCACCTAGTTAAATCGAAGACACAAATCGCTTTTTTTCCTTCTCCTTTTTTTATGTCCCAGACCAATTTTACTGTCTCCAAGATTGGTGAAGTGATAATTGCTCCAGCTGCACCATGCAGTCTACTCTGGAGAAAGCTCCTTGTCTTTAACTCAGGCTGTGATCAGGTGCATCTATATGTTAATGTATTCACAGCCCTTTCTTGCACAGGAGACAAAATAGCTGGTAGAGGACCGAAGGAGAAAGAGGAATTTCATTTTCATTGATTTGGGAGGGCAAAATATTTAGCATGGTAAGACAAAGGAGGTTTTTGTTGCTTTTTGGTGTTTTTTTCTTCTTGAACTAACAAGACTGAAAACAGGAGATAAAATATGCAATTACGTGGTTCAAATTCCATTTCAATCCCTTTTTTCTCACCTAGAGGGTGTCTGATGCCTGACATACAGGCAGGGATTGTTGCTGTGGTTTTCACCCAAATATGTCACCCAGCTCGTCAGCTTTTTGCTTCTTTGTTTATCACTTTTGATATTTCTTCCTCATCTTTCAGGACCAAATCTTTCAGGACTCCTTCTTTGCCACCTGTCACTCCTCAGATCATTCCTCTTCCAGTCTCGGTCGACGTGAATATTGTTTGCGATGTCCAAGGGCTCTCCTCCACGTTAAACCTGATCCAAACAGAGCCATGTCCATGGCTGAAAACCTCCTGGCAGCACTGATGAAGAGGCAACCAGGCTCAAAAACTCTTGTGTCTTTTCGCTGTCCCTGCTGACCGACGTGCCAAGCAGCAGATGAGCAGCATCGACAATGGAAAATAATTGAGTTTTCATTTGTATTGGCTGTAATCATCTCCGCAGGCAGGGCAAATTCGACAGGCAAGGTTTCAACCCAGGCATTCTCTCTTGGGTGATCGAGATGAGGAGGTTGTAAAAATGCTCACTTACTCTCCTTTAGCCCGGAAAACAGACCTCTTGCTTTTTCCTTCCCTGCCCCCAAGTTCACAACCCCCAGGTTTGTGGCCCCTTTGTGGCACCCCGCATTTTGGAAAGATCATGTCCCTGGTGAACAGGAGACACAAAGCTGAAGCACAAGTGATGAAGGTGCCTGCTCACATCCGTAGGTATAGGTCCCTGCAAGTGTGAACTGCAATCCTTCGTTGTCAAGGACGCCGACGAGGTTCTCTTTTATCCAAAGGCCCTTTGACATTCCTGTTTTCTTCCCCCATTGCTGCTTTCTCTGCTTCTCCTCTTTCCTGTTAACAACCACACAGAGATGCCAACCACCTTTTACAGCTGCTTTTCTTCCCGTGAATTTGTGTACTTTTATAGTCACTGATCAAATGTTTGACGAGGGAGGGAGGTAAAGGTGTTTTGTGGGTTGATTTATATCTTATTGATGGGATTCTCTCCAATGCTTTCGATACACCGACTCAAGCGTATTGATCTCTCTGGCTGTATTTTTCCCGCCCCAGAGCCTCCCTTCCCACCAGCAGTGACTCAGGCCGTCTGCACGGCGCGTTTGTTTTCATGTGCAGACTGTACCGATACTGACTCTGTGTGTGTGTGCGAGCATCCACAGGATTAATTTGCAGATCCGCAATGCAGGTAGCATCGAGATTGTTCAAAAAAAAAAATGTTGAGGCTGTAGAACTGGTTTTATTTCCAGCTCAGTCTTATAGGAAGAAAATACATAGGGACCATCTTGTGGCTGCCAACAGCCTTAGGAGCACGTCTGTGGAGAGAAGAGGGGAAGAAACTGGTTGCTCCAAGTGTGTCCCCATTAACCCAGTCTGGGATACCAGATTTTTTTCACTGTGTCCCCTGAGCTTGTACAGGACCATCGCTTCGGTGTCGTGTCAGGGGACGTGGTGGGATGCACTGCTTCTGGATGAAGCTGAGGACTTGACGGCTTGACAGATCTCCGCGTTGTTTCCAAAAGCTGGAGATGAGAAGCTCAGTTTTCCAGCCCACTTCCCAGCCCATCATTGTCTCCATTAGATGACATATTCTTTGTTTCCTGCCCTAAATGACGGGGTGGCGTTCCTCCACCATGTTTTGCTCAAGCCCAGTATGTAAATCATCTCTAATCACCGTTGAGTTACAGGGAGGGCACAATTTCAGCATGAAAAAATGCCACACTTCCAAATCAGGTTCTTGCTCTGAGTCAGAGAAAACATTGCAACCTCTCCTGGAGAGTACCACTGAAAATCCCCCAAACCTTCTGGTCAGTCAAAATGTTCTGTTTCTATTTTGACTCTTTTCTTTTTCAGTATGTAAGACACTGAAATAAAAAGCCCTTCTGAAATGAAAAATGAAAAGGCTTCACTCTTGAATGTTAAAATGTTCTGTTTTGATACCTTTAAAACACTTGTAAGCTATTTATAGGGTTTTTTTTTCAAGCTGGGTTTTAATGAAATCTTCAGTCTCAAGGAAACTTACCTCTTTGATTTTACGTCAGCAAATATTTCAGCCTGGCCCAATAAGAACTACTAGCTGTGGAAAGTAAGGATCTGAAGGATTTGCCTTGTATCCTGCAGATGTAGGCTGCTTTTTTATTCCTCCAAATTGAGGGCAAGGCCACTTCAGGCAGAGTTTCTCTGCACTGACCCGTCCTTCCTCCAAAGCCAACAGGACGGAAGCAAGCTCTGCTCCAGAGATGCTCTCATCTTGCTGGAGCTTGCGAGTCCCGGTGCCTTCAGATCAGAGCTTGCTGCCTTCAGATGTCGGGGGGCAAGCAGAGCCATATGCGAACAGCCACGGAGGAAGAACAGCTCCCGATATTAGTCAACGGGGACTTGAAGCGTGTGGTCCACTGAGCTATTCAACAAGTCTGCTCGTGGGAGATGCCGGAGTCATGAAATCTGGGCTGCAGCCACTCTTTGGGTTCATCTTTTCTTGGTGCAAACCCATCACGGAGAAGAAGCACGGCCAGCTCTCTAGCTAAATTGCACGTTTGCTTGCGAGTTATTTCAAAGTGCCCAGTTTGCCCTTCCAGAGTGAAATATCTCCTGGGTGATTTAAATATAAGGTAAGTGGTTCAGAGGCTCTGTGAAACAGCTTTTTGGGCAGGGAAGGATTCCCCACCATGCTGGTAGATGCTAAAGGTCACTTTCTCATAATATTTACACAGACTAAATGAAGCAATTAAAATAACCAATCTGCTGCTGTTATCTCTCACAGGAGACTGTCCCAGCAGCGGATATAACTTATTCAGTGGGAAGAACTCCTTGGAAGTGTCTGTCTAATTGGCCAGCTGAGGCTCTGCCTAATTGGAGCCTCTGTTTGCCCTGACATTTGTGATGCAGTGGGAGCAAAATGCACTTTTGAACCCTGGCTCTCCAGGGTTGCTCCATTGCCTGTGCAGGCTCAGAGGGTTTGGGCATTGCCATACAATGCTAGAGGGAAGAAGCTGCCTGCAGCCTTCATTTCTTAGCAAATTGGCATGAAATGGAAAACCTCTCCCTGTCTCAAGGTGTTTCGAACCCTCGTTCCCATCACTGACACATCCTCACGGCTGCGGCGTGGTGGTCTATGAGCCAGGCAAACTGACCGTCAGCCGATGCCACGATCGTAGACATCAGTACTCAGGCTGGATGGTTGAAGGGGGGAAAAACAAGATTGCAGAGGTGCTCCCAGCCCATTCACATGGGAGATGGGACACAAGGGGTGAATCTCAGATGGGCTGGAAATCAACGGTGAGACCCCACTGACTGCAAGGGAGTTAAATCTCGCTTCTCGGAGGAGCTGAGCAATTGCACAGAGAGCGCTTCATTTAGCTGGATCAGAAATCTGCAGGAAGAAAACAGATTGGAAGTTGGCTGCCACAGTGAATTTGCCTTATGTTGCACTTATCACACTGTCGACACTATATAAATAATAACATTTTATGATTTATTTATGAACAAACCTTGAGGTGACCTCCAGCTGTAGACTCGTGAAGCTGCAATAATCACACAGATATTTGGATATTGATGAAGCGAAATCTGTGGAGCTGGCGCCAAAGCAAATGAAAAAGACGGGTGGATTTTTTTGGAGGCATGATTGCATGGGGAAGAAGGCCAGGGATCTTTCATCGTGACGGTCATGGGAAAATCAGTTGTTGGGAGGCACCTCAGAAATGGGGCTGGGGAGGTGGTCGGGGATGTCTGGTATCTAAAGGTCAAAGAAAGGAATTGGAGAAGATGTTGCTCCACGTGGACAAAAAACCGCCATGCAGTAAGGAATGAATACATTGGAGACAGTGCAATAAAGACTGGAAATTTTCAGCCGAGTGGTACCTAAGAGCTAATATCTACAGTCATTGCAGAAGAAGAAGTCCCCATGTCTTGTGTGCACCTTTCTGCCTCCCCACCTTGGATGTCCCTGGAGGGCCCAGCTAAGGACTCACCAGTAAGCCTGCTGGGACCAGTCCTCACACCCCTGTCCTCCAGCACCCTTGGGGAAGCAGAAGACAAACGTGGTAGAGCTCCACCATAAAAAGAAATCAGACACTCAGCCAAAACCTAGAGACCTGAAGAAAACCCCACCCCATTTCTCTTGAATTAACTGAAGATCCCAGACACCAACTTGGACGTCCAGGGACTCCTGATTTGTTTCATTTTTCCTGTGGTTCCCCATCAATGTGGTTGCAAGTCACACCTATGTTGGGAAGCTGTCAACACTTGTTTTCCATAAAAGCCACCAGACTGTCCGCATGGGACACCCCATGATTTACTCAGGATGGGGAAAAGGAACCACGGGGGCTCTCGACCTCACCCCCGTACCTCCTGTCCATGCGCTGCTCGCCCAAATCCACCTTGCATCCAAACCTGCCCCTGGACAACGGCCAGAGTTGGCATCTGCTGGACGACAAGCCAATGTCTCCACCAGCCAGACCAGTCTCCCTGGTTCTTTGGTGTGATTAATGCTGACAGCGCAGATCTCCTCTCTGCAGCTCCCGTGGAGGTTGGGAAGCAGGGCTTCCTGCAGATTACTTATAGGCACATCATTATTTATGTTCCACTTATCTTGCTGCTGTCATCATCTGAACTGCATTTCAACATCACAAGTTAATGACGGTGGCTCTGTGATGGATCTTTGCTTGCACGGTCTTAACTAGACACAATTTTTTTTGGCCTATGCAAGTGTAAATCAAAAAAATAAAACTGACTTTCATTTCACAGTTCCTTCACTGGTCTCCTGTGCTGTTTTCTTTTCATAATTGCAACCAGCATTTATTCTCTGCAGTTCGGAAGGGGGCTTGCTGTTGAAGGCACCAGCACTCCTGGATCTAACTGGCTTGGGGAGAAACCAGGCAGTGTGTGCTCAGAAGGTGATATGAAACCCCCTCTTTTCTCCAAAGCTGGTGGGACAACCCCAGAAAGCATCCGAGCAAAGGGAGCGGAATAGCCCTTGGCTTTCACGTGTAGAGGGAGGAGTACGGGGAGTGCGACATCTCCAGTTCTCCCTGGTTTCGGTGAATTATTATCACGCCAATTAATCTGTCACTTGAAAATCTCAGTATACATAAATCAACCCAGATTCCACGCTGGCGTCTGTCCCTCCGTACCCAGCTGGTACTGGAGTTATTTTTCCTTTATGTTTTATACTCTGTTATTCATGGGAGAATAAAAAAATGCACTTTTGCTTTTGCAGATGCCAGCTAGTGAAGAGGCATAAAAAATAGAAGATGAAAGATTAAGCATGTTTATTTATGTAACATTATTTTGCGTCTGCGGGTTATTTACCAAAACAGTAACTGTCTAGAACTATCACCCTAAAAGATACGCAGCAGTTTATTTAATCACTAACTTAAACTTCCAGATGTTTTGCTGATGCATGCTTAAAATATCCGCAAGTAAACCGTGTATTATTGTCCTTCTAACCAAAGACGACAGGATTTCTAGTCATTAGTAGTATCAGCAGGGCTATTATTTAAGGCAATTCATTATTTAATGCTTCTTTAAGATTGCTCTTGTTCCTGCAAAAATACACAGAATTACACATTCCAAAACGCAACGTAAAATAAACCTGACCGGAGGGTGGATTTGTCTGTGTTTCATAAGAGCCAGGAGAATGATAAATAGCCGGTCCTTACTAAATCTGCCCAGGAACTGCACACTCACTCAAACCTCCTCGGGCCGCAGGGAACAAGGTGCTGCAAATCCAGCAGAATTGTACAGGGGCTTTGAGGGATGGGAAGGAGCAAAGGGGGGGAAAAAGGTGTTGGGGAGGAGTTTTTCTTTTAAACTGATAAGAAATTGCCCTGCAGGAGAGTAGGTGTCGCATGCAAGACCTTTTCAAGCATCTGCTTTTGGGAAAGCAGTGTGCTGCCCACCTCCGTTTGCTTTCTGTGCCTGGAAAAGCCATTTTTCCTTTTCATTTCCCTCTCCCATCCCCTGCCGGGACTGTGCCTGTTTGGGATTATTTTTTGCTCTGAAGCATAGGTGCAGGCTGCTCAGCTGCCGTCCCACTTTACCAGTGCTTTTAGCCTTACGGGAACGACCTGTCTCCAAAATCACCAGAGCGTCTCGCAAAGCCGTAGCGATGCGAAGTGCGTGGTGGTTCAGGGCGGTGTGCTCAGATCTCAGATGGTCCTGGCGTGAATCAAACCAAGCCATATATGTTTTTCCCCTCCCCAAACAATAAGTTTTAAAAACTTCTCCAGCCTTGCAGGGAGGTTTGATTAATTTTATTTCTTCTATGGTCCTGTGGTGCTTTTGGCAAAGAGGCAGGTCCTCCAAAAATCCTCCCTCGTCTGTTCTTCTCCGCCATCCCCTGTTAGATCAGATCTAACAACTGTTCCCACGGGCAGTGAGGAAGCGCAGCCCATTACAGTTTGCTCCCTTTCTGCCTAAAGAAGCAAGTAGCTGTGGGATGCCAAAACCTGGGCTGTGGGTAACATCAGAGGGATCCGAAGGCATCCCATCACCTGAAACCTTGGGGACTACTGCTATTTTTAATAGCTGGCCACCTCCAGGGGTTCTGGACCACACACTGTCCTTTCTCTGCTTGGGACATATAGATTGTTCATGCACCCACTCCTGCTTCATCCACAAGCCCTGCTAAAAGCCGCCGCCTTAAAAATTGCTCATTTATGCTGTTTTTTCCTATCGTGCAATTCTTGTCTTATAAAACCACCTATCCACTTGACTGTGCTATCGACATTTGTAGTGAGGCATTTGCAATGGGTGATGCATCGTCCTCCTGGGAAGCAGTTTGTGTACCACCATCCTTCCTCCTCCTCCTCTCACCCCCTGCAACATAGCCCTCGTGATTAGCACTGTCCGCGTTGGAATAACCTGAGTCTGGCTCAGGTTGGTGAGAAATATCAGTTCTCAGCCTGGAAAACCACAGGGACTCCAATTTACTGATTTAAGATGTTAAATTTAGACTTCAGATCCTGAAAACCTTTGCTATAAATTGCATTTGTGGCTTCATTTGGACACAGTACTCTTCATCGTGACCACGAATGACTGTGTGACAGTTTTTCGGATGGTTATCAAATTCTGCCTTTCCCAGGAGGAGGTTGCATTTTCATGATTTAGGGAGGCAGTTTTGACAACACTGGTGATGGAGCAGGTTCCTACATAGTGGTCATTTCTACTGTGCTTTGGGATTCCCTTCTGGTGAAATGCCATGAGGGACATTGCTAAAGTCCCTCAAGGCAAGAAGGGCTTTTAATAGTGAGCTTTCCTTAGGCTCAGCTTGTCATCACCACTGATCTGTCTTTCCAGGATTTGATCTCCCTCCCAACGATGGCCAATGATTAGCTGCTCCACAAAGCTGAGCAAGAAGGAAGATGATGTAAAAACCCCTGGCTTACCACCAAACAAACCTTCTGCCAGAAGCACCTTGTCCCTTCTTGTGAGGCATCTGATAGAGGTACCGACAGCGACAGCCATGGGCCTGGGCTGGTGCCGCAGCTCCTCTGCCCCTTGATTTTTTCTGGCCGTAGGCAAGACGCCCCATTGCAGCTGGGGACATCTGAGCTCATTGTGATCATAAACGGGGAGGCTTCATTGCCCTCTAAGAACTGGCACCCAGATCAAGAGTTTCTTGAGGTTGGCAGTAGAAAATTAAAAGTGTGAGGATTTTAACTCCCCTATACCTGACGTTCGAATGGAGCAGAACAGAACAGGTACAGCGTGAGCTACGCAGGAGGTGATGGACTAACTGGACAAGCTTGGTCCAGCTGGTGCTATGGTAGGAGTTTCCCCCCAAGAGTTATGGGGCGTGATGAGCTTGGCTGGATGTTTCCCTTCTTTTAAAGCTGTGTGCAACCACTGCTTTTCTCATTTTCTCACCAGTGAGCTCTGAAGGGGCAAAATGGAGCTGAAAGCCCCATTGTCTCTTCTCTTGAGTCAGCCAGTCCCTTCTTAATGTCACAGTATACCACCCTGCAACGTCTGTCCTAAGAGATTATTGCTGTGTGATGCCACTATGTTGTCATGTGTGGTAACTCTTCGTGCAACAGGTTAAACTAAGAATAACACCCCTATCACTGCCTCTGCTCTGCCTTCTCATCTGCCCGGCAAACATCCATCCATGAGTCCATTTTTTCAATGCTTAACCTTAATCAGCGAAGTAGTATATTGTCTGTGGCAAAACGTCAGGAATTTCTGCTTGTTCTCCAGGACTCTGATTATATTTGCAGGGTTCAACACCCTCCTCCAACACACAGAGCCAAGAGCTGTGCATCGCTACGGGACAACCTCTGTGCGAGCAGGACCTGGCGTGGGATGTGCCCGTCCCCAGAGGGAGCAGCCCAGCCTTTCCCAGCCCAGCCCCACGGTTGGGGAGCGGGGTAAGATGCCTGGTGGCTTTGCAAAGCTTTTCCGAAGCGAAACATCTGCTCAGGTCATCGTCTGCACTGTTCATGCACTGCTGCACTGAGCCACGCCGCTGGGGTTGCGGAGTGTGTTTTACAAGGGTTGGGCTGAAAAGGCTGAAAGCTGGACCTGTGGGATGGACCCACGCAGCTGTAGGGGACTTTGACTTTCATTTTAGAGTGGACATGTAAATATATCATCATATAGGTCAATATAAAAGCTGCTGGGCAGTGGTTAGAGGGTATGGGGCAGCGCTGTCTCCACCAGCTAACAGCTTACACTGCTGCCAGATGGGCATGGCTGGGAGAGACCGGTTGAGAGGAGGGGCAGATGGCAAGGTGGGACCTACTAGGTTACAGCTCAGATGTGCAGGGATACGGCGCTGTCTCATGAGGCTGCAGATCCTGAACCATAAGCAGAAACAATGCAAGGGAGGGAGGGTAGCATGCAAGCAAGGCAGGTCCCGATACTCTGGATGAAGTTCCTGCTGCTCTCAGGTCCTCTGGGAATCTCTGGCTTGGTCTCACATGCTCAGTAAAGATCAGAGCATCAGTGACTGCTCCTAGGAAGCACTGGAAGGGGTTAAACTCCATCTGGGGCCCCCATGGATCTTCCTTCCTCCAAAATTATTAGCCCCCTATAGAGCAGATCTGTAGGATACCCCATGTTTTTCACTGGTGGCCCTGGGTAGGCCTTCCCAAAGAGGACTTGTGTATACGTCTGTGAGTGTACCTGTGCGTGCTTCCATGACCAAGTGATTTCATTATTTCACTAGCTAATTAAGAGGCTGTTTGTGTCAGTTTGCATTCAGCTGCGGCAAATTCACTGCTAACTTTATGGATCGATTTTTCCCTCCTTGTTTATGTGGTTGAAGAACACAGGACAGCTTTGAACCAATGTCACCGGCCCAGTATTAAATGTAGGGAATTGCAGCTCTTCCTGGTAGAGTGTTGAACAAACAGGGAAATAAAGCTATTAAACAGGCAGCACGTTTCTGGTTCCCATGTGGCCTATGAAACCTGGCCCAAGGATAACGCTGCAGATGAGTATAACCAGAAATACACCTGCGCCAGCTCTGCCTGCTCGGTGTTCGTGCAAATAAATCAAGTCCCGCTGCATATTCCCTTCTCCGCTGTGTCCTGGTTTCGGCAGGGATAGAGTTAATTTCCTTCCTAGTAGCTGGTACAGTGCTGTGTTTTGGGTTTAGGATGAGAACAATGTCGATAACACACCGATGTTTTAGTTGTTGCTGAGCAGTGCTTACACTAGTCAAGGCCTTTTCAGCTTCCCATGCTCTACCGACTGAGAAGGC
>NW_008825611.1:508361-522850 GCF_000699105.1 Pygoscelis adeliae
CAGCGGGTGGTGAGCAATTGCATTGTGCATCGCTTGCTTTGTGTATTCTTATTATTACTATTATGATGATGATGATGATTTTATTTTATTTCAATTATTAAACTGTTTTTATCTCAACCCATGAGTTTTCTCGCTTTTACTCTTCCCATTCTCTCCCCCATCCCACCGGGGCAGAGGGGAGAGTGGGCGAGCGGCCATGTGGTGCTCAGTTGCCCGCTGGGGTTAAACCACGACAGCTGGAACATCAGCACCTCTGGTTTTCTGTGTCCTCCTGGGTTGCGTCTGGCGCCCACCCTGTGCCTTCAGACGTTCACAGGTGAGTTTGGTGCCTTACAGAGAAACAGTGACATCAAAACGATGCCGTGTTTATTTGCTGAGCAGATGAGAGCATGAAGTTGGCATAATCTTGCAGTATTCCTATTTCCTTGGCTTCAAATGCACCGAGTGATTTTTATCCGACAGACAAGGGGGCCCAGTGTCGGTGACTTGCTGCATGTCAAGCGTGCTGAGACTCTTGGGTGGCTGATACTAGCATGGAAGCTATTATAGTTTATGGATCTGTGTAGTTATTGGGCCTCAGAAATGTGGATAAACTACTTTTCTTTTGCATGGCTGACCCCCTTCACCTGCATTCTGACTGCTAATCCGTCTCCACCAGGATTGCTCGCTATATTGCAAAGCTCTGAGCAGCTTCCAAGTGGAGCTATTATAAGATATTAAATCTGGCAACGCGACTCTTTTTCCTCTGGAGACAGACGTCTAGGTCAGGTGAGAGCAGAATCCCTAAAAGACCAGGATTTATTTTGTTTGGTGCTGGACTCCTCTGAGACAAGGACTTTGCAGAGCCCAGTAATTTGCAATTTGCGGTGGAGGGAAATGCCGGCTTCCTTCTCGCGGGAGCCCAGCGATCCGAGCAGCCCTGGGCATTACTTTGTGTAGCACGGGCAGCCCCTGACCCTAATCGGGGTCATGTTTTATATGATCATGCAAGTCCCCTGATTTACAGAGCACCTGCCTGGGAGCTTGTTACAGACCTTGCAGCTCAGTGCTGGCTTTCCTCCCGTTGCCTTTACACAGGATTTACTAGGCTGGGGTGAGCTCTCTCTAATAAAGAGAGAGAGAGTGTCTCGAAATCACATTCAAACATAATTTATATCTGGGTGGGTGGGGTGGGTGGATGGATGGATGGACGGACGGACAGACGGACAGATAAAGAGCATTAATCACATGTGCATGTGGAATAAATAGGTGTAATTATGCCTTGCTGGGGTAAAGTGTATAATTCACCCACTGCCTCCCTTGGATTTTGTGGTTATCCCAAGCTCATGCCTTTAAGAGAAGTGCTCATAAAATGTCAAATGGTGTCTGCATGTGGATATAATTAAAATCCAAGCGTGAACACACAATTATTTGAAACTCGTTTCTTCCAGCTTCCAAGCCCTACGAGGCCAGGCTGCAGAGAACGTAGCAAGATCTGAGTTTAAATGCTGATTCACTGTATCATGAGTTCCTGGCAGGTTATTATTAATTTTAATGACTTTTGTTTTCCTAGAGGAAGCCTGCTTTGGTTTTGGCAGTTATGAGCAGTGCTTACAGCAGCCTGGGTGTAACTGGTGTACAGATCCTGGCAGCAGAGGGGAAGGGAACTGCATGGACAGATGACAAAAGCCAAGCAGAAAAACTGTTTGAGCCTGCGGAAGGAACAGGTTACGGTGAATCCCTTCTCTGCAGGTCCAGCGGAGACCAAACCTTTCTTCAGGATCCAGGTATCGCCAGCAGAAGCTGAAGATACGGCTGAGATTTCTGCACAAGCCTACCATCAGACTTCAAAGAGCGCACAGGGATTTGTCAAGCACCCAGGTGGTGAGATAGGAATCAGAGATGCCTGAGGAGTATACAAAAGGCAACCTAGCCAAGATGGTTGTCTTCATTAACACCATGACGAGGCTAAAAAGACTTGCAGGTTGGGACATGGACCTGGCTCGCAGTGGTGCGAGGTGGGCTCAACGGGCATCGCATTGCGTTGAGGGTGGTTTTGGTTTCTACTTTCAGGTATCTGAAATCAAACTGAGGATCCCAGCCCGGCATTTTGCCACGCGGTGGTGGATTGTTTGCTGTTCGAGTGCTCGTGCTTCCCGGCAAAGTCTTGGTTAGCGCACTTAACAGAGACAGGAGCAGATCTGAACACCACAAGCTTGGGTCTGAACTTGGCCACTCAAGGACAGAGCTGCTCCACGTTATCCCAACTTTTGCAATCAGCCCAGGGCTCTCTGTGGGACCATCGTTGTAGGGAAGTAGCTTAGGGCTGAGAGCCAGCAAACCTCCGCAGAAAGACGGTCCCAAAGGGAGCTGAAGTCAAGGAGAAAGAATAAACCTCAACGCACAAGCTCTTGGGGTGTCCTCAGGATCAGGTGATTTGAACCCAAAACCAACATCCCCATTTTTCACAGCCAGGCAGCGCAATGGGCTAGAGTGGAAGGGAAAACATCTGTGAGAAATGTGTAGGCACAGCAGGACTCTGAATTATCCAGGCTAACGCTGCTAACTCTGGTGCAAATGAGGCAAGAATCCAGCGTCCTGTTAAAAGCGGAATTTCGGAACCAAATCCTGAATTACTTAACCTGCATGTAAAAGGAATTTCCCCCGTCTTTCCAGGCTGTACAAGGCCTTCACATGTCTTGGTAGGAATGAGGGGGTTCATCGCGGTCTGTGGGATGCTGTGGGACAAGGCACAGCCAGGTTGTCCCTCCTGGCTGGGTAGCTGAGGGCACTGACAAGGCGCCCGCATGCTGTTTTGCAGGAATAGCTATAACGAATCGTCTTCAAACTATATGAATGAACCAAGGCGGAGAACAACTGTTTTCTGCATTGTCCTTCTGCTGTATGGCGCAACCCATCAGAAATTCATTCCCAAGTGGAGGGATGCAGCCCAGACTCTCCTGCTTCAAGAGAATGGTGTCCCTCTTGATTTGGTCTGGAGATGGATGCGCGGGACTCACCACGATAGCTCAGATCAGCCACCACAGAGGTCCAGTCTAACGTGGCAGAGAAAAGGAGAGATGCAAAGGTCAGGTTTTACCTTCTGCCTGTCATCCAGCAACAGAGGAGCCATTTCAATGCAAGAAGGTTCATGCAGAGCCAAAATCCAGGCTGACATCGTTTAGTTGGGCTGGTTGCAATGTTTTTTGGGAAGTGGAGAACCTTTTTTTTTTTTGGAGTTTTCATTCCAAACCAGAAACTGCTTCCCCCTTCCTCTCCCTTGGAAAGCTAGAAGCCCCTAGGCTTGGCAGCTGCTCCTGAACCCTCCCAAAAAGCCTGGTTTCGCTGTGCAGAAACGTGGTCCTTAGCTTCGAGGTAGACTCACTGTGGGTGTCAGATGCGAAGCTGAACAAAACGTGCAGGTGAACAAGTGTTTTTCAAAAGCAAGCCCATGATACTTCCAACCAGCCCAACCACTTACTGGTTGGACAGCCCAAACTGTCTCCCGTGGGTCGTGTCTCTTCTGGCCCAGCCCACGGTGTTCGGGGTGGCGGTCGGGCACAATGAGTCGTTACTGCTCTGCTTTGCTCCTGCAGCTGAAAATCAACCCCTCAAAACTGCAATCCGTGTCCCGTCTTACAGCACGGGCTATTCTGTCCTGGAGCAAAACGCATTCCCACCTCCTGTGCACCCTGCAAGCGTGTCTGTGCCACTGCTTGTGATTCAAGGACGGGGAAAAGCTGCTCTAATCCCCAGGGAATTGTAGGAGATCAATGCCAAAAATGAGTTTCTGAGTCTTTTTGACATGCTGTGCCCTGTGGCCTGTCAGACACATACCTGATTACTTTACCTTGTTGGATTTGTTTATCCTGTCACGCCAGTAGAGAAGATGATGGTGTGTTGTTCTTGTTGCTTTTTCTTTTTTTGTTTTTTTTTACCTTGAATTTTGCAAGCATTAAGGGCTTCACAGTGGTTGAATAACTTGAAATTGGATTTTCAATCCCTGCAAAGCTCCTGCAGATGGATGGCTCCAACGCAGATGATTTTAGCCTCCAACTAGTCTAGCAATGAAAGCCCAGTTCCCACCCCGCTGCAGCAGGTCACTCAGGGCTAATCCTTTAAAGCATTTGGGTACAAACTTTCTAAGGGAATCCATGAGAGATTGAAGCTTAAATAAATGTGGTATTTGTTTCAAACACCTTTGAGCCAACTCTGTAAGGTGGGGATGACAGCATCTCTACCACACCTGTGCTGGGAAGACAAATCCAGCGCATTGCAAGGACCTCAGCAGTGCTGGGGTCATAAATACGAGTTGCTCTTCACTGCACCTTTAGTTCTCAGTTCTGCCTCCTGCAGTGATTTATTCCGGCGGGGTGTTGTGCTTTGGAAATAAGGCTGAAATACTCAAAATAAAAAAAAGTAATGGTCCTAGAAGCTTAGGCGCATATTAACTTTTTTTTCTAGGTGCAATATCCAGCATCGATATTAGGGCAGTCCTCTTCAAGCAGCGTGTTACGGTAAGTGTCTCCACTTTCCTCCTCTCTAGCTGCACTAAGAATGTCATTCAGCACACTAAAATGAATAAGTTATAGGTGTATTTATTCAGCACAGCATCTGTTTAGTCTGCAGATGATCTAAGACATTCATGAAGTTAGTGAAACTCATCTTATCCTGTGCCGACAAGCTGAATTACACGGCGGGAGAATTTGGGCAGAATCCTAAGGAGTTTGGGCATTTCTGTCCCACTTAACTCTGGTCACGGACTCAGCCGTCCTGATGGGATCCCTAGGGCCGTGCTCAGCTCTTGGCTGGAAGGATAATAATTTTCATGGGGAGGAGGAAGTATAATTTTTTCCTGATATAAATCAGGAAATAAAATGGGATTGGGTCCTCAGGGCTTTTGCACATGCTGCAGGGAGCTTAGGGGAGCGAGCGAACGTTATTTCAATCCTGCTGTTTGCAGTTGGCATCGCTCAAGGTCCGCAGTGAGACCAAAGAGTAAATAGAGGAATAACCAGCGTGTCACAGCACTGCCGTTTAGTTCATTTTGTGCTTTACCGAGTCGATAGCTGTTCAGGTACCTCCCTGGAGAGAGAGATGGAGAAAGAGCTTGATCCTCTGCTTGGAGCAAACCTCCCAGCGCTATGAACTGCAAATACCCAGAGATCTCAGGTGTGTATTTGCTGTACGCATTTCGGAGACGGGCCCCAGGACCTGAGCTAGGGCCTCCTGCAGGAAAAAGAAGCCGCCGGGTCGATGCCCTTTGGATCACCAGTGGTTTATTTAGACCTGCCTGTTGGTACTGAGAGCCATGTGAAGGAGCGATCCCACGGGCCACGATGGTTTCTGCTCGCTAGAAACTGCACTTGCAGCTTCTCCTCCAGGTTCGTGACTCCTCGTCTTGGCTGGAAATGCCTTTTCTCCATGCAGCTGGAGACCCCCATCACAAATGTCCTGATCGCTCCCCAGGGATCCCAGCCCAGGGATCCCAGCCCAAGGATCCCAGCCCAGCATCTGGACCTGGAGCACGAGAGTTCGTGTTGCAGGCAACATGTGGCAGAAGGTATCACTGTACGGCTTCTGCTGCACGGTCAGCCCTTCCGGAACAGAAAGCCTCCTTAAATATGCACCTCAAAATAAATACAAGAACCAAACTCAGTGTAGCCACCTCCTTTTGTAAGTCCTAGATTTCACCAGTGGTTCAGAAACAACCTTGAAAGTCAAGCTGAACTTGCAGTGATGCATGCCTACAAATTTAGGGAGGTCAGCCACTTGGCTTTCACGTTTGTTTCTTTGTCTTACTGATGACGAGCTGTTTCCTACCCAGAAATATGGCAAGCATCGGATCATGTCCATCCAGTACCATGTTTCTAGAGATCTAGGTGAAACGCATATGTCTGCATTTCTCTACATGCTCTGCTCACTGATTATCAAGCTACCGTGACCGTTTCTGGAGAGGATGGTCACCATGTCATGATGCTGAATTTTGCTGTGCAAGTGGAATGGCTTAGTTATATCTATTCCAGTACCAAATTTTAGGACTTAGTCTAACTGTGAGCCAGAGGAGTGCCCTAGAGAATCTGTCTCAACCTTGTCAGCCCTGACACCTCCGAGGTCTGTCCAAAAGGGTAAGCCACAATACAAGGACATTGGAGAAGCAATAAAAACATAGATAAGCTGATTTATTGTGAAGTTTCAGGGGGCATAGCCGCCTTGCTGCATCACTTCCAAATCCAGCCAAGCTGCAAAATATCCACAGCGGGTTTTCTTGGACAACAAGGGAAGAGGCTGCAAGGCTGGAAGCACAGTGCACATCTCGGTGACCTTCTGCACCAGACCTGGGGGTGACAACCCTCCGCCAAGTGCAGTGACTTATGGTGGAACCAGAGCACCTATGGAGGCATCTCAATGAACAGAATAGGTGCTGCAATATCCCCACCCACCCCTCAGCAACCTGTTCAGATAGTGAATCTCCTTTTCCGTTTAAAAAGTATGTTAAAAGCCCTTTTTATTTCCCGTATAAATATTGCTTCATTAACTTCTGACTATCGGGTCTTGGTTATATCTTTCTCTGGCATATGGAAGAGCTACGTAATATCAAAGACCTGCTGTGCAGGTAATTCATACGTCTAATCCGCTGCAGCGTTTCTGCAGGGACTCTGCCTGCCGTACCAAAATTTATATCGCTTCAGAGGAAGTTTTGAAGAAAATAATCTGGTGGTGTAAATGAGTTCATTCTGCTGTAGATGGGCGTGCTCTTCTCCATGGCAATGTCTCAAGAATCCTGTTTTGCCATCCGGGGTTAGACTCACCCTTTTGGCTTTTCGCTATAACTGGGTGATTCTTTGGTGCGGGGAGGAGGAAGGAAAAATGCTTTTTGCATGTAGCAGAGAGAATTAATCGCTGAGTGCTCACACTTTGCTGCGAGGCCCCGGTGTCGCTGTCCTCCAGAAATGACTGTGTGTTGCTTTGAGGATGTAACTATCACGGGAGGGTGATTTTGTCCCAGGGACCCGCTGCACCGGTATTTTGCTGGCCGTGGTGACTCTTTGGCACAGACTCCTTATCCCTTGACTTAATTTGGGAGCTTCTCATCTGTGATTGCCCCCTCCAGTATTTTTGAGGATGGCATCGGTATTTGTCGGCTCAGTCCAGAAAGAGCCCTTCAGCCAGTTTCCAAGCACCCGCTTGCAGGAGGCTTTGGAGAAAGGGCGCTTGGTGTGTTCCCATTGCAGAGCCGGGCACCGGCTAACGGGATCTCCCCCAGTCCGGCACAGCCGTTCTTGCATTCCTGGGAGTAAATCACAGACCCCACGTTACACCAAATTACCAAATTTTAAGGCACTGAGTGACACAACGGCCACTGTATTTTCTACCCCCAGAAGCAAGCTCCGTGGCCGTGCAGAAGCCGGGAAGGCAATTACTTTCCTGCAGAGTTTCCGGCCCTGACACCATGGCATAGGGCTCCTTTCAGGATCCGGCTGCACCTCATGCTGCGGGTGAAAGCAAATGTCAGGTTTTGCCTGGAGGTAAAGGAAAGGGACGGCGTGAGCCAGCAAAACTCTGCAGACCTAGAAGGAAGAAGCTGCTGCAGTTAAAAAGAGGAACATGGTGGTACATTTTGCTACTTCCCCAGCTAAGCAACAGCGATAGGAGGCAGAGCAACAGCCAGGATATGTTTTCTCTTTGGCTTTGCACCTTTATTGTGTATTTGCTGCCTCCTGGTGCCTGCGAAAAAAGGAGCTGTAGCAGCACTTCTCTGTGCAGGCAGTTCCGGCACCACCGCAGCAAAGGCGAGAGGCACGAAGCCGCTGGAGATGTGGAAACATCAGCTCACGACCCAACGCACGTCCAGCCTCAAATATGTTATGCTATTTGATAGCGAATTTGGGCCAGCCTCCCTCGTTGATGCTCTCAGAAACTGGGAGTTTACCCACCTATGCACATGTAGGTGCACCTACAGAGAAAGGCTTTTTTTTATAAATTCGGATAGCGGGAGGTAAAAACCTTCCCAGTGCAGAGAATTTCCTATATGAGCAGAGTTTTCTCAGGTGTGTAAATATTTCTGAGGTGTTATTTAAGTTAATAACAATGTGATATATGTAAGTTAATAAGAATGTTAATTCCAGAAGGCTTTTGTAGCTCGTCTAGGGCGGAAATATACCCAGCTCAAGTGAGGGTTTTGCACCTGAAACGGGCACTCGGGTCTCATCCTGCTAACTCGTCGTCTGCCCTTTCCTGTGCTTTGGCTGAATCTTCTTCAGATCACAGACATGGTCAAGAAATGACCGGTCACCAGCTTCAAAACTCCTGCTATTTAAAAGGCGCATCCCCCGGCAGCGTGGTTCTTCTGCTTGGCATTTGTGTCTGCGCTCGAGCGGAGCGGCGCGGGGCTCAGCGGGGGTGCTGACTCGCGTTGCAGCAGCGTTAACAGAGAAACTTAATGCACTGCAGAAGGGAAAATATAAATTCAGAGAGAAAAGAAATCTTGCCTCCTATTAAATGGAGGAGCAGCCAGCCCGGTGTAATCTGCTCCTGAAGCCTCCCCACGTCCTCTGCGTCCGCTCTTGAATGCCCCATCGTGCCGCCGGGTTGTCCTCACCTCTCACTCCCGTAATCCCCTCTCTGTGGCCAGGAGATGGTTCATGGTCTTCTCTTGGGACTTCTTCCTAAGAAGATCCTTACACGTGTTACATACTTTTTCCTCTTTTTTTTTTTAAAGGAGAGTTTTTGAACTGCTTTTGAGTACCAGGAGGAACGAGGGGATGCTGTTTGTGGCTGTTTGATTGCAGGAAGATTTACGATGCGATTGCAACGCTGGCAGCGTGCCCTTGGATAGTTTTAACTCATCTGCATCAAGAGCTTTACAAAGGCTTTGCACTTTATGTTGGGATAAGTGAGGTGTGGCGATTTCATGACTTCTTCCCTGAAATGAGATCTTAGGAGTGAAATCCCATCCCCTTGGCCTCGCTCCTCTGCCTGAGCTCAGCCATAGCAGTGAGATCTTCCTATGTGAAACTAGAAAGACTAGATATAAGGAAGAATTTTTGACGCTGAGGGTGGTGAGACACTGGCACAGGTTGCCCAGGGAGGTGGTGGATGCCCCATCCCTGGAAACATTCCAGGTCAGGCTGGACGGGGCTCTGAGCAACCTGCTCTAGTTGAAGCTGTCCCTGCCCATGGCAGGGGGGTTGGACTAGATGGCCTTGAGAGGTCCCTTCCAACCCAAACTGTTCTATGATTCTATCATTCTATGAAACCATTCATTTTATATTTCTGGTTCATCTCTTCAACCCATGACAGAGAAGTGATCTTGACCACTTCTGGTAAAGGCTTCTTCCAGGATGGCACAGCAAAGGCAAAGCTCCAGGCTTTAAAAAACTCAAAGGGTTTTCTAAGTCAGTGGATGCTTTTACACCAAGTGACCTGACTTGCTATAACTAGCTCATTCTGAAGTTCTCATGGAGACATGGACACCGTAACTTCTCCTTCATGGAGAAGGTCAGTTACAATGACATGGTTGAAGTAAAGCCTGCTTGGCTCTAGTTGTCACGGGGAGACTTGGGATGACACGTAGATCACTCCTACTGCCCGTGGAGATGCTGCAGGGGTAAGTGTAAGGTACGTGTTAAAAATGAAGTGAGTTTCACCACAAATGTCCTCTTTCCCAAGCTCTTATCTGAAGGTACATTTTGCAGGCTTTTGGTTTCAGAGCAAGATTTGAGCTGTTGGGGTTTTGTACCGAGCTAGAGTTTCAACACGGATTTCCAAGATGTTGTCATAGTCTTAACGGAAGGGAAGATAATGCTGTGATTTGCGCCGAAAGCAGACACAAAGTCCCGATGGAGAGAGGGCGGAGGCAGGTACCTCTGCACGCGATATCGGCGTGACGTGAACATTGCCCTTCCTCACCCACGGGGCTATACACAGCTCTGTGACGATAAAAGCTATCGTCTCCAATGAGCCATCTGGTTGTAAAAACACCCCTTTTGAAAAAAAAAAAAATAGGGTATTTGGCCTTTGCAAGATTTTGTATCGTTTGCCTTCGGAGCAGCCCAAAGCCGGCGGCAGCCGAAGGGCCGTGCCTTGCAAGCGCGTTTGCTAATGAGATCAGTGGTACGTTTTCACGTAATGGGCTGCAGGAGAGCCCTTTGCTGAAGGGCTGTGCTTGCAATTAATGTTGCCAGGAGGCTGCCGTGTAAGAGCCCAACTCCTTTGTTTCCGATGTGGGCGACAGCTATAAATTGCCATTTAACTTGACAGCTCGGTTCCTATTGTTCCCTTTTTAAAGATCAAGCAAGGTAAAGCGCTAGATGAAAAGCTCAGGGTAACGCAAGGCAGAAGGCAGACAAGGTCAAAGTCAAGGTCAAAGAGGGGCGATTCCTCACGCCCTTCCCTTGACAATAGGGGAATCTTAATTCTGCGCTCTCGGTGGAGGACACTGTTTTATATCCTAATTTTAGCTTTCTTTTAGCCAGTAAACAGTGAATATTACTGTGCTGGCTGAATAGGAATTGTACTCACACAAACCCCGCTTGCATTTTGCAGATACTTCCTATTCAACGCACAATCCTACTTCCTCATGTTATTATTTTACAGTTAGGAAAACGAGCAGCAATGAAATCTCATTTTGGATCACTGGACCTCAGATCTCGTTTTATTATATTGCCAGCGCGGCACGGAGGAGCATCGTGCTGCTTGCTCCCGAGCATGGAAAAAAGCACAGAGCATCAACACGAAGGGCTTTGCGGACGTTTCTGCAGATGCTATCACGGTGATTATCCCGGGCAGCTTCCCTCCTCCTCCTCCCTTTTTAGCTCTCCTCTGGCTTTTATGCAGTCCCCTCCTCTGCATAAAGCGCTTCTCGACTCGAAAGCTCTCCCAGCTGGTTGGGAACAGTTTCTGATGGTTGTCCCCAGATCTGCCATGCAAACGCAGCCTCTCTGCTGTGCCAGGCGAGCGGCACGCTCCTCCTTCCCCTCGCCCAGTGCTCTCTAGAAAACAGAATATTTTGAAGGTATTCTGAAGACAGTGTTTTGGCCATTTTCCTGACTCTGGGGCAAGAATGAATCATTTCTAATTATCTGTGATTGCATCTTAAGTGTCCCATTTTGCGCAGGAAGACATCAGATTTCCTTAGTTTTTTCTATTTAGGAACAAAGCTTTTCCTTTGTCTCCCATAGAACAAAGAAATGCGAACCCACTATTTAAGCAGGAGGGCTAAGCCCATCCCCAGGGTAAAGGCGCTGCCTTAATGGGGTTACATGCAGGAGAAATTTGGCTCGGAGTATGTAATCACTGCCTGAATTAATGAAAAAGGGTTTCTTTGGAATAGGCTGAATAGCCCAGCTGCAGCAATTATCTCGTCACTCATCAGAATGACGGCAAAATTAGTTCCAGATATAAAACCGGACAACGGAGGCGAGACACCTAGCGTGTATTTATTTTCCCGGTTAATGACACTTGAGGTTGCCTTTCTGTCCCCATATGTTTCGTGCAGCCTGCGCCCCAGGCTTGTGGCTCACGGCAAAGCGCTGGGGGTTCACGTAAGGCGAGATGGGGACCTGGATGTCAGTTCGTGCAAATTCACTTCTTTTTCAGCTCCGTCTCAGCTCCCCTGGCCGGTCCCCAGCCCGTTACCTCTGCAGGCAGATCCTGCCTTTAAAACGGAGATCCCAGCCTGGCTGAGCCCCACTGTTGTGCTCGTTGCAGGGGACGCAGGGAGCAGCATCGTCACGCCGACCGCGATGTGCACAGATATTTATCCATCCGTCGGGGACCCACATCTCTCTCGTGGCTTCTAGGTGCCACCACGGTGCCAGGAACAGCCAAGACGGGCAATTGGTTTCTTGGGGAAGCCAAACACGGGACTTTTCCCCTGTTGCTGTTTGCTGACCAGGGGGCTGAGCCTGCCGCTTTGGTTATCGTCTCTTCCTAAAACGCTGGGACTCGGCCAGTTTGCACGACTGTGATTCATGTCTCGCGGTGAGTGACGAAGCAAAGAAGTCCAGTTTAGGGCGAAGAGGGAACGGGGACATCGTTTGCTAATAGCTCTGTGCATTGGCTTACGGCTGCTGCCCAACCTCCCCGTGGGTCTCGGAGCCAACAGACATTTGCAAAGGGCTCATGCTCTACCCCGTGTGAGTGAAGAAGAAGAAAAACTGCTGTACAGTAAGGCTAAGAAATTTCGTTACATATTTAACAGGATTACGGACTGAGCACCCCTTCTGCGCTGCCTGCAGAGGGCTATCGGCAGGAAGCTTTATCGCCGGGGGAACTGGCAGCAGAACTGCCCCTGGAAAGACGGGAGCTGCAAAAAGCTGATTTTGATTCATAGAAGCAAACCATAGAGGTCCAGTGGAGTAACATAGCACATGGGGCGCTGTTTTCCACCTAAAATCTGTTACCAGCCCCTCTGCTTGAGCACCCAGGGCCTTTTGCACAAGAGCATCGGGACTCTCGCGTCCCTTCTGTGCTCTCATGAGCCTGCGATGATGGATTTTGCTTCCTGACCCACCTGGAGGTGTGTCTGTGATCCGGCACTCAGGCATCCCTCTCCTTTCTGTCCTCCCAGCCCAACTTTAACGTGTCCACGTAATCTGGGCCGGGTTTTGCCCTGGGGCCGGTGCAGAGCGACCTCAATAGGTGCTTTGACACCACAGATCTCCCCTACGTGTTCAGTACTTGCATAGGCAGCCCCAAGCCAGAAATAGCTAATAAAGCCTTATTCTGTGTTTTGGGGGACTTTCAGCTGGTGGGGACACGCTGGCGTTTTGCCTCTCAGATGCAGCTGCATCGGACGGTGGGGGAAAAAAGATTGGTAGGTTAATTTTGTGTTTTCATTTAAAATATCTGCAGGAATGAAAGCTTCTACATGAAGAAAGATTATAATAGCTGCAGTTGACTCGCTGCACTCTCCCGTTGAAGGAGGCTCATAAGACACTGGGAAGAAAAGCATGTGATTTTTTTAAAGAGGTTTTTTTTTCTCTCTCCTGGTATTTCGAGGCGTGCAGAGCCTTTGCTTAAATGAGAGCTGCAATTTCAGTTTTGCCTGTGTGCCCTGCATCCCTGTGCGAGTAGCTACTACAGACCATTTTGTGTATTGTATTTCCAGCCGACAAGCGGAGCTACATAAATAACCCAGCTGCTGCTACTGGGTGTCACGCATGACTTCTAGGAGAGGGCTGACAATGCCCCTTCCCGAAGGAAAGCTGGCAAGTGTGAACCGAAGCGGTGGGAACACCCCTTGGGAAGAGGCTGCCCAGCTGGCTCAGCGCTGTGTTTCTCAGGGAACGGGAAAACCAGCCGCCTCCTTTCCATGCCGCCCGTCAAACCGAGTGACCTTAGGTGACAGCGACAAGCGTATGTGCTCCGTGGGATTTAGCCGCCCCTCTCAGATCACATGTGGGCGATGAGGTGGATGCCGTCTTTGGGGTGAAATGCAAAAAGACATCACCGTGTGGTTAAATAAGTGGTGGCACCACTTCCCAGCAAGCCCATTAGCCATTTGCCAGCTGACCGAGCTCTGGGAAGGTTTCTATGCCTGTGCACCGGGTATTTTAATCTCTCTGCTGCTGTATCAGTATTATAACTACTAACGATAATCAATAAATTAAGGCCTATGGGATTCCCCACTGAGATATCGCTCCGTTGCGTCTAGCGCTTTACAAACACCCGCTGAGAAAGCCGTTCCTGCTCAAATCGCTGTCGCGCCGGCTGGGACAGCCCTCGGGGTAGATAGAAAGTTGTAAATCATGGTCTTGTAGAGGCTGGTGCAGGTTTAGTGCAAGGGATAAAGAGCCCACAAAGGCTTTTGTGCTCCGGGTTGGAGTGACACAATTCCTGCCCATGCCCAGGGATGAGAAATCAGGGCTGCTGTCCCTATCGAATCAGGGTTTTTTTTTCTTGTGAAAGACACGGGTTTGATCTTTGATCTCCTCCCTTGGCCCATGGTGTGTGCGACAGCACGGTGATGTTGGCAAAGGTGGAATAATCCGAAATAATCCTCCACCCAAGTGCTCCACCAGCAGCTCTCCCTGCAGTAAATTGGGAAGAAAACCGATGTGAGCTGCTGAACGAGGCTGGGGTGACGCAAGACCCGAAGTTTCTTGAGTCATGAAGAAGTCGGCTCCAGCAAAGCCCAACCTCTCCAGCGCTTGGCGTTCAGTCCTGCAGCGGAAACCAGCCAAAAAGCAGATCTGGGGCCGTTATTTCTTAAGACGTGGGGCCAAAGCACAGCTTATAGGGAGCCTCAGCAGCTGGCTGTGCCTAACGTCAGTGCGGTGTCTTCCCCGTAAGCTCTTCACGGCTGGGTCTTATTTCTAGATGCTTTGTCTTAAGTCTCTTAAGACTCTTTAGCTCATGAAACACAATACAGGTTGCTCGCTGGATTGGAATAGTTTCTCTGAAGCCTGCCTGCCAGCTCCGATTTTCGGTGGAGATTTCCCCAGCTGTTAAGCAACAGGCTGTAGCGTTTCACTTTCCGGCCGTAACTGTCCTAGAGGTAGGGA
>NW_008825611.1:522895-529712 GCF_000699105.1 Pygoscelis adeliae
GCCTGTGTGCTTCCCCAAGCCGCGTATTTCACAAGAATAATTGGGAACGGGGAAGCTGTCAGCAGTTTTCCTTCCCAAGGCTGGATTTTAGGCTCTGCTTGGTGTTTCGTAAATGAACGGTTTTGTTTTCCTTGCTTGCGGATGTGAAAATGCCACACGTCGAAGGGCAGCAAATTGACCAAATATAACATTTTCCCCCCGTGCATCCCCTTCCAAATCTCCGTAATCATGTGTTTGATTTGCAAAGGATCCTTTTGCTAGTGGCTTCAAAGCTGACCCGGTTAGAGCAAGCCATAAAATGGAACCGTATTCCTCTAATTTGTCTTGGTAACAGAGGGACGCGGCGGCTCGCCAGCCCTGAATGCTGCCACGCAGAGATGCTTGCTGAGCGCATCCCAGCCTGCCTACGGCGCGCGCCCGGTAGATCACCAGGATCCGTGCCGAACATCAAATCCGTGAATAAACGGCTCAGGGGGGGGACAATGCGTTCGTCCCCATCCGTCACTGAACAAAACCTGGGAGCCGAGCCCGGGGCAGTGCTTCGGCTGCTGGCTTTGTCCCTCTGGCGGGTCCCCGCCGGTTCCCACGGCCCCTCCGCCAAACGGGGCTGCGCCTGCGAGCTCAGCCTTCCTCCCTCTGGACCGAGGCAGGATGGAAGAGGAGGATGGAGTGCTGCTGGTTTTAATTATCACCTTCGTTTTCACGGATGAGTGAAAATGAGTTTAATTTATCACAGAGGATGAAGGCGATCGCCATTTGGTGTTTGCTGATCAGACTCCTGGCTTTCCTCTGGGCAAGCCAAATCAGAAATAGCTTTGCAAATGATCTCATTGCTGTTTCCTTCCCCTGGATCCAACAAGCAGAGCACACGGCAAAGTGGTCAGCAAGGTACTGCTTCACCGGAGAGCCGGGAAACTCTGCAGGAGGTCCCGGTCAGGAGCTGCATTTTGCCAGAAAAGAGGTGCAAAAGGAGATGGCAAGGCAGCGGTGACTCTGTGGGATGGAAATTAGTGATGGAGTCTGAGGACATAAATGTCCTTCTTTGGAGAAAAAGGAGAGAAAGGGGTTCAGAGGAGTTAGGTCCCAATTCCCACTGCACCATTGCCGGTTCCCTCCTCTTGCAAAGGAGGTGGGCAGCACCGGGCTGAACATGGAGGTGGGTGGGAAGCCGTTGAAGATGTTGGCATTGGCAGCATGAATATCTCACTTAAATGAAAAGTTGGCAAAAGGAGGTGAAAAGCTTAGGTGGGTTTTCCCTTCCTGACATCCCTGGCCTTGTCAGCTGCAACCTTCCTGAGCCAGAAACCATTGCAAGCTGGAAACAGGGAGTCCACGAGCACGAAACTCCAGATAAGGAGAAATTCTGGCTGTTTTCTGGGAAAAGTGGTTGGCGAAAGATGGTGGGAAACGGTCTCGGAGAGAGAGAAGCAGCTTCTGGGAGTCTGTTTAGGAGAGGAAAACTGAGATGATAGGTGCACCAGCGCAGCATGGCTCATTCATGTCTTCACAGAGCCCCTAAAAATTTTCCAGTATGATGCAATGGAGTTAAAGTGAATAATGCATGCTGGCAAATTTGCTTTCTTAGTCACCTTCTGTGGGCCCCTTAGGAGGAGCCCAGAGCTCTCCAGGACCACCGGCTGAGGAGCTCTGCCGAACGTGGAGAGGCTCAGAGATGCGCTTCGCTTACACATCCAGCCTTTGAAGACGTTGCGTTGCCTGAAGTTGCAGCCTCTCCCCAGCCTGATGGTCGAGGCCAACAGGTAGAGACTCGAGAGCGAGCTGGAGAGTTGTAAAATCAGATGCTGTTGGCTTAAATCATGTTTTAAGAAGTGTATCCCCAGGCAACGTTGAGAGGAGTCTCCTGGAAGGGCGAAGCACAGTGAGGGGAGGGATTTGAGCCCCAGAGGAAGCGGGATGAGAGAGATGGAAAGCTGTTCCTGGAGGTAATGAGATGCAGGGGAGGCCACACAGCAAGCGCTGTAGGTCCTGGCTTCCTCTGTTCGTCTGAGGTTGAAACGACTGCATCAAAGGGAGGGGAAAAAAGGTGGGTGTGGGGCTGGTTGCCTCCAAGAGCTGGTGGCCACCCAACGGGAGGACAGCTGTAGTGCTGGGCGTGGGTAGGTGGTGGCTGTGGGCAAGCACAGGAGCGGGTCCCAGGGAAATCTTTGGGGTTTGGGGTACGGGGCCCAGGGAGGTTGCACTGTCTCCATCCTCAGAGGTTTTCAAGAGCAGACTGCATACAGCCCTGAGCAACCTGCTCTGTCCTCGTGGCTGACCCTGCTTTGAGCAGGAGGTTGGAGTAGAGACCCCCTGAGGTCCCTTCCAACCTGCATTTCCCTATGATCCTATGATCCTAAGACATATCCAGACTGTTCCCCCTTTGCAGAGCCTTTCCAGAGCATCCAGGGTCTTAGGGGAGAGAAGCCAGCACATCACTCCAGTCAATTATTTCCTGTCTTTTGTCAGACGAAAGCCTGCGCCGGTAAATCTGACAGTGCCAAACAGCTTTAGAAAACGCTGCCTTCAACCTCCAGGGTCACACGGTGAGTGGGTAGATGGGATCTGAGTTTTATTGCATGGAGCCAGACAGAGTAACACCATGGAAATGATGCTGGGCAGAAATTTAGAAAATAATAACATTTCTTTTTTCATCAAGGAGTGTCATACTGTAGCGCCTGGAGATGTCCCAGACCGTGTTGGGATTAAGAAGCCATGACACTTAATTATTCTCAGGGACGGGGGTTCCCCCGTCTGGCAGCAAACACCTCCCTGCTCCAACCACCGTTGAAGAAGTCAAAGGCAACTTCAGCAGTGACCACCAACAGCACCAAATTCCCAACTTGCACGGAGCTAGCTATTGCAAACAGAACATCTAATAAACCCCTTCCAGTTCATGGTCACCCTCAGCCTCATCTCTCTCTTACCTAAACTCTACATTTACAAAGCGCAGTGGCTGTAAGCAAAAAGAGTCCGGGTAACTCTGGGTCAGCACCGCTATTTTTGCAATATGTTTCCTGTGCTTGCAGGATCTCGGTGTGTCGCGTCTCCATCACCTCCCGCGTCTCCACCCCGTGTTTCATGGGCGCGCGGTGCCAGGTTCACAGTGGTATAAACGTGCAGACCTCAGCTTGCTGGAGGACTAACTCGCTTTTCTATTTTCTTTGACTTGGGGGCTGCCTTTTGCAATGAGAATAAAACGATAATTTAAGGGTAGAGGAAATTTTAATATCTCTCCTCTCAAAATAGCACTTGGAGAGAACTAAGAACTTTTAGCCTGAAGAACTTGGATAAGTGGAGTAGGAGGGTTTTATCGCCATCCTAGTTTATTATTCAGTTTTCCCTCCCGAGGTAAAAAGTGGGAAACTTTTGTTACGGTCTCGTTTTATCCCTGTCTGGTGCTATTCATAAATTTTTCATGCAAAGCTCTGTAGGCAGCTAGTTTGTTCTTGGTACGAACATCCGCTGCTCTCAGGACACTGCCTGGACGGTGGACTCTGCTGAAACGTTTATGGGATCCCATAAATGCAACGGGATCCCATAAATCTGAACAGAAGGGAGGAAAAGCAATTCTTATGAAACACAGCAGGGGACTACCTTGTTTGTTTACCACACAAGCATGGCACGCTTCGTTTTTTTCTCTCTGCGACGTCTGAATTATTTCCTTAAAAGTGCTGTTACGGGGGGAAAATGGCTCATTGTATTCTTGATGCTCTATAGGGATAAGAAAAAAAAAAAATTGAAAGCCCCGAAAGATGGATCCTTGGCTCATACGAAGATGGAAACTTGACAGTGAGAGTTCTGTAAGCCATAAAGCTTCTCTGTTTGCTCTTATTTGTAGCCGTTGTGCTGTCACTTCTGCCAGTTACCAGCTGCATCTCAGCTGTGCCTGGCACCACCACGAGGGCCAGAGCTGGAGCTGTGACCTCTGGTTTTATTTCTGGGGTTGCCTCTGCCCGGTCGAACACAAGGGATGGAGACAGGTCTTCTTGCTGGTAAACTGAGGTTCGACCATCTTGGAAGGTCCTCCAGGATGGCTCCTGGATGGCTCCTTGGCATGCAGCGGGACATCAAAGCCTTCCCGCAGCCGACAAACCCAGCAGCCCACGCTTTTCGCAGGGAAGAGTCATGCACGTGCCAAGCAGCATGGGATGTATGAGTTAATTTTTTAAATAAAATGCAGCCTCCAGCTTCCCGAGCAGTTGCCAGCCCAGAGTGAGAAGTTTAGGTGTCCCTCGTGGGTGGGGGAACAGAAGACCTCTCCAGGTGCATGTCTCGGGGCGAACGACGGCTATTTTTTGGCCTCTGTGTATCCAACATTGTTTTCTCCATCAGCGCAGCAGGGATTTACTAAAAATAAAAAGGTATTCACGGGAGAGGGTGCGAAGGCAGCTGTTTCCATAGGCAGATGCCAATGTTGAGGCACCCAAGCTGAAAGTGCAGTGAGAGAGAGCCCTATCAGGTCAAGCGAACAGAGACTTAACCCAGATCTGGTGGTTTACTGTTGGACAAGATCTAGGTCAGGAGGACCCACCAAGGAACATCAGCAGCAGCTTTCCCCCTTTTCCAAAGCACTCTGCTTTCCTCTTTCGTTCTTTGGCAATTGTTATGGATTTCATTCAGCTTTTGCAGCCTTCAAAACGTGGAACAATAGTGGGACAGCGAAGCTCAGGAAGCCGGGGAGCAGGAACAACAGTTGACGTTGTCTCCTTTCCCAGTCGTGCTGCCAGACACCCTTTCCCCTTCCCCTTCCCCTTCCCTCCTTCTCCAGGAAGCCTGACCTCTCTGTTGGGTGTTTTCCAGACTGTTGATCTGCTTTTGCATCGCCCTGCACCCAAGGGAAATGCAAGGCTGCAGATAACAGCCTGGTGCAATGCACTAGTGGTGCAAAATGTCTTCCCTTGTTGGATGAAAGAAGAGCCTTGGGAGCAAAATTGCACTAACCCCTGTCCTGGGAAGATCCCTGTCCCCTCTCCTCTCCTCTCTCATCATGGTCTTGCTGTGTTTCTGGGGCTCTGGAGCTCTGCACGCCCCTGGGCAGGCACATGAACACCCCTACGGCGATGGATCATGGCCATCAGGGTCTTGGTTGCACGCCAAGGAGAAGACAGAAGGAGCCAACACAGCACCCAAATGTTAAGAGCGGGGCTCGTTGCAGGGAAAGGGCGGCAGGGACACACTGTTAGGACATGTCCCCTTCCCTACATGAGTGCTGGATGCGGAGGGAGCCTGGGAAAACCTTTTGGAGGCTGGAGGTCCATGGGCCACTGGCAGGAGCTCTGTAGAAGACTGTCCCATTCAGCATACAACAAGAGAGGCAGGAGGGACACGTTCTAGGAGCTTTCTGGAGGGAAGCCAAGGGGTTTTAGCAATGCTGACAAACACCAAAGGTGTCTGCTTTCCCTTTCGGTGCTTCAGTTCCCACTGCTGATGTTGCCTTAAGCAAGCTCATTTCAAAGCATGTCCAGGGGCTCAAAAAATAGGGAGAGCTCGGGACTGAGACGGTGCCAGCTCCCCGTCAGCACACAAGACAGGGCTGGGTGGTGCAACCCATGGCTTAGGGATATCTGTGCATCAAACCTATCCGAGCTGCGGCGGTGAGGCCAGCTAAAACGCTTCCCGGTTGCCCCAGGGCAGCTGGGTCGTGGCCCAGCATATTTATCTTGTCTTCACCGCTCCGCGGCAGTGAGCAAAGTCCAATTTGGTTTTGGGGGAAAAAAGGAAATAACACTTTGGAACGTTGTTCCCATCTGCACTGAGTTAAGAGCGAGGCGCGCGTGGGGCGCAGGGCCCTCGGTCGCTCCCCGTGTGCCCCCCGTTTGCATTGGGGTCCATTGCAAAGCAAAAAGGAGCCTGCTCGTAGCAGCCCGTGTCTCCATCACACCCAAAGGCTGCAGATTTAGGGCTTTATGCTGCTCTTGGCAAACGCTAGCGTAATTAAAATAAAATGCAGACAAGTGGTCTTATCTCGCTCTCCACCAGGGACGAGGGGCCAGGGTGATTAACGGGGACGGCGACGAGCGCGGAGAGCTCAGCAGTCACAGATTAACGTTGGGCTTCTTGGGGGGAGAGAACCCCATTGGGGGGGGATGAGAGCGGTGACAGCAAATTCGGTTTTCCTTAATGCTTACTCAACCGCTTGTCATGCCGTGGGGCAGCCTTCCTTTCCTCCGGGGTTTGCTGGCGGAGGAGGAGGATGCAGGAGGAGGAGGATGCAGGAGGAGGAGGATGCAGGAGGAGAAGGATGCGTTCCCCGCAGCCAGGGGGGTGCGTGATTAATAGGTTCCAAGCTATGTGCCCCTGCACGGTTCGTTAAACCCTGGCTCCGGATCCTTCCCCGCATCGTGGTGACCTCAGTCCTTTAATTACGGGTACTTGGGGATGTTTGTGTGCGGGACCTAAAACCCCTGCTCCGGCATCGCCGTGCTGGAAGCGGGGTGTGCTGGCTTTTGGTTTTTTTTTTTTGCGATGATGCAACACAGAGGCCCAAGGGGATGGCGGAGAGACGCAATAACAGTAAAATGGGAAAGACTGGGGAAGGGGGGGTCGAAGTCCGGAGCCTGTGGCGAGGCTGGCACCTCCGAGCTGGGCAGGACGGGGCAGGACGGAGGAGACGAAAGGCGGGTCTGTTTGCAGGAGGGGCTGGGGGCTCTGCTCTCCTTGCACCCCGAATTTCTGGTGTAAAGCAAATAAAAGGGGTCCGCGAGGGCGTTGGTGCTGGTACCAGGACACGGCCAGCACAGACCGGGGTGATGGACAGAGGGGTGCTGGTCGGAAAGGGGGTTTATTTTTTTTTGGGGGGGGGGGTAACAAGGGAGGG